>NC_133935.1:11326360-11634850 GCF_031877795.1 Strix aluco
CAATGATCTCTCCCTGTCCTTACCTTGACCCACGAGCTTTTTGTTATATTTTCTCTCCTGTGTCCAGCTGGGGAGGGGAGTGGTAGAGAAGCTTTGGTGGGCACCTGGTGTCCAGCCAAGGTCAGCCCACCACAAAAATATGGTTTGTTTGATGAGGTACAGTTGACTGAAGAGAAATCAGATAGTCTAAAAAGACATACACAAAGGCCAGGCATTCTGGCAGACAGCAAATCCTTCTAAAGGCAGACTGATGTTAATAAAGCTTAAAAAATGACATAAGGATTTAATCTATACTCTGAACTCCAAAGCTATTGCTTCAGTTATGATACTAATAAGCTTCTCTGCTTACAGATTTATCTTGAATCTAACAGCAGATAAAAATTTATTTGAATCTGCTGTAATCAATAGGTCAATATTTATAAATTTGCCATTCAAGTCTAGCTTTTATACAGTATGTTCACCATCACCACTGCTTTTTTCTTCATTTTCTTCATTAAGAAGCTAATATTGCTTGAGGAATCTTTCTTCTTTCCACTTTACTGATTAATTAGGAATCCCTTAACAGACTTACATATGGACTGTTTCAAAAAAAGTCTTTTGGAATAAGAAACTTAGTTTTTGGGAGGGGGGATTGGTTTCAGGGTTTTTTCTTTTTTTTTTTTTTTTAAACAGTGAAAAGAACAGTTCAATTATTTTTAAGCATAGTGTATTGGCAAATTATTCCCATGAGAACATTTTATTCAGCAAGAAGATTCCTAAGAAAGGATGGACACAATTACCAATACGTCTATCATCTTTTGCTAGAAGGAACTTTACATGCATTAATCAGTTCTGCTGCTGTACAATTCCTTCAGAAATATGTACATTTCTATGCAGTTCCTTCAAATGAAATCCTGAAATTCCTTTCAAAATAACAAACAGCAGAAAATACTTTAAAGTTTTCCTAACTGTGAAATTTATTTGTAACACAAACAAATGCAACATTTCATTCTATAAATACATAGACTATAATTCATCAGAGGACTGAAATTGCTATTATGGATCTTGGGCAGAAATTTAGGAAAAGTCACCTTGTTTGCAGGGATTCATCTCCACTCTTTCCTTGTACATTCTTCTGCCACATAAACAGAAAATGACTTTTTCTCCAAATATTTAGAGCTGTGCTCTTGCACAAGTCCAGTGCTGTCCTGTTATAAACCACATAGTGCCTACTTCATGCTAAATCAACTTGTTGATTCTAGGTGACTACAAATTCAGCAGGGAGGAACAACAAATTGGTGCTAAGCAAGAGTCTTAATTTTGTACAGTCACTAATTAAGTGTGCTAATCACCTCTGTCACGTCAAGTTCACAAACTGCTGATCAGAAGTTCTTTGCATTAGTAGCACAGGGAATTTCCACTTTAACACCTGCTTGTTGGATTAGGGGTGGAACTAAAACACTTATGTTAGGTATTTAAGATAGTCTATATAATGAGGTGCTAAGATCACTCAAAAGAAAGAGTGTCCACCTTCAAGAGAAAGTTCCAGGCTCTGGGTCCAAAATGAGCAAATTTATGAGTAAATATAAGTGATAGAGCTAATACTCAAGAAGGGATTGGGATTTCAGATACAACTCATAACCTTATTACTTCCTATTGACCAGCTGTAGTCAGCTTCTTGTCAAATGTGCTTGCTAGGTTCCATTTACATTCTAGTTTGAAGTAAAACAACTGGCTACCCCAAAACCAGTATAGAAAATCTAGGGTTCCTCTTCAAGGCTTAAGAAGGAACTGCAGTTCTTAAGCAAATGAATCCTTTCTGAATTTTTTTATTTCCGTTTGTATCAGTGCTAAACAAAATGCACAAAACAATACCACCGGTCTATTCTTTTTACTCTGTACAAGATGACAAGAAAAAGGATCAGAGTAAAAAAAATAGTATCTATGCCTGATAAATTAAAACAGATTCACCTATCTGCACAATGTATATTATTAACTCTATTGCCAAAATGGATCTCTTAATAAAATAAATGCCCAAAGTTTCTTTTTTCCAATACAAAAAATGTAATATATTCAGTTATTTATGAAGGTAAGAAAATGTTATGTTGTTACTCAAAACTATCCAAAAGTGTTAAGTGCCCTGGAAATACATGTCTCATGCACATAACTCCATGCTTTTACATTCTGTAGGATAAGAAAAGCAGTCTGCATTTCCTTCACTATTACTAGAGGATCACACAAATGAACAAACACATCATGAAGAGTCTGGGTTTGGTTTTAAATCAGTCTTCCAAATCTCTGTATGTGTGGCTCTTGGGTCAAATGACAAATATCTTCTAACTGCACTCAAAAAGGACTGAAATACAGCTGTTTGTATAAGATTTACAAGATCCAAACTGAAAAAGAAAAAGAAAACAAAAAACAAAACCCCAAACAAAACAAAAAAATCCCACCACCTTTTAAAATCAGAAGTAGTATGCTACTGGGCAAATTAACATTGACCAGGTATTTATGCGCTATTTTAATATTCAGTAAAATGATTTGTTAACCCTGCTTAAATATTCTCTCTTGAATTGCAAAGATTTTCAGTTCCACTAATAGTGAAAAAACTTATTTGGCTTAATATAAGATACACCTGTTTTATTTATTGTTCAGTCAGTAGTAAGCATTAGGCTCAAACACTTGAACATGGCAACTACAGTAGTTACAAGACCAAATAAAACTATTATAATTGTTTCATAATCCATTCCTAGAAGAAATCAAAATGAGCATGAGACAAATTCCAGGCACATTATCACCTAGATTTTATTTACTCACATATACCACATCAGATTTCAGATGCTGAGTTCATATTTCATTGTAACAAAATGCAACATAGAAGTAAGAAGAGTTTCTCAAAATAACTGTTAATCCTCTGTAAGCAGAACTAGGTTATTATTTACTATAAAAATAAAAAGCCAATTTGATAAACAGTGATAAAACATAGAAGCTGGTATATTAAAACATTTTACATTTTTATTAAAATTAAAAGTTTCAAGATGAAAGGAAAAAATGCAGACATCAGAGTGTTAGGATTCCCAAAGGCATTATGAAAAGTGTATACAGTGCATTTCAAATCTACAGGTGTAAAAATGTTGCCTACTGCTCTGAACAGGCAGAAAGTTTACTGAATTAATAGACATATGCTATTGATTTCTTAGCAGTCTAATTAGGAGGTTCTACTAATCACTAGAATCACCTCAGATAATTGGCAGTCCTTAAAAATTAACAGCCAATTCCAGAAGCACTAGAGGATAGTGGGGGTGGGAGTACAATAAGTTGCCTTGATCCTATATTCTTCCATAGACATCAGCTTATAGGCACAGTAGACAACTAAACAGACACCGTAGATGGACTTTCCAATTGATTCAGGTCAGTCATTCTTATTTTAACTGTGCTTTGTATTAAATGAAAAAGAAGTATTTGAAAGCAAGCCATGTGTGATATATGTTGGATACCTGTGGGTACTATAGCTTCAGATAAGCAGAAGCTCTTGCCACATACAGAATTACTGGATGGATAGTTTGTTATCCAACTCTTAATTCATAAACCAACATAGAAAGAGAAAGGTCTGCTGCCAGTAGCAGCTCCAAAGCACTCCTCTTGTTCTGCCTAGACTGAGCTAAATGAAAAGTACCGTTAGAGAGCATACACTGCTTTTGCTTTATTAATTGAACAAAACAGTACAAATACTGAATGTGAGGAAAGAATACAAATCAGCAAGGAGAGGTTGGATGAGAAGTATAAACCCATATACAATTGACTTTCAAATTTGCCTCCTCTGTAGCCAGGCAATTAAAGTCAAAGAAAAGAAACCACTTCAATTGCCCAGAGGCAAGTACAGACTCTACAGCAAGGAAGTGAAAAGAATGAGAAGCAATGATTCTATTTGTCAGAGATGCTCTGCCCGAAAGGATTAAATGAACTTTCCTCATTTAGGGAAAAGTGGGTATACACAAAATGTCACTTAGTCAAAAACTGCTTAGTCCATCAGGACATATTTTCCCGTGAAACTTCTTTCCAAGAAGTTACTTTGGCAAGACAGTCTGATTTCCAGGAAGTTTAGCAGTGAACAGTGATTAAAAATACCACAGTGCCAACAATGCCGGTCAGTTTTTCTACATAACATCCTCAGTCTGTGGATTAGTGTTGTATCATTGCCTGTTTTCAGCAGGAAGCATTATTATTCATTCTGTACTTCCCTAAGACTGTGCAATACCTCTCCGCAGGCACTCATATTTCCTCCTTGGATTTCTTGTAACAGGTATAAAGACAAAATGTATACTTGCTATCTGTGACTACCATTGATGTGCTTTAGACTTGTCTAGATTATTAAATATCGATCTTACTTTCTCCTTCACACCACATCAGTGGTAGGTACTAGTGAAGACCATCAGAAAACAGTACAAAAAAGAAAAAAAGAACCACTAAGAAATCACTTTTGCTAATAAAAATTTACATTTCATTCCTAGCATATGACAGTACAGAGAAAAAGCAAGAAGAGCAATATGGAGAGTGAGGGAGGAAAGCAAGCGGGAACCAGTACTCTTTCTGCTCAGTCAGGTTCTTGGTCAATTTTCTAGTGGTTTGCCTTGACTAGCAGGGTGTTTGGTTCCCTGAACTAACCTAAATGCTAAAACAAACAGGAATTTAAGAGATGGGTACCAGCTAAGAGGCACACAGCCACTGAAAAGGTGGTTTGTATCACTGACATTAAGAGATTAGCTAAATTTGGGCTGGCCTCATTTGCTTTCCAGATAAGGTAAAAAAAATAAGAAAGGTTACGTAGAAACTCCTACATTTCCTTCCACAGGGTAATAGTTCAAAGACTTTTTAAATGAAAAACTGAAGTTTACTTTTCTTTCTACATTCTTAGCCAGTATATCTGACTATGTTATATTTGTAGCTGGGAAAGGTTCATCTTCAGAAAGAAAATGTAGACAGATACAATTACTTAGGCATTAATAAATGTTTCTAGACATAAGCTCTGAATAATGGAACCTGACATAATGGACATCAAAATACAAATTAATGATTTCAGCTCTAACACAGTAGCAGTCTAAGCTATTGTTAAATTTCAAGCTTTCCAACTCTTTAGTGAATCAGTTTTGATCAAAAACTATGATAGATCACACCTTTACAACAGTGCTGCTTACTTATGTAGATTAGTTCCTTTTCTTAAGTTGCCTTAACTGGGTGTAAGGCTTTATAAACAACACAAATGGACATCACTTTTTCTGTGAACTTTGTTATACTGATCCATGAAAAGGAACTAATCTGTGATGTTCTAAAAACATACAAAGAAACAAATTATCCATGCTAAAGAAAGGTTTAAGTCATTCTAAACAACAAATGGGATTAGAAGGATTATAGAAAAGGTTACTCCTTAATATGAATCATTTTTAAAGAGTGAACTCAGCCATTGAAGTAGTTTCCATTCAATCTGTAAAATATATAAAGTGGGCACAGATGGAGGACATATTAATTTACAACTGGAAAAGCTTTCTTAGAATTTGAAAACTGCTTAACTTCTATGCAAGCATTAAGTAACTAAGAATGTGTATCTCATCATACATGTTAATTCTCTCTCTGTTTTCTCAAGGTTTTCTACTCTCAGATTCAAAATCTCTGCAAAAGGTAGAAGATGAAGATATGTTGCTAACCACATTAAATCTAGGAAAATCTCTTCGAAATGGAGATAGAACTGTGAACAGAGGAGCTATACCTTTGCTGAAGCATTATAAGACTGAAGACAGCAGTGTTTCAGACAAAGAGGGTGACAGAAACATGAAGTTTTTGGTGAGTTTTCAGTTTTATGGTTTGGATTAATTGTAAAATGAAAGTTCTCCTTGTAGACCTTTAGAAAACAATAATTTAAAGCAATAACCTGGTGAATATACAAAAATATCAGTTTAGCATACTACAGTCAAGAATAAATTTTCAACTGCATGTATGTAATTGGAAGATTTTAAATGTGTAACTTGGATAGTTGAATAAAAGAAACCTGATTTTTACAGAATCGTATGTAGCCAAAACTTGGGGGGAAAAAAGTCTATATTTATGTTTGATTCAGCATGTCCCTATATGCAGCAACAAGTTTTTACCTTCACCAAATATAAGACTCATTATTTTATCATGTTCTTTACCATAAAAACCATTTCAGCTAAAGATATAATGCAGGTCATTACTCTTAAAATATCATCTTGAAAGATAAAATACTTGCACTGCTAAGCATAAAAAGTGAACACAATTGACTTAAAGATAAACTGCTACTCTTGTTTTCCCTTAAAACAGGACAGAGATTTCAGACATGGTTTCTTAAATCATGTTATGCCAGTCAACTTTGGGAGAAAGCAGCTACCTTATCTTGCACCGAAGGGAGCCATGGCTTTTCCAGCTGACACTGGAATTCAAACTATTGAATCAATACAGGAAAGAGAGACTGCAGATGAAGAAAATTCAGCTAAATTCCCTATAGGAAGAAGAGATTTTGACAGTAAGTGTATTTTCATTTTTACATAAAAATTATTTCATTCTGGTAAAGTATAATGCAATATCTACATAGCAATTTGATAAAGGTTCATTTAGAAACTTCATGTCTATTGTGATTTGGTGCACAGGGGAGGAAGCATTGTTAAATTAATATTTCCAGAGGCCATAAAGAATTTTAGTTCTTTGATGATCTAAACTTTCAGATTTCTTTTCCCGCAGTGCTCAGGTGTATGCTGGGAAGAGTCTATCGACCTTGTTGGCAAGTCTGAAAAATACTGATCTACATCACCTTCTTTGAAGATTAAATATTTCGTTATGGATTTAATGTAATTTGAAGTTACTGTGTTTTAGCGTGGCTATACATATACATCCAAAAATACTTTCCCATCACATTGTAGAGGGAAACATAATTCATTATCAAAAAAGAACATATCTGTAATTACTCATGATGTATTGTTATAAAAAAATAAAAGACTTCTGCATAATCCAGACTCTTAAGTATTTGTCCAATATTACATACAAACCACCTTCACTTATTTTGGTACGAAATGAAGCAATTAAGGAATTTCACCCTTTTCTCGCAAAATTTTACAACTTTGGAACCAGTCAATATACCGTATATGTCAAAACAAAAACTTATAGTTGAAAAAAGTGAGTTAATTTTGCCTGACCAGCAATCAACTTATTCTTGCTTGCAGTTTTGCTGTGTTTTCTTTTTCCACTGATTTTCCTGTCCGACTCCTTATGAGGGTTGTTTGAAGTTTTAGGTCTTTTAGCATTTTTTTGCAAAGATGGTTCACTTTCCTTATCACAGATTACTTTGTCATTATTCAAATCCATCTGTTCATTCCTGGAATTCTTGTTTCTTGGCTGACAACTCAGCTTTCCCATTTCTGTATAACTTCTAGTCTGGTGAACATTTTCAGAAATAGTTCCAAGCACTGGTACATCTAGACATGAATTCATACCTTCTGTCATGTAAGAATATCAAAAACATATGTGAAGAAATAAAAAGTTACCTGGGATTATTCATCCTTTTTCTATCAGAGGACTGTCATATGATTTTTTAATCAAAACTAGTGCTTTATCAATAAAGCAAAACTATGCTGGTCATTGCAGTTACATTTACTATGTGTTCATAAGTGTACTGCAAATTTAAAATGACATTGCTCAAAACCATGTTATAGCAACTAATTTGGGGAAGAAGATTTATAACTTTAAGATATTGAAAAAGATGCTTGAAGGGCCTAGAAATTATATATATGATATGGTTTAGATTGGAGTAAAACAATTTTTTTCCCTATTTTTAATGGCAAAAATACAAATTTCACTCAGCTTACTTTTGTAAAATAAGAAGAAACATTACATAATGTATGTAAAATGTTATCAATTTTTTACCGCAAGATAGCATCAATACATATTTTTCAGATTTATATTTTCAAAGCATTAGCATTACAATTTTAAGGCAAAGACATTTAACTGCTCAGAGCATACACAAAGCAATGATATGTCTATTTTTTTCTTCAAAACATATTTATACTTGAGTTTTACTAAAACCTTGTTTGATAACATTTGAAATATTAGCTATCACATTTACTTACTCAATCCTACTATGGCTTACCTGTGAGATATCCAGCTTTTAAATGTTGCTTTGGTGCAGGATGTATGCAGGTTGGAATTTGGCTCCTGCTGAGGAAATGCTGACCCTTTATTTCACCCAGCTCCTTTTTATATGTACATGCAAACTGAGATTTGATTGAAGATTGTTTCCCCTGCATACAGCAATCTGGTATTAGCTTTAATTATTTACAAAAGTAAAAGACAACACCTGCAAGATAGTAAGTTTCCCCATTCTTCTGCCTTGAAAGCTTTTAGATCATGTAAAATGCCAGAAAAATTAGTATGCTCACATAAAAAAATATTTATGAAGTATTCATTTACAAAGCGTAAAGGCTTCAAGAATACTGATAAAATTATTCTATTAACATGCTAAGATAATTTTTAAATCTTTTTCCATCTCTTTCAGAAAGTTACACATTAAATTTTAAAGCTTCAACCTAAGATTTTCTGTCAAAGTTAGTCCCCTCTTTTGATAGACTGAAGACTCTACCATTTTGAGTAGTCATCATAGCTACTGCAGTCAATTATCATACTTCTGCAGGTCATCCTCTTTGAGATGTCTGTTCATAAATGCCAAGTATAAGATAAGTCTCACCACTTAACCCATTTATACAAAGAGGAAAGCATGACAGCAACACTGAAAAGGAATGATAGACAATAAAAACTAAGCTTCAGTATACTTATACCTAAAACTGAAATATAAAGTATTATTTCAGATCTTTCTTTGGCAAATTTCAGATTTCCCATTTACTCACAAAATAAAGCCATTTGCTCATTGAATGCCCATGTCTAACTCCAAATTTGTCAAAACATACCCATATAGCATAAGTTGCCAGAAATCTACAGTATTGTACACTATTGTATCTGGTTCTGCATGCTCATCTCCTCCTCCCAGTCTTGGAAGCAGGGAATCTAGTCTCACAGCACAGGTAAATCAAAATATTTGGCTCAACTACAGAAGATTAAATAAAATTTTTCAATATATAAATATATCCATATTTAACAGAATTGATGGTTACAGGTCAAACTTCCTCAGTTTACACTTAAGTTACAGCTCCACATCAGCTTAGAATTTCAGAGTCAAGCTTTGTACTTTCTGGACAATTTATCACAAATGCTATAGACTCTGCAAGACAAATTATACCCTCACTTCCATTTAAAAGTCTACTGATTTATACAAAATATGTTGAAAGATATAGCACAGAGCTGATAATTACAATATATTAGGAATTTCAGTTAATAATTCTATTACAACAGCACAGGTGAATTAAATAAATTTGAGCTGCAGAGGTGCTACAGTACAAGTATCAGAAAATGGGAAAAGCAAGAAACATTGTCACAAAAGAAATGTTACTACATAGATAACAGGAATGATTTGTTGAGTAACAGGTTTACATCCACTTTTCTGATTAAAAAGTTTGCATTATGCAAGTCTACTTTTCTTCTTAACACAAGCATGTTTAAATCTTACAGTTCAGGTTTGATCCTTATAGATATATTTTTCTTCCAACTCAGAATCTCAGATTTAGACAGAAAGAAAGAATACATTCCCCAAAACCTCCTTTCACAGGGGCCTTCCATCTACAAAATTCAGTCACAATTTATGCCACTTTCATCTGATACTGTTTTCACGCATATAAGCTAACAGACTCCAGCTTTTTATCATTGAGATGCAACCTAAATATTTCTTCATGATACTGCAGTTGGCCAGGTGAACACATGTAGTCTTCTTGAAAAAAAGAAAAAAAAAAAAAAATCACATTTATTTACAGAAATGTAGTTCTTCTGACTTAATATGTCTGTACATATATATTTTTACTTTAAACTCAGTATTCCCTTCAAGAGTTAAAAAGACCCAATTTTCCCAGTTGTCTGTCACTCCCAAACTGCAATTTCTCTGTGCCAGATAACAGCATAAGTCAGATTTAACAGGGAGAACTAGCCAGCCTGACTCTCCACAATTCTAATTTTTTTAAGTGTTAATCTACTCTGTACTTAAAACATTTACTGTAAGGTAAGACTATATACATAGCCATTTATAAGGATTTTTGTGCTTCAAGTTTATGGCTTAGCTCACTGAGTTATTAAGTGTATGTCATTAATTTTATAACCTTTTCAGAAAGTGCTTTGAAGGGTAGAGAAGATATACCCATAATAAATAAATAAATAAATTTGAAAAAATTAAAAATGCAACTGTAATCTAGTTTAACTTAATCAACATCCTATGGTATAATTAAAATATTCAGAATATCAGGAGCTTACATTTTCTTTAACCTTAAGGTTACTGTAATATTAATGAAAAAGTTTTTCCTGTATTTGCTATGTTTCTTAAACACTTCATCTTAATCCTTTAAAATTCCCTCAATTCTTAATTATTGTTCAGCAAGTGACACACATCAAAAATTACACAACAATAACTTGCAGAGAGTTCTATCACATATTCATATTACAAGAGGCAAAAAAAGCTTCTGTGATTCTGTAATTTGTGCTGAGTTGACAAAGCTATAATAAACACAGCATGAAGAACATCAAACTTGAGCAAGAAAGCCTGATAGTTACCATTCTATAACAATAAATCCAGGTTTTTTTGTGACGTCAGGGTTTCTTTTTACCACCCCCATCAGACACTTCACTAATTCAGTTTGCAGGGATTAGAATATGCGGAGTCAAAGGACAGAAATTAAGCTCAAATACTGAAAAACTTGCAGCACAAATCCATCTCTGTTTCAATTTCACTGACGCTTGAAATACACCTCAAAGTCTCACTCTGTATTACATCACATACAATTTAGTCATTTGCAAACAGTATACAAAGCTCTACCAAGTATGACTGTTTCAGCTGATGCTAGTATTGATCTAGAGGGTATATACAAATTCAAGAGTTCAAGACTAAATTTGTTACCAAGTAGTCAAACTTTGCAACTAGTCTAGGAATGTATATTCAGTAGTAAAAACAACTGTATTAGGGTAGCAATAAACAAATTTTAATAGCCTGAAGGCAGAACGAAAGAGCACAAGTCTAGCACTGAATTAAAAAGTAGAACTTCACTGGAATGTTTTTAAAGAAAAAAAGAAACTTAAAACTTGATTGAAGCACACATAATGAAGCCTGTCAACAGCTTGAAATAGTTCTTAGAAATTAGAGTTCTTTTACATTAAATTCCCTGAAATACATTGCTTTGAGGGCACCACCCCAATGACCCACAGCTCTGGGAGAGCAAAAAGATGCTGGGAGCTCAATTTGCTAATCAAGTAATTGCACACAAATGGCATGCAATGAAGTCAGACTTACTATCCCCTCTCCTCTTCACAAGCAAGTGGGATGTTGTCATTTTCCCTATACAAAGAAAGAAATTCTGCTGCATTTCAGAAAAAGGGGTTCACTGTTACCACTGTTCAGCTGGAAGAAAGTATGACAGAATTTAAGATAGTGTTTCAGCACATGTAGGTCAATTAGTAGTCATAATGAGTAGATAAAGCAGGACATTCTCCCACCTTGACATCTATATCTAGAGAAGTTTTTTCAGTTGTTCAAGATGCCAATATAAAACATTCACTTTTATATGAAATATTAATGGTGCATGCTCTATTTATTTCTAAAAGTTAGTCGATAATCTATTCCAGATCTCCTTCCAGCATCTGCATACAGACAGTACTGCCAATATTTAGTCACTAAGAATGTTGAGATTTGGGTTTTATACACTGGAATGGCATAATAGAATTTGAAAACCTACATCACTAACAACAAACACATGTTTTTATTTTCTAGCCAAACAATTAGAGTACTATTTGGAAGAGGAGAAGAGATAAAAAGAGAAAATTTCTTTTCTCTACCCTTACCCTTGTACTTTTAGAAAACAAATATTAAAGGTAAATTGAAAGAGAAAGTTGAGAAAGGGAAGGGATTACAAAGGAGAGTAACAAAACAATAAATGATAAGTATCATTGCCAAACCAAGGCATCATGTTGTTGAAACATGAAAAATGTCCTGAATAGCTCAGGTAATAGCAAACTTTTATTGTACTGGAACTATCAAATTTTTTTAGCATTACATTGTACTAGGTTTTGCTATCCCAAATTAACCCACTACCGTTTTGAGAACAGTTAGCCTCAAATCACCTCATTACTGTGTTTTGAAAGTACTCAAGACTCACAGCTATGGATCCTAGGAAAGTAGTTTGGGGGTCTTGTAGAAAGAAAAATTGTATTTTCTACACAAGTAGTGTTTATCAACTGACACTAATAATAAATTCTTTCTTCAGATTTTGTGCTGAACATAACCAATTTCTCCCCTCCCCCCGCCTCCTCTAGGTATTAATTTTTAGCATGCTTCATACACATTGAAACTAGTAGTCAGCTTACTGTTCTCCATAATTATATTCCACTTAGAAATAAATATTTCTTGCTAAAATAGATGAGGCTACTACCTGAGGAAGATTGTTTTCTCTATTACTACGAATTTTCTGCTCACAATTATAGTGGGCATACAGAAAACTCTTGATAACTTCCTGTTGATAGTTTTCCAACTCACAGTTTATTTGTACTGGAATCACAAATAGGCAAAACAATTCTCTCAAATAACAGCATTTAGAGAACTAAGCAATGAAAAATAACAGCAGTGCATGAAGCTAGATATTAAGACATTTTATATAGGCATGAACAAGTCACATGAGAAAGGCAGACTGGGAGTTTTTGCTTTGTGGAGCTTTTTCCTTGGAAGAATTTCTATACACAGTAAAATTACAATGAACTTCAAGCATGCCAAGATTTGTTAGACTTCTTAAGCCACAAATTCTTTTTAAAACTAAAACTACAGTTATGTTCCCAAATGGAGGGAAATAGTGCCTCATATATGAAAGGTTGTCTCCAGTTACATTAAGAAAAAAACATGCCAAACTACTGAAAGTCCTTGCAGCTGTTTCAGAGTAAATGTGTTAACAATGCAGCGGGATTTCTAAAACAATGTATCAAAAGGCCAAAACAACCCTAAATTTACAAAAAAATTTCTGTCGCTCTCTCATACATTGCATGCTCACAGCCTAACAGCTTTTGTTCCTTCCCTCTTAACTCCTACAAGTTCTCAGTTTCACCCAATCCCATTAGTTCAGGAACAGTATTTTACCTACAACTTGAAAGTCTAATTGATCTTTTCTGGTGCAGAAAAAAGATTAAAATCTTATTACGCAACACTTTTATTGTCTCATGTTGCTCTTTAAACAAAGCGGGTGATTGTAACAGTCCTTCCATTCTTCTCTCTCACCAATATGCAGGATCTATATAACCTCATTGAAATCAACAAAGTAGTCAAACAATAGGGTATCTACCCATTCCAGATAAATGGAAGTATGATTCAAAGAAGCAGACACAAATTTAGATGAACCCTTTTTAGATAAAGTACCTCTCTCCTGTCTAATTAAACTTTCTATATATTTCATAAAGCAGAAAGAAGTGATAAGGACAACTGAGAGCAAGAGACATAACTCAACAGATTCCGTAATCCTTTCTGAATTAAAGACTCCTTCCACAGAATACCATTCACCAGAAGACACTTCACGTAAACAATAGATAACAAACCTGAAACTCTAAATTGTCTTACTCTTACCTGCTTCTGCTGGAGGGAATAAAAAAATGCAACATGCTATTTCCTCAGCCTTTCTCCTCAAGGTATAAGATCGACAGGTTTGCCTCCTAACAAATGATGCTAGGTGATCTTTCTGCATCTCTTCCAGTATCAATTCTCATTAAAAAGACAAAAATATTTCTTTGTCTTTCACTGCTGCCAGGAATTTGTTTTGGTACAATGGAAACAACCACAGATTTATTTTATTTTTAAACACAAATTCCAGTTCATAGCTACCTGTTTGCTTTACCCACTCTCCATATTTTTAGATACTAAACACATATGCATGATGTTGTGTCCTAGGTCTAAATACTATCAATCTGCACTCCTCCACATAATTCTGCAGAAGTTGAGATCAGCTCCTCTTAAAGGAAGGAGAGGGCATAATGGTTCCCCTTCCCCCCCCCCCTTTTTTTTTTATTATTTAGAGAAGTGTTTATCCTTTCACTTTCTAGATTTTCCTAGATTTCTTTATTCAATGCATATATCTTGATGGGACTCAGCATACAACCAAACTAATCATCACTACCGTGTTTTTCTTCCCCTCTCAAATATCATGAAAAAGGAGACTTTTATGGGACAAGTTCTAATGAGAGATCATGAATTTGTACTATAGACTATCTATCAGAGGCAGCATAGTGAAAAGGTCCTTAGGAAAATGTTATGGAACTACTGCTACCATCACACATACTGCATAAAAATTCTATGGAACTAATGCTACCATCACACATACTGCATAAGAAACTTTTCAGAAGAATCACTGACATTGAGAAGAAGCATCATGTTACTATTGTCTTATTAAAAGAAAAAAGGTATGGTATCTCTTCTGAGACGATAGTTAAAATGAGTGCATTATGCATAATGAAATTTACAACTACAAGCAACCTGTACACATTTCAAGATGGCTGTATGAAACAATAATGAAGACTGATATTCAGTGTAAGAAGGTGATTTGAGATCGATGGTCATGGAAAAGGAACTCATTGTACTACGTGCTGCACAGTAAAGACAGAACAAAATTTATTTCTATCAAGAGATATTACAATCCAAGACAGGAATTATATGGATTCACAGAGAAAGGAACTGAAATTAGTCATTGTAATGGGCATCCATCTCAACACAAGCACTGCTAAGTTTTAGGGAGAGGTTGATTTAAAGATACTGAAAATTATTTTAAAGGAGGATAATGAGTTCTGCAGATACCTGTAGGAAATATCTTCAGCCATAAGAGACAGTATAAAACAGACAGCTGAAAGAGCTAGTCTAAAAATTAACAAATGAATAATGAAGATTGGTATTGCAGGTTGAATGTAAGCAAGGACAGATATGTCAAAGCAGCAAATCAGAAAAAACCAACAGGTTGGGATAAGTTATAACAAGTAGCTTATACATACTACAACTTAAAGGAACAGATTGAGATGCAAACAGAAGAATTGCATCTGGCATCTAATCACTTTGATAACAACTTTTTGTACAGCAATCTCCACAAAGAAAAATAAGTCAAAGCTGCAACTATTGAGTCCAAGAAAAATACACAGCAGCACATCAAAAAGTAAAGTGAATATTTAATAAATTATAGTTGAGTGGATACAAGGATAGAGAAGAATATATTCCAGAGGCATTACAGAGTGAAAAAGTAAGGAGAGTTAATGTTAAATATACCAGGAAAGATAGACATACCACTTCAAGATCAACAGGTGGGTATTCCCAGGATGGTATAGAAGTAACAAAAGATGTCAGTTTTCACAGAAGAGACACTTAGGTCAGATATAGATCTGTGAGCTGTTCATATAAAGATGATGAACTTCTGTTTGTATATGTATTCATCCACAAAGAAGGCAGAGAAGGAGAAAAGACAGGAGAAAGACAGGCCCCTACAAAGTCTTCATAGAAAAAGGAAGAAAAGGGAGGAGTAGAAATATGCAGAAGAAAGTGTAGAAATTGTTAGAAAGGTACAAAGGAAAGCAGAAAAAGAGAAAATGAAAGATGAACGTTTCAAGAAAGAAAGTAGGATTTTGTGTGAGAGGTTGGAGATCAAAGATGAATGGCAGAGAGCTATCTTGAGTTTTAGTCAGAAAAGTCATTTGTTGTTTGGCAACAGCAATTTTAGTTGACTGGAAGGAGAAGCAAGACTAAAGTGAACATAGGAACACCAGAATAATAACTCCAGACTTCACAGGAATATAGTGTAATTTAGATGGCAATGTTTGGTTGACACACAGAAAAGAGAATTGCAGACATAATGTGAAACACTAAGACATCTTATCTTGAGTAAGAGGACTCTATGCGGATACATGATTGAGGAACATTTACACTCTGAATTACATGATTTTTATTTTCACTTTTTTAAATGGAAAAACATCTTGAGATATTTGGCCTCGGTTCTGTGATGTACTTTATCTGTCTGGTACAATAGGATACACTGGAAGAAAGCCATAAAGAAGACTGATTGTGATGACTAGAGGCAGTTTAGCAGCCTTAATGTTGCTCTAAGATATGAGTTGTATAGCCCCAAGCAATCATTCAGTTTAGCATGTTAATCACATGTTACCATCCACATTCTTCCCCTACTTTAGCAGAGTTCACCATCACAGATTTAATCTACAAGAGATAACACTATAAGCAAGCTTTACAGTCTTCTAAGATGCCAAAGAAAGTTTAGAAGTGTGAATCACAGACTTTAGACCTGTTGCTTGTTCTCTTTGAATTTTGGTTTTCATAAGACAAAAGGTCATTTATATTTCAATATATTCATCCTCAACTATATTAGGCACCTGGCAAGCATCAAAATCAGTTCTAGAAGTTGACTGAGAGATCTCAAAAATTATTGGCTAAAAAAGTTAGATGTTTCATTCTATTTTGTTACAAGTACATTCTATTTCATCAATCATGAAGCAAGACTAGGACAAGAATCCTACAGAAAAAGTCAGATTCTTGTATTGTGCTAACAAGGATCATAGGAGTCAAAAAACCCTTATTAGAGCCAGGAACTACAAAAGAAGCATAGGAGAGTGTCATGATGAACCTTTGCATGCAATTCCTTCTCCTGAAGTAGAACTCATTCAATTATTCAGAGACCTCTGAAAGAACTACTATTTGCACAGAAAGTATGGTAGCTAATCTGGTATTTTTGATTAGCAAAAAAGTGTTTCCAAAAAAGTTAAAATAGTTTCATAATATGAATCAGTCTCAAGACTCATATTTTTGATAGTTTCTGTCAAAAACCTTGTAAGTTTCCAGTAAAGGTCTCGAATGTGACAGGTAATTACTTTTAGATAAAAATTTTTGTACTTTGATACTGAACACAGCTGTTCATTAATCTAATTACAAAACCTCTGTTTAGATAAGAAAATTATCTATTTCAATGTATTATGCAAACAGCATACCACATTTTTGCTATTTGATGAGTAAAGCTGAAATTTAAATATGCTGTTTATCATAAAATTAATATAATGAAGATCCTTTATCAGCTTCAATCCTTCATAATTTGCCTATGAGTTTTAAGCTAAATTTCACCATAATTAGTGCATGTATCCAAAATGCCTATCATCCACCCCACCTCCATTCCAAAAAAAGCACTCAGAATGAAGTTGGAGTATATTTAAAACACATGTTGGAAATACCGACAGTGCTTTTCATTTTACTTCCTTTTAATGACTTTCTACTTCTCAAACATGTAATATGTTAAAATTCCCCTCATGTCCAGAGGCAGAAAGATATTTTCCATTGTGCTCTTTGAGAACTAATTCTGATGCCTTAAAACACCTCTGTTTTTTTCCTTATATACTAGTTACATTTGTGTTTTTACCTGTTGTCAGGACCAAGTTTGTAAAAAATATTAAGTCACTACTTATATTTAGCTCTCTCTTGAAATCCTGTGGAAGATGCAAGGTCTGCCTCTTTCCATAGTCCCAACATTCAAGTTAGACAATTTTGAGGAAAAAAGACCATATAAAATGCAGTACACTGGAAGACTGCAGTTTTCAGAAACATTGAAGTTGTTCTTTTGAATAGTGCAACTCACAATATTAACATACTCTTGTAATGTTCCATCTCATCTACAAAATAGCAAACATTAGTATCTTTATTTTACTGTTCACAAAGCAATGTTATGTAAATGTCCTTAGAATGTTACAAATAAAAAGAATCCCCCCAAAAATGCAATGAAAAAGACATTATTACGCTTTTAGAATGGCTATATTATCAGAACTGAAATCAGGTGCTTGTGTTCAGTTTTATCTCTGTTTTCACATAGCTTCAGTTTTATTTCTGTAGTCTTGAAATACACAGACAGTTAAATAAAGAGATATAGATTAACTCAGTATATCTCCGTTAAGAGATCTTCATTAGGAAGTACTTTTAGTTTTAAAGCCTTTCTCTTCTGGTGGTTCAGATATTTTCATTCATATTACAACACTGTTCAAGTCGGGCCAGCTACCACACGTTAATCATAATTACATTTCTTTAGCTATGGGATACATGTCAGCAAAGTATTTGAGAATTTTAACACTTATTTTCATTTTAGCATTATTATTTCAGCGCATCTGGAGTTGCATAGCAATTCCTACACAGTACCTTATTTTTTTTTTCATCCATAGATTTCTGAATACGTTGTCTAAGGGGTTTTGGAGAAGAAACTTTGGATTGTGCTGGAGATCTATATTAAAAAAAGATAAGTAGTATTTAGGACATGTAAAAACATTTAGTTAAGAAAAATAGTTACCATACCAAATTCCTCAGAAACAGGAAGGCAAGTATCTTCACTCTCCAAGCCTTATTTTGTTTTCTCCCTTCCCAAGTAACTGCATGTACTGTGACAACTGAAGACAGCATAATGAAACCAAACCTACAGTTCCAATTTCTGGTATCATTTTGTTTACAATATCGTAGTTTTGCAGTCACAATATTATAATTTGTAATGCTGGTGATGAGTTACCAAGTCATTATACTTACACCTCCTTGAGTAGCATCTGGGTGACATCCAGAAAAATTTTCCTCATATTTACAGACTTTACAATAGAAGTACTCACACAAAAAAAAAATGCTTCCACCCTCCTATATTTTAGTACATGAATAGTTATGTACATTAATGAAAAATTTTGATGAATATAATGCAAAAAATTATTGATGCATATAAGAGAAGGTTTTTTAGTCTTGAAATAAGAACTAATTTGTGCATCTGTAAATAATTACTTCTCTGTTTATGCTCATGGCAGGCCAGTGTGCATATAAGGACTTTTTTCCAAAAATAACTCATTCTGTATTTTATTTATTTAGCTCATTCTATTCAATTATTCCATAAATAAAATTTATTTTATTTAGCTCATTATTTTATTTATTTCTATTTGTCTGTGGTGCAAAATTTCTGCAGGACCTTGCAATGTTTTTGCTATTTAAATTGCCAAAATACATAGCTTCAGCATGTTCCCATCTATGCTGCTGTTCTGGTTCATGAGTCATCTTTGTGACCCATAATGACAAAATTCTCAGCATCCCACTTTTCCAACTGATGATTCCTCAGGATAAGCAACTGATTAAATCCTCACTGCTTCTCCAGTGCATGGGTAGCTTAGTTTCCTTTTCAGTGCCCACAGAAATAGGTGTTCAAGAGATTCTGTTTTGTACTCCAGATGAACATGGGTATTCCTTAAATAGAAGGAAATTTTAAAAAGCAAGAAAACAAATGAACAAGGAGTAATGACTGGCTTTAACATTAATAGGATAGGAAGATGATGGGAATGATCCAGCAAAAAAAAAAAAACCAAACAGCAGCAAACAAAAAGTCACCCAAAACCCTAAATACCTGTTGAACCTGCTAAACCAGAAAAAGAGAACCTTTACTGCAAAAAGTTATGAAAATAGTTAATCCATGGTCATTCAAAATTTAACTCTAAAACAGAAATAATATCATTAATTATATCAGAATCACCTTACTTTGATTTCAATATCATCACTACATATTTATGTTTGCTTTAAAAATTTAAAAATACTATGGGAAAAATAGCATGCTTCTGCCTTGCATGCAGCTTCAAAATACAAAAAAATAGCAAGGTAATTTTATTTGAACTTCTATAATGCATATCTAAAATGAATATTTTCCAGAAGACTGAAATCAAGTGCTTACAGAAGGAAAATATTTGACAGATGTACTAAAGGACAGATTAAGTAAGATAAACTTCAGCTTGGTTAGGACTCTTCTAAAACACTGAGGATGTTTTATCAGTGCTTATATTTTCAGTTCCCAAATACACATGCATTGCACAGATTACAATGAAAATATTTTAAATTAAAGAAAGTCAGCAAAAAGTTAAACAACACAACAGCAGCTTCTCAGCAGTAGCTTTTTTGCAGGATTTCAGTGCAGAGAAATAAATCTACCCAACTGATCTAGAAATTTATTACGAATAAAACAAAGAAAAATTCCTGAAATGCTGAAATTTTGAAAAAGAGGTGCTCTCATTTAACCTCAGTCTTCACCTGAAAATGAACAGTGCTCTCTCAAACTGAACAGAACTCAGACAAAACTACTCATAAACTTTAAATATATTTTGGGGTTCTTCAGTAATGTAATCTCTAGAAATAACAAAAAGCATTGTGAAAAACCTCAAAACAATATCTACTATGTGATCAAAGCCCATAATACAATAACTACCATATGAGGTGACTAACAGTCTGATAGACGGAATCAGATTAGCAAAAAGTACCTGAAAACTGCAGTGATGTTTACTGCCAAAGGTACTGCCATTCATCCTGTAAACTGTTCCAGATTTACTATTAACAGTAGATTTGCAAAAAGACTGCAAACATTCTAGATCAAATATTTGTGACATAAGCATTAACAAAAAAGTGCTGTACCATAGAGGTGCCTGTACACTGATGCAAATCAGAGTGACACCTTAGCTACTATCCTGTGTAGTATTAAGGTGTTCAGCATTCATAAAGCAATTGGGAGACTTACAGTAAAGCTGCTAGAGAAATGTAGAACAAAGATTTGACAAAAATTGAGAACAGGTGTTTGCAGGTTTCATTTCAGTTTTTGTAGGTTTTTATTCCTAAAATGATTATTTAGGACCATAAATTCAATACTTCGAATAAATTACTTCTAAATCAATTTTTTAAAAGGAAGCACACAGATAATATTAAAAAATATTATATACTGGAATATAAAAGCTAAAACAAATTGACTACTAAGAATTACTAAGGAAAACACAAGAATTGTCTAGATTACAGTATAAATTCCCAGACAGCAGTACCTGCTTACACCTACACCAAGAAGATTAAGTCAAACAAATGCCTTATCCTTTTTGGGGAAAATTCAAGAAAATTAATTCAGCTGAAAAATCAAATGAGGTAAGTGAAACCAAAGCACTCAGTGGGCACTCTTACTCAGAAATAAGTGGTTTAGAACCCATTTTAAGTTAAAGAGTTACTTAAAAAAAAAAAAAAAAATCAAGATTTCTAGCTCTGAATAATAGCAGTGTTTAGTTCAGAAAAATTCAGGTGGGCCCTGATTCCATTCACAGACAGCATTAACCTAAATCCGATTAAGCTCCTTTTCATTCTGATAAAAATGCAACCACAGTGAGGTTTATTAAATTAATGAAACAATTTAAAAAGTAATGTGGATCAATTTTCCTGAATCTGAAGTAATGGAAAAATAGGAGACTGAAATCAGGATTATTTTAAGCTTGTTACATAATGAAATAGAAATGTATAGCTACTGCTATCCACAGATATTTGAGAGGTGAAAGAAATATTCCATGATATGTTGTTACAGGCTGCCTTTTAGATTAAAAATTATTACAGGTTTATTTAGAATTCCTATTAGTGCAACTAATTTTTAAAAGTTTTATTAGAATGTGCTTATTCCTTTGGTTTCATAGGAGGTCGAATGATAAACCTAATGGAACCCTTAAATTCTTCGACTTTTAGGATCCTCCATCTTCCAGTTTATCACTGTTTTTCTCTTCCCTTGCTGCTATTCTCACAGCCTTGCACTTGCACATTTAGATAGTGTTGTTATGGTGGGCTCTCATGGGAAACAACTGCCACCAGCATAAGAAACATCCCCTTCTTCCCCACTCTTCCTACTCTTTTCACTGTAGCTCTTCTTTTCTGTTAGGGACCTCAAAAATCTGCATGCACAGAGCTTAATAAGCAAGAGAGCATGCAGTCCCTGCCCTGATGAACAAATGCTCCAATCAATGCTAAAGGCACCAAAAGCAGGGACAACCAATAAGGGGTTTGAGCAGGTTCTTATGAAGACAGTATTATCTGTCTGGGAAAAGCACTATTGGGGAACTAACCACTGTACTTTAGAGGATGCTTGTCTGGGAACCCTGCCTGCTTTACTACCCAGCTGGCCACCAGGGAGAATTTTCTCTCACCTGTCCTCTTCCTCCTCTTTTGATTTTATTCTTCCCCAAAAGCAACTTTCACCATTAGAGTCAATGTATACCATCAACTACAGACCCCACTAATAAATCTTCATGCATATTAAATTGTTTCAACATCCTTTGTGCAATACTATCCTGACTGGTATATCATGATGTGAAAAACTATTTAACTATTTAAAACCGTCTCCACAAAATAATTACTATGTAGGAAGAAAACAGGATAATCCATAAATTGCTTGTGTCATTGCTAGACAAAGGAGACATCTTCAAATTGAATAGTAATATAATTAGCTACTGAACAGACAGTATTTGAACTTAGGAGTTCAAACTCAACTTGAGGTGAGTATTTGGAAGGTTTTTTGCAAAGGATATTCCTTCACGGGTTTTGTGCAGCTCAAAAAGTTCATATTACAGAAGTATCTTGAAGATACAGAAAATGAAAATAAGGAGGTAGAATACTTCTGAGAACCTGAGACTGTTCTAAGAATGCTTTCCCTTTACACCTAACCTCATAACAGACTGCACTGTGGTCATTTGCTCTGTTTAAGTAATATCAACGCTTTGTTAGCCACTCAGTATAAGATCTTTAAAAACAAACCAACCAACCCAACACAAACACAAAAACCTTCTAGTACTCACCTGAAGAGTGTCAAAACAGAGGTGATTCCAAACAAATTTAAGCTTTCATCATCATATAATAGCTCCACTTTGTTCTGGGTAGGAGGATTGACAGCTTCTTCATCCAGAAGAACTAGTAAGACCTTTACAGTATCTCTGCCACAATACACAGTACCATGATTTATGGAATGTAATTTTGGCTGAAAGTAAATAAAATCAAAAGGAACATACAACAGGAAAGGTCAACAAGCCAGACCAATAGCTCACCTGCAAAAGCAACCCATACCAGCACAAGGAGTGAGAATCCCTCCTTCCCTTTCTCAGTAAGCATTTATGGGGAACCTGCCCATGGGAAAGTTTCTTCCTCATCCCAAGCAATTAGTAGAGTTTAGATCACTGCCAGCTGGAGGTGTACACTGATGAGCAAGTCACACAGATAAATATGCAAATCTGTGATGAAACCATGCAGCAGAAATTAACATATTATTTTCTCACAACCAATTTGAGAGCTATGGGGTACACAAACACATTCTGGTGAAGTCCAACTCCTCTGACTAACTGAATCTGCTAAAGCAGTTGGTTAAAACTGAGATTTCCATCAAGATTTGACAACAGAGGTACTTGGCACAATCTCTTGTTGTTTGGAACAGGATGAATTCCTCACAATTTTCCACAAGAATAAAGAATTCCTTAAAGAAAATAATAATCCACATCTGGAAGTGCTCAATGTTACAGTCAACAGTACAGATGTAGAACTCCATAGCCACTATGGGACTGCAAGAATTGCAAGTTTGCTATATTTTTCTTTAAAAGTACTAGGAGTTCCATAGATAAATTTAGTGCTTATATACAGTAGTAGATTTTTAAAACTATAGACTTTCTTATTTACCAATACACACAAACATTAAACAGCCTGACTTTGTTCAGGACAGGACAAGCAATGAACTGCATTTATCTAATCAGTTAACTGCTTTTAAATACAGTCTTGAAAAGATCAAATTCTTTTTCTCTCTCTATTTGATTACATCAATTAGTGTATGTAGCTTTCAAGAAACCATAGCAACACATGTCAGTCAGTTACTATAAGTTATAATCAATAGCTAGAAATAGCAATTACAGAAATGGTTGTTACTTGGCTTTACAGAATTGGCCTATTTCAGTACCGTTTAATTTCCTCAAAATTTATTCTGAACCTCTTCAGTCATTACATCACCATCATAGATTTTTATAAAATGTCATGTGTGTCACGGTAAATTTGTCTTAATGAGAAGTACAAATTTGGCATCATCTCGACTGATTATATACAAAGGAAAAAAAATAATCTTTAGAATATAACAACCTCCTAACTGCCAAAAGATGACCTTCAGAAATCTCATGCACCTCAACAGTGACTTGATATACTAACCATGGACTAAAATCTTGTTGTCCAAGGCACAGTAAGAACTTTAGGCAAGACAACAATCCCTGCCATAAAAAAATCTTGTTTATTAGTAAGCTTAAAATCATAATTCAAATTATTTTTTCAAGAAAATAGTTGATCAGTCTTTCAAGAGTAGTGACCATTAGCTACTCCAGACTATTCTGGTTAGTTCCAGGAACACCAGCCAGATTCCATTTACAGTAGTAATTTTCTCAGGAAGAAATTAATCATAATTCCTATTAGTCACTCGTGCAGGCTTCAACACAAAGTAGTACTTCCTTCTGCATAAAGTAATAAATTTTCCTGGAGCTCTAAATTCTTATAAAACAGGTATTTGCAGGAAAACTGAGCAATGATGGAAGAAAACTGCCACTGCCAGGAGAAAGACAAATATTTTTCTAACCAAGTAACTCTTTTCAGGTACATTTTATGAGGAAGCAGCCTTCCCAGGAGCTAGTGGAGCCATTATTTTCAGTTCTATAGTTAAGATAATATAAGTTTGCACTCAGAGAAATTATTCAGTCTCTTACATATGAAAAAACATAACATCATATCAAAACAAGAACTATTCTGAATATAGAACAATTTTTCGGAAAAATAACAGCATCAGGGTTTGGGGGTTTCTTTATAAAGTAAAAAACAACACACAATAAAAAAAAACCAAGCTATATGTGAAACTCAGCACAGAGCATTAATCTTTGCTCTCCTGAGATCTTAATGGAACAATACGGATGCTCAAAGTTTTTTTATACAGCTCAAATTCATTTGGAAAACTTAGGGGGTTTTTTTGGCTTTGTTTGTTTTGTTTCTTAATTAGCCATGGTAACCTATCCCTCTGTATGCTTAGTAAAATGCTTAGGAAAATGTTCCTCCACATCAAGCTCCACTAAAATACACAATTCAATATCAGTAACTTTTGTCTAAGCTCCCTCGACTCTGTGAATCACATTTTTAAGAACTATCATTAAAATATACATTCATCACACAATCATCACAAATTCCATTTACATCAACAAAAAATTCCCCACACCAAAATCAAAATAGCGTCATCACAACACCAACAAAGGCAGGCAATTTACACACAGTCCACCTCTTGTCCCTTCACCACAATTACAAAAACAAAAATTCCCCATACTTATTCCACTCTGTAGCAATGTTCAGTCCACATTTTGCCCGTTACCTCCCAGTTACTGTCCTTATCTCTAATTCCTCAGACCCCAGAAAGCACTGTCATGGGTTGACCTTGGCTACCTGCCAGATGCCCACCAAGCTGCTCTATCACTCCCCCTCCTCAACAGAGCAGGGACAGAAAATAGGATGAAAAGCTCATGGGGTTGAGATGAGGACAGGGAGTTCACTTAATTACCATCATGGGCAAGACAGACTTGAAGGAAATGAATGTAATTCATTGCCAGTTAAGCAGAATAGGAACCCTCCCTTCTTCCCAGACTCAACTTCACTCCCTACTCTTCTACCTCCTTTCACCAAGCGACACATGGGGATCGGGAATGACCGTTGTGGTTAGTTCCTAACGTTTTGTCTCTGCTGCTCCTTCTTCCTCACGCTCTTCCCCTGCTCCTGTGTGGGGTGCCTCCCATGGGGTACAGTCCTTCACAAACTTCTCCAGTGTGGGTCCTTCCCACAGGCTCCAATTCTTCATGCACCGCTTCAGCATGGGTCCTTTCCCCACGGTGCAATCCTTCAGGAACAGACTGCTCCAGCATGGGTCCCCCATTAGGTCACAGGTGCTGCCAGAAGATCTGTTTCTGCGTGGGCTCCTCTCCATGGGCTACAGTTTCTATCAGGAATCTGCTCCAGTGTGGGCTCTCCACAGGGTCACAGCTTCCTTCAGGGCACATCCACCTGCTCTGGCATGGGGTTCCCTCCACAGGCTGCAGGGTGGATATCTGCTCCACTGTGGATCTCCACGGGCTGCAGAGGGACAACCTGCATCACCATGGTCTTCATCACAGGTGACAGGGGAATCTCTGCTCCAGTGCCTGGAGCACCTCCTCCCTCTCCTTCAGCTGAGCTTTGTGTCTGCAAAGTTGTTTCTCTCATGTATTCTCACTCCTCTCCTAATTGCTGTTGTGCAGCATTTTTTTACCCCTTCTTAAAACAGAGGTGCTACAACCATAGCTGATTGGCTCAGCTTTGGCCAGCAGTGGGTCTTCTCTGATCCGTCTGGAAGGGGCTCTGTCCTGCACGGGGGCAGCTTCTGGTATCTTTTCACAAACCCACCCCTGCAGCCCTCACCGCTACCAAAACCTTGCCACATAAGCCCAATACAGCACTAGATTTGTCAAGCCGAGTGGCACTTTGGTCGCATCCAGACCAGTGTCATTTCTGATGGCTCTCAGTTACATCCATCCTGTGGTGAGTATGGATATAGCGTAGTAAGTATGGTGAAAAGGATTAGCTTAAAGCCCATCATCCTCTGCTATGTACTGAAGTTTCCTCACTGAGAAGAACTATAGTAGAATCTGCCCATGCACGGGTAGATGGGATGTTCCAGCAATCAATTAACTTAAACTCAAGAATTGGCAAAAACTTCAACAAAGAACCACAGACTCATAGTAATATAATCAAGTTCATAAGCTGCCTTCAGGTGTCTATTGCGAGAAAAATATTAACTTCACATTGCTCTCAATGGGATCAAGTATTTAACGACATTTCCTAACAACATCAGGATAGAATCAGTTCTGCTATCTTCTGCCTCAACAAGGATACTGGTAAACATTCCTACAGAGACATTAGACTATGAACTTGACCTATGAAAAACAATAAGAAACATGAACCATTTTGGAAAAGCAATTTTTTGGTGAATTTATTTCAAGAATGAAGTTTTATTAAAATAGTTTTACCTGGCTTGCAATGATTTAAATTTTTAAAAATTCTGTCAGTAATACAAGTAGCTAAATAAAGACAGAACTGATAACGGTGATCAATTTTTCAGAGGGGAAGGAGAAAGAAATAGGATATGAAAGGAAAACAGGGAAATACAGTGATGAAAGATTCTAGGGAAACAGGAAAATGAGGATGAAATATATACTCCAACTGCTCAGTGGAAACACACATTTAAACCAGTTTAACTAGCCACTAGGGTCTGGCTGGTTTTAGCTCTCAGAATAAAAAAGACGCATATTGGAAATCTGATTAAATTTTTTTTTAAAATCTTATGTTACCATGGGGTAATTCCAGTGATTTCATAAAACAAAGCATTCTAACAATGTACACACATTCAAAGTGTCTATAAGTTTTAAAAAGGTTGCTAGACAAAAATACATTACATTAGATATTTTATATATCAATAAATACAACAATGTAAAATAAAATAATTAAAGCTGGTTGATATTTTCATTGCAAAAAGGATCATAATATAAACCTGAGTAGATTCAAAGTACAGAAACCACAAATAAATAGCTTGTATTCTGCCTCTCCACACATGACTTAAAGAACTTTAAATATTCTGATTCCTTCCATGAAACTAAAATCATTAATAGTTTCATTAGTGTCTTGAAACACTAAAAGAGAAAAAAAATTACATATTGATTGTTTGGGGTTTTATTTTTATTCCCCTCCCACTTCACATTTCATCATGTTTTGGACTTCCTTCATATTTAACATTATTTTGAATGCTTTACCCTTAAAAATACTTGATGCTGAGTTAATTAAAACCTATGTATTTTAATAAAAATTACTAATGCATGTTCTCAAATCTTTATTCCACTTTCATGAGTTTTTTTGTTTGGAAATTTGTTATAGCTCCACTGCCTTGAAATTAGTGGCAAACCTGACAGTTATAAGTATCTACATCTTTAATAACTGCATGAACAAATTAAGCTCTTAAGACTATTTTATTTACAATTTTGAGGTAAGAAATTTAGTTTAAGTAAATCAGCTTTTTGAAATCCACACTGTAATCGTCAAGTACAACTCTTTCAATAAGTTTAAAGCCACAGCGTAGAGGAAATGACACTGCGCCTCTGTACTGTTAGGAAAAGATAATACTCTAATATAAAGTCCTTTAAAAAATAAAAAAGAAACAAAACAGGTAAAAGACATTTGCTTTCCTGTAGAGCTAAATAGTAAAAAGAACAAAAGAAGTCCCATTACCCGTGCTGGACTGACTCCAGTAGTGCTAGCAGTCAAGACTTCATGTTGTGAATCGATAATATTTTTAATCTTCAAATCCAAGTCTTGTACAGCTTCCTCTACTGCCTGACAGAAAGGATCCCCATTGCTTAGGCCTTTTATCAAATGCATCTTCACTGTTGACAGAATTCGCCCCCCTGCAATTCTGAAAATAGGCACAGGGTCATCTCCACATTAATCTTGGCAGCACTTTAGTATACCTATTAGTGTTGAACATAGTCAGTCTTCACAGTTAATCAAAACTCTTCAGAGAACAGCTTTGATCTTTTAAATCAAACAGCAGTGTAGAAGTATTATCCAACATAATAGTTTCTTAAAAAAAAAAAAAGATTATAAGGAAAGGTAATGAATTCAGCATTTAGTAATACTCTGAGCTGCAACACAAAACTAACTTCTCCATAAAAGTTCAAAGAAAAGTACTTTCTTTAAACCTACTGTTTTGCTCATAAGCTGTTAAGTGTAAACAAAATGTTTCACTGAAACATGCATTCCAATTTAACAGCCTATTACATTTTTGAGTCTTTTGTGCTTCATGAAAGTGCTTCAAAATATCAATCTGCTTTCAATGTTTATTTAAATAGATAGTAATTAGACTAGATTAATATCACTGTTTGCCATAAAGGCACACACTAATAATCTCTTTTTTCATCAGCTAGAAAAAATGCCTACAGAAAAGAACTTAGTAGTTTAATTATGAAATGTCCATGCAGTTTGACATCAAAAAAATAAATAATTGAATCTGATTGATATAGGGGCTTTATTTTAACTCTTCTTACAGAAGGATAAGAAGGTATTTCTGAGTGTGCCTAACCTATGTTTAGACCATTAATATTAATTTTTGGTCCTGTACTTTGAACCATCCACATTGCATGTATGATAGACTACTTTTGGGATCACTTTTGGGTTAGAACTACCAGGTCTCTCCCTAGTGAAACTCTCGAGTAATTAGCAGTTTACAGTTGTACAGATGATGCTCCAATAGGCAATATTGAGAGAACTACACCATGGCTTGCTCCCTCAGACTTGCACGTATTCTATAAAAACGGAAAAATAACAGGCTGCCAGGTAGACAGCATTATCCTAAGTAAAGAAATATAAAAAAATCAATTCCTGAAGAATCACAAGAAAAACAAAAGATCTTGTGTCCAAAAAATGGCTACAAGGACTGAGGCTCTTGTGACACTGCACCTGATTTACCCAGACCTGATGAATAAAAAGAAGCAGTTACAATTCCAAGAATTGTAAATATGAAGAAGCAGTTGTGAATAAGAAGAAACAGTTACAATTCCAAGAATTCCACTGGCCATTTATAAGTGCATCTTTCCATTCAGGAGTTGAAAGTGCTGCTTAAAATGCTGCTTAAAATTAATAAAATAAAATAACTTAAAGCTTATAACGAGAGTGAGCATAGTCCCATCACAAGAATGGAAAATCCAAGTGTTAGGAGTGAATTGTTCATTTTGCAATTGTAATATGTGGTGAGTAGGTGCAAAAGCCATATGGAGGTATGAAGGTAGGAATCACTAGTCATGAGGCACTACTATGAACGATGACTATGAACCAGGTTAAGTAAATTAGCTAGGGGATCACGATCTTATCGGAGATGACCAAAAACTATATTGGACAGCAAATGTGTCACGACTACTTTAATGATGATTTAATGAACAACAGAATAAACCTCTTGAGTTAAAAGCTTAATAATTTTGTCCAGTACCTACACAAAACACTAAGTGAAAGACTGTATTTTTTACCATTGCTCAAGTTTGGGCAAATAAAAAAAAACATTGCAAGAACCACTCAGCTCTCCTACATCATAATGCATCTCTTCTCAAAAGCTTTTTGAAGCTGCATGCTGTTTGGAAACTTTATCATCAATTCTCCAGTCTTCTCAGAACATGAACCCATCATCCAGACTGACAAACTTGATTACAATCAAGATTCCCCTCACCCCAACAAGCAATCATTTATCTTCTGTTTAACATCACATATATATAAGGACTTCATTATTTCCCCATGACATTTTGTCTTTGATTTCATTCTCTTTCTGCTTATTTTCCTCAACTTTTTCAGAGTGTGATAGTCTATATTTTATTTTTAGCTCTAATTTATAGGATTTTTTAAATTGATTCCCTCCCCTTTTATGTTTTCACATACAGAGTTATTTTCACCTTTGAATACCAGCTGATAACACATGTAAGAATAAAGGAAGAAATAAAATCATAACATGAAGCACAAAGAACCCATTCTTTAAAAAAACTGATTCGCAGGAAAAATAGGTAGAACTATGTTCAGAAAATACCCTGAACTGAAATTGGAGATTGAGACAGCACTCAGGAGAAGTATCATAATCATTTTCTCTGTTCTTACAAGGCATGTATTTATTGCCAGTGTTGGAAACAAGATCCTGTGCTTGTGGACCCTTCTTTTGAATTTGTACAATCACATTTCATATCCTTAAAGTAAGGTACATTCTCTGTGGTAACAGTAGTGACTCAAAAAATTAAATGAAGACAAGCAAAAAAAACCCAGGCTTCCAGTCTCCATGGTTTTGACAAAAAATTTCATGAAGCTAGATATGCTTGCGATGCTGAGTTCAGTTATGAGACTGATTTGCTGTCAAATTAATTTTTTTCTAATTTTTATGAAGCCTAAGTATAATGTCAGGCAAAAGCAACAAAAGCAATTCTGTTCATTCTGAACTCCTACTCTAAGAATTCTTCCTTTGCAGTCAATCTGCTTCATGATCTATTAAAATAATCCATCTTCCCTTTCCAATTAACCTACAGTTTCTTTTCCCAGACTTAAAGAAACACTAGCCACTTTCCTGCAACATCTAATAATTGCATAGGAAGGCCAACCCTAAAAACCAGTAGCCTGTTAAATCTTGCCTTTAACAGCACAATTGTTAACGTTTTACTTTTTTTGTTGTTTTTCCTAAGAGTTAGATTTATAGTCCAAATCAAAGCAGAAATGCATCATGTTGAGTGTAACCTAACATCAGTCTATCTAGCTCAGACACCAATAGTTTTGACTTAACTATACCATGGACTGTACAAAATGACTTCATATTTATTCATACACCCTGAACTCTTGAGCTGCTATTTGCACTTATGGTAGAATTTTTAGACACATCTATGATGCTGCAAATCACAGCTCTGCAAAAAATCCAAAGTAATGGCAATGGCTTTATTCCTCCAGGTGACGTAGCCAAGAGTGAGATGTTTTTCAACTTCCTCTATGCTCCTGCCTACTTACCCTAAAGGATACCTTGCAAATTGAAAGAGGTATATTTTATTATTATTAAATTCTGAAGATGAATTTTAGAATTCTAGTTGTGAGAACCTCCACCAACAGAAACTCTGTGTGTTTACATTCATATAAAATATAAAACAAGTGGGCAGACCTAGGTAAGAATAGAAACTGAATCAGAGGAAAACTAGCTTGTTAACATTGTTTCCTGTTAAAATACATGGAAGGAGTTGGGCCAGAGACCTTGCTGTTTTGGCTTACAAGAACAAGACTCCCATAAATAACTTAGAAAACCTGAAGCTAACTTGAAACTTTTTTTTTGGCTTTTTTTTCAGGTCAAAACCAAAAATTTCCACACAATTCTCAGCTTTAATTTTTATAGATTAAAGATTATTCAATTCACAATAGATTTGCAGGCTTAATTAAACAGAAAAACTTGCGCTTTGCAGAAATTTAAGCACAATGTATGCACTTAGCCAAAAGAAAAGTCACCATGTGAAGTCTCTGCACACAGGTCAACAACCATCTAGATCTTAGAAAGGATAGATTTTTTAAAAAAAGATGCTGGTGTACCTCTGCTCCAATAACCACAACTCAGTCTAACCACAAGAGAATGAAAAGTTCAAGGGAAAAAAAAAAAAAGCCAGTGCAAGTTGTCAAGAGGTAAGAAGAGAGCACTGCCGAAGAAAAGTTGTCTCAGAGATGCATACAGGAACTGTAGCCAAGTCTCCTGATGCTTGTTGCCAAACTACTTTATTCCTCTCAGCCCTAAACTGACACTTTCCAAAATAATACCCTGAAATGAAAAAAGCATTGTATTAAATGAGTAGTATCTATTCCATAAATACTGCGCTGAACCTAGAACTCCAAGACAAACAAGCAGGTGAAGGGATTGACTGAAGTTGTCTTTGAAAGCCAGGTTCAGTCCTTTCTGTCTACAGATATCTTGAGCTTATCTACATCATTATAATTTCCACACATTTTACATATATATACATGTATGTATGCTGGAAGAAAAAGTATTATTATACATATAGCATTGGGCATCACAGTTAATTAAGATAATCATGCCCTTAATTTAAATGCTATGCTCTCTATGTGACTTGAATACCTTGTAGCTTGTTACTGAGGAAAAAAAACTGTGATAAAAACATTTTCTATGTTTATGTTTTGCCTCTACTACCCAATGCCAGCTAAGGATCTTCGCTATTAGAAGTAAAGTTCATTTAATCTCTTTTTCTCCCCATATTCCTCCTCCTTTTCCAGGAAAGGGTTCCAGTCCCCCATAAGATATACACAGTACTAACTGGAGCAAAGAAAAGGAAAAGTTTATTCATACTTCAACTAGAATTTATATAAACAGGCCAAGACATAAAATGCTGATCTAATGTGTGTGGATTAGTACTGAAACACTGTTCCCTAGCTTATGTGATTTTACACCAGGATATGATATAACAAAATAAGTTATGTTGTGAGGTTTGTTTTATTAGTCTTGAATATATCTATCAAATATTGAATCCACCTCATTGGTGCTATTCTATGAATATTTCAAAGCTTACTACAGAAAGCTCTTACTAACCATGTCTAGCAGTTTCAAAAAGTACAGTCAAGCCAGTCTCAGTAGGAAAGGCATTCTTTAATCTCTTTATATATGCCATCTAGAGCACAAATGGAGATGACTAGGGTTCTGTCCAATGTTTAGAGTCCCTTCTGTGGTAAAAAGAGTATCATCCTTTTCCCAGAAAAGACAATTCAAGAAATAACCATCTTGAAGATGAAGCTATAAATTCATTCAACAATATATATAATAGTTCTATTTGAAGCAAACAAATAAGTTACCTGAGCAACTTCAGATCCATTAGTAGGACTTCATTGTTAGTGAGATTTAAAAAGATTAACTAAAAGCATGAAGATAAGAGGAAAATGTGGTAAAAATGCAACTTGGGGATTTTGGGGTTTGTTTATTTGTGGGGTTTTTGGTTTTGATTTTTTGTTTTGTTTTTTACAAAAAGGAGACCCTATGGCACATTGTTCTGATCTTACTCTTTTACAGGTTTATATTATGCAGAAAATCAGTCAAACTTAAATGAGCTTTAAAATATCTGGCATTGTACTAGGAAAAAAAATATTTATTTGAACAGAATAAGGTTGAAAACTGTTATCCAGTTTCAGTTCTGAACAGCTAGAAGGGCAGCAAAGGTTTGTTTTGAATATGGAATTACATGGGCAAAGTTATCTGTCTTCAGATAATTTTTACAGCAGCAACAGTTAAGAATTTTAGTTCTTCTTAATTCTGAAAGAGGAACAAGAATCTTAATTGAATTCAAGAATTAATTTGATACATTAAACAAAGCAATGCCATTTGTCTAAGGCAATAGAGAACTGGAGAGACCGTTTCCCTTTCCGGTCAGGGTGCCTGCTAACAAGCTTTCTCTAATGTTTCATTCAGATCATAGACTGAAGACAAGAAATATTCTAGGGTGAAGTGCTTCAGTCTTGCATCCATGGTCTTTTAAGTTATACTGAAGAAGGACTATTATCAAATCCAATTACCAGTAAACATCTGTCAGTTACCACTATGACAGATGTTGTAAAATAGCAATTTTTTTTAAGTGTTAATAATATGATCTTCTGTTCAGTCACATGCAACAATATTTCTTTGTTCAAAAGGTATGAACTGAAAGAAGCCTCAACTAGAAAACCCACTGCCATCTTTAACTGTGATAGAAATAACAAAAGAAAATCTATCAGAGTAATTATAAATGCTAAAAAAACAACCCTTTTGAAACAACCACCTTCCACTGTCCAGCAGGGAATGTTCAGACACAAAAGCCTGGATCCAATGGCACAGTGGTGATCTTCCACTGAGTGAACTCAGCAAAGTCCAAATGTGACCATCAGGATGTCTGTCCAGTATTCCATAGTAAGTCCATAGCAGAAGAGACCTAAAACCAAACATGGTTTCCCTTCTTTGATGGCCTTTGATGGATATTCTTCATTTGCTTCATCAGCTGGAAAGGGTCCAACACTACCACCTTTCACTGCACAGTCTCAATTTACACTCTTATTTCCTACCCACAAAAGCCAGGCCTACCAGGTGGGTGGGTGATGGGAAAACATGTGAGCACACAATTAAAGACTAGTTAATGCATGCATCTCAGGCACCTGAACTAAGACTTCACTGGCAGCCTCTGTTTAGTTTAGACAATGTTCAGTTAACATATTTTTGTTTTTTAAATGAACAAGTTCCCAAACATTTTAGATCAACTGACAGAAGGAACGGCTTACCATCTTCAGCATGAAACAACAGTAAAAGAGGAGTAGACAGTTCAGGTAGGATTTATCTCACCTGTCTTGTAGCCAGATCAAAACAGATGTCTACATGAAGATAAAATGAATCACATGCTAAAAATGCCTTATCTGCATCAGTGCAAAGGGAGTTTAAAAAAAAATAGTACAATGTAAAACTCTACCTATTAAAAAGGCATTGTATAAATCATATCTTCTGTCACTGATAGCTTCTATTAAAAATATTCTCCAATCTTGTGCCTGCTTGAACCCTTTTGCCTTACATCATCTGTGTCCCAGTCCTATCTATTCCTACTTCATTTTCCTTATCAAGACATTTTTTCTTATGTTGAGGTAGCTAACTTACAAGAAACTGATTGCATGCCTCGTCAATTTTGTTCCTACTGAGATTATCACATAAACAAGCTCCTCTGCTTACCTAAAATCTAAATAACATCAGCAAGAGCCCTTCTTACAGAACTTGGGCCTTAGTGTGCAAAGTTAATATGATACAGAAGCACTTTTATTTATTTTCTGAAAATACATCTTTTGTGGAAAAGACTGAAGTATCATACAGAAGACAGGAGAAAAAAAAAAAAAAAGAGTTGAGGATATGGACACTATTCAAAACCTGATAAAAAGCAGAACATAATCCTGAAGCCTATTCCAAGGACAGAAAAGAATATACCAAAATTCTATTATGCTAAGGTCAACAGTTTCAGTCATTCATTTCAACTTCTCCGACAGGGGTGAAAAATAGATGACAAATATATCACTAATTTACATAGTGGGAACAAATGTCTTGAAACAGGTTAGAAACACCTAGGAATCATGGGGTGGGAGGAGATCACAGGCTTTTTCTTTGTAATGGATTTAGGAAACTTTTAGAACTGATAAGAACTGAACAGTTATCCAGTTTTTGAATTTAGAACTATATGAAGAGATTAGCAATCTACTTCTATTCTCAAACATAAAGAAGTAGGATGTCAACTAGAGTTTCAGCTACCTGAATAGAAGACTGGGACAAAATTTATCTGAGAAACAATACAAAATACAAATACTCTTAACAGAGCAGTAACTGTGCCTTTAAAGCAAACCCGATATTTTTTCTAATTGTGTTATATGCATAAATTTTAAAAAATTAGTGGCTTATGTTAATTTAAATTTCAAAATTCCAACAGAAAAATTGCATCAGTGAACTTATCTAGATTTCAAACATATATGCAAAGGAAAAAAGTAACTATATCAAAACACTCATACCACTCAAAAATTCCACCTCAAACAATGGACACATGCATTATTACTCTAATTTTTTAACCCATACAGAACTAAATATTAGGTGAAGACCCTACCTTGTACCCTTCAGAGTTCTGCAGTTTATTAGACCAACAATAAAATCACAGCAAAAAAGAATCCTGTTCCTAAGTATTTTTCCATGTTGCTGCTGCCTATTTGGCAGTATTGCCAAAAATTTCTGTCCTCTAGCTTGGTGGAAGAAACCACAGTGACTCTTCCTCAGAAAGTGCCATCATCTGAAAGATCTGGTACCTTCCCAAGAATTTACTGCAAAATCAAAGTTGGTGTTCTGTCAGTGTCTGATCTCACCAAGATTAATTTTGGATATTCTCCTCAAGTCCAGTGACAAAGCTACTATAAAACTAAACAAGTATTCTTCTCAGAGTAAGATTCTTCATGCCTTTGAAGCCATGTGCTTTCCAGGCTACAGATCCATTGTTCCACCATAACATAACCAACTTAATAGTTCCCTCTAGACATAATCACTTTCCTGCAATTTACTGAAAATTATCAGGATTGGAATTATGAGCAGGGAGCTGCCAGGCTGCTTCTCAAATCTGGATTAATGGGAGGCCATGGAAACAGATGAACTAGTAGTTTAATATCTGTATGATGGCATAAACATAAGATTTTTCAATCCAGCACTGATATAAAATTGCTGTAGAACCACAGCTTCTATGTCTTCTTTTTAATTAAGGGACTATACCTGAATTTCAATATCTAGGACATAATGGTCAGCGCATTCTCCAGTACCAGCCTAAATTAGGAAGTTAAAGAAAGGGACAGCAAATTACAAAAATCACTTAATTCACTAAAAAATCATTTAATTAAATGCAGTATTGTACAATTGGAGCACTTAAGATACCACACTTCAACTGTGGTGGTTTAAGTCAGACTTACCCTCAAAAGATCAGTTTTTCAACCAAAGTTTTCCATTTTCTTGCAAATCCAATTTAAACCACAATTAAGTTTATTTTTAAAATTATATAATATATTTTTAAACTTTCTCAACATTAAGTTCAAATGAAGACAACCAGAACCAGATTAAAGTATATCAGTATTTCCATTCTAAGTTAAATGTGTAGGTAGAGAAGATAATTTCCTTCAAAATTACATTAAAGTACAGTCTTTGAAGTGGCAATAATTTTCAGGGAAAATTTTTTAAGAGTCCGGTTTAAACCTAATTTTTTTTCTTATAAAAATTATTTTTTTTACATAAGCCTTTCTGATATTTTTCTTTCTCTTCAAAATGCAAGAACATTTTTAATTAAGTCACACACAATCTGTTAACATTGTAGAATGGTAACATAGTCTTAATTTGGGTCATTCTATATAATCAGTAACTTTCACTGTAAATATTTAAACACCAAAATATTCCTCATTTCAATGATGCTGAGTTGAGAAACTAAGGTTAGAGGGTCTAAGTTCTCAGTATTTTACTGAGAAACAGCATGTTGCAAATACTCTATAACAGTATAAAGAGATTTATCCAGTAAAACACAACAAAACAGGTTAGAAGGAATATAAGCTCCTAATGGTCACAGAACTACGACTTTATTAGAATAGCCAAGACATGGTGGGACAGCCTGACAGCTGGAGTGCTGCAAAGGATGAATACAGCAAGCTGTTTGGGAAAAGAGAAGGTGGGGGAGTACCCTCTATATGCAGGAGCAGCACAGAGGTACGGAGGAGCTCATATATCGAACAGACACGAGGTTCGTTGAGAGCTTGTGAATCAGGGTCAGAGTTTGCTACAGACAGCCCAACACACATGACAAAACAGGCAAAGTATTCTTAAAGCAACTCTCAGCAGGCTCTGTATCACAGACCCTGGTTCTTACAGGGCATTTTACCACCACCACCCCAACATCTATTGGAAGAACATCACAATGGGATACAAGCAGTCAAGATTTCTAGAGGGTGTCAGGGATACTGGATGGGCAACACACAGGGGTACACACAGCTGGATCTGCTACTCACTAACAAGGAAGAACTGGCCAGGGTTGTGGAGAAAAAAAAAAATAAAATCAATGGCAGCCTTGGCTATAGGAATCATGAAGTAGTACAGTTCAAGATCCTAGGGGAGTGAGGAAAGCAAGTAGCAGAGTACAGACTGTGACTTTAGGAGAACAGATTTCAGCTTATTCAGTGAAATGGTACATGGAATCCCATGTGAGAAAGTTCTAAAAGACAAAGGAGCTCAGGAAAGCTGACATGTTATTAATGACAGTATATTACAAGCACAAGAACAGTCCATCACAATATTCAGGAAAACATGTAGAAATATCAGTAGACCAGCTTGCCTAAACAGTGAACTGATGAGTGGGCTTCAATGCAAAAAGGTTTTACACAGGATAGTGAAGAAGGGAGAGCTTACAAAGAAATAATCTAGAAACACTGCCCAGGCATTTCGGAGTGTTGCCAGGAAAGCCAAAGCTCAGGTGAAGTTCAGACTTGCAAGGACTGTTAAAGCAGCTTCACCTGCTGCTTTTGTACTAAAAGGCTGAACAAAGAAAATTAGGGACCTTTGTTGAAAGGAAGGTGATTTTGCAACATTGGACACAGATAAAACTGAGATACTCAACGCCGCCTTTGTCTCAGTCTTCACTAACATGGTCTCCCAGGCCTCTGATTAGTGAAAGTTTTCAGAGGAGAACTGCCAGCAGTGGCTAAGAATCAAGTCAAGGTTTACTTGCCAGAACCAAGCCCATACAAATCCACAGAATCAAATGGGCTGCATCCAATAGAACTGGCTTATGTCCTTGTAAGGCCAACGCTATACCACACTTGAAAAGTCCTGGTGATCAGAGGAGGTCCCTGACAAATGGAGAAAAGAAAATGTTTGCAAAAAAAGACCAAAAGGACAGTTTGGGGAACCACAGGTTCACCAGCCTCACTTTGTTCCCTGAGAAAATAATGTAAAAATTCCTCTGAGAAAACAATGTAAAAACTCCTCTGAGAAAACATTTCTGGTCACGTGAAGGATTAAGTGGTGGCTGGTAACTGTAAGCATGGATTTATCAAATGTAAATTATGCCTGACCAATCTGCCTCCTATAATAATATGACTGGCTTTGCAGACCAGGGGAGAAGAGTGGATGCCATTTACCTTGACTGTAGCAAGGCTTACAACACTGTCAGAAAATACTCTCAACATACAAGTTTGGATGTTACAGTCTGGATGGATGGGCAACTGCAGTTGAAAACTGGATGGATGATCAGGCTCAGAAGGTAGTAAACATGTTGTACTCTGTCTGGAGGCCAGTAACAAATGGAGTACCATAGGGGCCTATCCTGAAACCAGTTTTTTTATTTTCAATATCTTTGGCAGTGACTTGGTGATAAAAATACATGCTCATCAAGTTTGCAAATGACACCAAATTGGATGGAATGGTCAATATGCTTGAGGGTAGAGATACCTAAACAGATGGGAGGAATGGGCTGACAGGAACCATATGAAATTCAACAGGACATGCAAAGTCTTGGAAAGGGATAACCCCTCTCAATGATACAGGCTGGGGAGCAGCGCTATGTAAAAGAACCTGGGAGTCTTGGTACATGTTCAGCAAGCTAACCATGAGCCAGGAGTGTGCCTTGGCAGCAAAGGAGGCCAGCAGTATCCTTGGCTGTATCAACAGTAGCGTAGCCAGTAGTCTGAGGAATGTAATTATCCCTCTCTAATCAGCACTTGTTGGACCAAATTTAGAATACTGCATCCAGTTTTGGGCCCCCCAGTCCAGGAAAGACACTGATAAGCTGGAGCAAGTTCAGCAGAGGGCTGCCAAGACGATCAGGGAGACATGTCCTGTGAGAGACAGCTAAGGGAACAGCCTGTTCAGTCTGGAGAAGAGAAGGCTTCAGGGAGATCTACTAACAGCTTTCCAATACCTACAAGAAGGTAACCAAGAACATGGGAGCCAGGTTCCTCATGTTGGCAGTTAGTAGAAGGAAAATAGACAGCAGGCATAAAGTGAAACAAGAGAGGTCCCAACTCAATATAAGGAAAAAAGCCTTTTCACCATGAGGACACTCAAGCAGTGGAACAGGTTGCCAAGAGGGAGACTGAAAACCTCCAAGGATGGAGACTGCAGAAAGCTTGACTGGATAAAGCCCTGATTAACCTAGGCTGACCCTACAACTGACCCTGCTTTGAGCAGGATGTTGGACCAAAAACTGCCTGATGTTCCTTCCTACCTGAATTATTTGGTGATCCTAAGTTTAAGGAGTCCTACAGACAATGTTTTGCCTATGCCTGCACAGTTTTCCTGTAACTTTAGAATGCAAAAGTCCAGTACTGTGTGAATGCTATCCAATTGACTCAAACATTCAGCATAAGACCAGATAAAGTCTTATATGTTTTCTCTCCCAAAATACTACTGCATCTCCAGATATAATCACAGCCTCAAAAAGGCAACACATAAGAAACAGCATTTTCTCCGTCAAGGGAAAGTTCAGTGCGCTAATCCATGTGCAGGATCAAGTCAAGCTGTATAACTTCTACAACTGACTGCAGAAGACTGCTCACGGACCTGAAATGAAGACCCACTCCAAAGCATCACACTCACTCAAATGTGTTGAATGAAACAATACAGCAAACTTTGAATTTAAACAGCTACTAAGTGAGCTGTGCAATAGTGTCACCTAGTGGTCAGTGCTTACAGCGAAGTCAGGGCCCAATTCAAGAAGAAAATTCACTGGCCATCTACCGATTTTGCTACTCAATAAAATCAGTGGGGACTTTTAAAATATATGTATGTATACACACACACACACACACACATCTATATGAACCAACAAGTGCAGTAACCAATAAGACAAAGGCCTTTCCATGTGTGTTTTAAGTCACACACAACTTTTAGGAACTTGAAAAAAGCCGTTTTAGAAATAGGGTACGTTCTTTCCTGATGCAAGAAGCATTATCATCTGGTCTGAAAGACAAGCATTTCCAGAATGATGGATTAGTACTCAACTTTTTCATTTATACCAACAGGAAAGAGTTTCCAGATCCTCAGGTGTATAATAATCATCCACTTCACCGAGAAATACAACACTGATGTTTCTAGTCAAGAAATGGGTACAAAAAGTAGAACATTCTGCTATTTCACTCAAACATTGTCCAAGTCTTATATGTACAGCATCTGTAAATAGTTTTAGGGTTACAAGTTTTACAGCATCCCAAAGCTTTTAAGGAATGTTTATGTTACTGATTCTTGAAAGATTAGTGATTTCTTCTAATCTTAGACATCTGGACAATGAGAAGAGAACAATTTCAAAATTCCAGAGGTTTGTAAGAATATTTGTTCTGCTTAGTGAATACACCTTGAAACTAACAAAGTTCATTATATCCTTCTATTTCTCCTGCTATCAGGTCTGCTTACACTTCGTGCCATATTTGAATCAAATCATCATAGTTTCATTAGATTTCCACTCTGTTGAACAGTTTTTCCTTCCCCCATCTCATCTATTGTTCACTTTCTTAGCCAAATGACTTGGGGATGAGAAACACATTTTTGTTATTCTCCATACGTTAGCAGATACTTGGTTGCACCATATCTCCTACTATGTTCCAAATATTCTTAAGCACGTCCCCTCACTGTCCAACATCTTCAATTTGGTTTCTAGGTTTCCAGAGCAAAGGAACTTGACTCAGACAGATGAAGAAAGCCTCTTTTCAACCTGTGTTCCACAATGACCTGGCATTTATTTGGCTACTTTGTATTTTATGCAAGTTCAAGTTTCATAAAATCTCCACTGTAACAAGATGAAACTGAAATAACAGATTTCTAATTATTAAGTAAACAACCGAAAATACCACATTTTTCTTGTGGCAGAGCAAAAACTGAGACCTGTTTTTTGCAGCTTGGCTAATCTCTACATCAGAGAAACAGCAATACTGCAGATAGGTCATCCAGTTTGCTCTTAGATTTCTCAGCAGTCTTCTAAAGACTAAGCAACTTAAACTTTTGCTGCATTGTTACTTTTTTCCTCTGCTCTTTAGATTGCAGTAGTAACAGAATTAGATAAATATCTTGTGTAAAACTGCATCTTCTGGAATTCATAACAACTGTCACATCACAGGCAGGGCATACAGACAGGCCTCACTCATATGGCTTACCAAACACTTCAGAAAAATATCTTTTTGTTCACCGATGTTGTGACCCTTTCAGTTTCTAAGCTGTATACTAGTCCTATAACATTTGAGAACTTCAGCATACTAATGAAGATTGTTTCAAAGACAGCCAACTGATTGGTATGTTTCTATAAGCACTGAGCTACTATATAGATACATATATAAAAACAATAGTAGTATTTTACATTGTGAGGTTATAATGCCCATACAGAGTACAAGAGATACTAACACCACAGCTAGCTTCCATTCTTGGTCAGTGATACAACCAACAACACCCACGTGTATACATGAAACCTAACGAACACACCAAAATCTGATGTTAATGAGATTTATATCCCAGAATAAATGGCACAGCAAGTACAGCAGAGAAAGCAACCGAATAAATAGCTGAATGCTGAAAAGAATTTCCAAGCTCTAGAGAATTCTCCCAGTTAGAAACTGATAATTCTCAGCAGCTATCCCACTCTGATTTTTCTCACATGCCTTAAACAGAAAGGTAATTAACAAGATGTAGTATTTTATCTTACACTTTGCTGAACTGTATATGCCTGAAAAAGTGGTCTTTCCACCCTAAAAAGTAAGGTCATGCACATAAATGTTATTCCATTTATCCTTTTTATCAATGTACAGTGCCAGATAGGATTTAAATAAAGAAAAAAATCATATATTAGATGTTGAGTCAAACATTTTCTTTAATCACCAGCACAGACAGCATGTCTCTGGCATCCAGGATGTTGAAATGAAAGAACAAAGAAGCAGAATTAAAAAGTAAAACAAAAACTGCAAAACAACTTCAGAAATACTTGCCACTTCCAGCTTCAATGCAATCTGAACAGTAATTTAAATAATGCTTATTATGGTCTGCTTACAACATTTTGTTTTCGGTTGTGTGGATTAGACTCAATTCAAACTAAAAAAAGATTCTTTAGTATCAAGGACAAAACTATTACAGCTGATTTGCTGAAGTTTTTTACAGAAAAATTTCTGATTATAAATTAAAAAAAATTACTAATGTCTATAATGCTTTAGAAAATTGCTCTTCTCTCTGTAATAATGCCAACATTTACCAATTCAAATTCCTGTGTTACACTTACACTTCTCTCTAATTAATCTCACATTTATAAGCCTTCCCAAAAGACTAACTTCAGGTCTTAAAAAACATCCAAAATCAGTGGCTTCAACAGCACGTTCCTAAGAAATAATTCTTATGCTTTGCTTATGTAGTTAAAAAGAAGAGAAGGGAAAGGCTAAATAACCAGTGTCATAATTTGTCAGCAGCAATAAAGACTCCTTTATATAAGGGTATATACAATGAAATGACAAAGAAGTAGTAATTATAAGAAGTAAAGCACATACCAGTTTATGGGCTTACCAGACCTGCAAGACTGAAATCTTTGCAAGTTCATTTACAACTAGGGAATTAACCAAATAGCCATGCATACGTTGATTTGATAGAAATTTAATACAAAGAATAACCTCAAAAATCTTTGTTGTAAACATTTATTCTGAATAAGTAAATTATTAGATTTTCTTTTGCTCCCCTCCTCGATGCACAAAAAAAAAAGATGCTCAATAAGACAAAAATGTAACAGAAATTTTATTACCTTGGATTTAAGGTTTCACCAACAATTTCTTGAAGCTTGTCAATAAAATTAACAAAGTTTGAAAGCCCCTTTACATGGACTCTTAAAGGATCAAATAATGAAGATGCACAGCCTCTTCCTCCAAGTTCTACAGTTCGGATAAAAGATGTTGCCATCTATTAGGAGAAACAGAAATATGAAACTGTAGACATATGCGAAATGTACACATGTTGAAGTGAGCCTCTCCTATAGATTTGCAAACAGTGTATAACAGCTGGTTGATAGCAGAAATAATTTAACTGAAATCAATAGAATACCTCTTAATGGCAAGCTTTGTACATCTCAACATAAATATTTGCAGGATCAATACTTAAATAGTGCAGCACTATAAAAACAAACCCACAAGCCAAAATGAAAATGACCCAGCTAATTTAATATTCACATTGGCCTTTTGACAGCTTAGGAAAAAACTTATTAACACAGGCTACAGATTTTTTTTGTTTAAATGCCTGTGCTGACCTCACAAAAACTACTCTTATATTGAGGGATGTCTATGACCCAAGAACAATTTTAACATAAGCACGTAAAAGTTGACTTCAGTAGTATATTTATTTTCAGAGGTGAAATAAAAATAATGTATACTTCTGAAAAATTATGACAGTTAAGGCCTCTATCATCACAGATACCCAATTCGGAAAGTTTCCATATATTTTTATATGTTGTAAAGACACTGAAAACAAGAGATGTCCTGAAAGCAGTAGGCCTTAGAGGACAACCCCTCAAATTTTAAGGCAACAGTCAGAATAAAAAGCTTAGCAGTTTTCCAGAAAGGTGAAAGTAAAGAGAACAATACGCTTGACACAGATGCAGTAATATTAATTCTACATATAAATTTTAATTTCAGACTATACAGTTAAATCAATAAAGCTCTTCGGACTGGAAAGAATACAACTGGAATTACTCTAGCAAAAAGAAAGTAAACCTGCCAGTATTCCTGCCTCTGTGTTAAAGATTTCCTGTGGATCAAGTACAGTTCATAGGACCTTGCCTTCCCAATGGAAAATATTCTGGCTTTGCAAGATTTCTACAAGACACAGATGCCAGAAAAGAAGACTTCTTTACATGGTAGAGAAGTTTCCCCTCTGGCAACTGTGAGGAAGAGGTAATAAATCCAGTCCAAACACATACTTTTTTATACAATGTTAACAGAGCATTAGGAGCTACAATAATTAATCCTGGAAGTGAGATTTCACAAATTTTCCATGTTTATTCAACCATAAAAATCTGAGAATACAGCTGCTTCACTGACTGTTACATACCCATACTGGGGTTTTTTGGTCTGCTGTTGTCTGCACTGAGACCACTGTGCATACAAAATTTGATTATTTTGAATATGAGGGACTACAGTGGTTCTTTGGAGAAAGAATTCTTACTCATCTTATTCCAACTATTTTGGAGATAGCTCTGTGCTGACTGTAACTACTCTAAGTATAAATGCACCTCACATACCAAACTAAATTCTCTAGCAACAAGCCTTTGTGAGCACCACACATTGATGCTGTAGTTTTTTTTATATTCTTATACAAGAGCACTGAGGAAAGAGTATACCACTGACTCGAGGTTTTTTTTCCACCTGTATGCCTTTGAGAATAAAATGAGCAGGAATGCCCCATACCAATCATATCTTGAAGAGTATTTCAAGACTGATCAAGCTGCAAATGACTGGAAAGCGTAACCCTCCCCAAATTCTGAGTCAAAGCTGAAAAAACTGGCCTTTCAAATTTTGGCCTCTGCTCTAAGAAAAGCAATTTGTACACAGAACTACTTTAGGTTCCAGATGTCTCAAGTTTAACAAATGCACAGAGAAATGCTGTTTTACTATTAAACCAAAATACTTACAGCACTTTACAACTGAAATGCATTGTAATGCATTGTTAGAGGCTTGGTTTTGTTAATGTTAATACAGCTTTGTGGTATTTATTTAACCAAGTTCATTGCTGTATTGGGTGTGCGTGGCAAGGTTTTGGTAGCCAGGGGGCTACAGTGGTGGCTTCTGTGAGAAGCTACTAGAAGCTTCCCCTATTCCGACAGAGCCAGTGCCAGCTGGATCCAAGGTGGACCCACCGCTGGCCAAGGCCGAGCCCATCAGCAGTGGTGGTAGTGCCTCTGCAATAATATACTTAAGAAGGGGGTGGGGAGGAAATTTTACAACAGCAGCCAGAGAAGAGAGTAGTGAGAGAAACAACTCTGCAGACACCAAGGTCAGTGAAGAAGGAGCGGGAGGAGGTGCTCCAGGTGCTGGAGCAGAGGTTCCCCTGCAGCCCGTGGTACAGGCCATGGTGAGGCAGCTGTGCCCTGCACCCATGGAGGTGAACGGTGGAGCAGATGCCCACCTGCAGCCTGTGGGGGACTCCACACCAGGTGGATGCCCGAAGGAGGCTGTGAGCCTGTGGGAAGCCCGTGCTGGAGCAGGCTCCTGGCAGGACCTGTGGCCTGGTGGAGAGAGGAGCCCATGCTGGAGCAGATTTGCTGGCAGGACTTGTGACCCCGTGGAAGGGACCCACAATGGAGCAGTTCATGAAGAGCTGCAGCCCATGGGAAGGACTCACTCTGGAGAATTTCAGGGAGAACTGTCTCCCGTGGAAAGGACCCCACACTGGAGCAGGGGAAGAGTGTGAGGAGTCCTTCCTCTCAGGAGGAAGGAGAAGCAGATACAATGTGTGATGAACTGATCACGACCCCCATTCCCCATCTCCCTGCACTGCTGGGGGTAGGAGGTAGGGAAAATCAGGTCTAAAGTTAAGCCTGGGAAGAAGGGAGGGGTGGGGAGAAGGTGTTTTAAGATTTGGGTTTTATTGCTCATTATTCTACTCTGGTTTGATTGGTAATAAACCAATTTCCCCAAGTTGAGTCTGTTTTGCCCATGACAATAATTGCTGAATGATCCTCCCTGTCCTTATCGTGACCCACGAGCTTTTCGTTATATTTTCCCTCCCCAGTCCAGCTGAGGAGAGAGTGATAGAGCAGCTTTGGTGGGCATCTGGCATCCAGCCAGGGTCAACCCATCACAATTGCTTTTAGAGGTATTTAGTAAGCAGCAACATCTAGTCTAATGTCATCTTTTCTTTGTCTTTTTTCTTTAATATGCATACTCATGACCTCACTTCACACTATTTACGAAGATTTCAAAATTTTAAAAGCAATAATAAAAATCATCTCTTATATTCTCATTTAAGATAGTAAACTTTCAGGATTTCAGTCACTGTTTGGGATGAACACTCTCGATGCCTGTTTTTACAATATCACATTTTAGAGCTCTAGAGGTACACATGCACACAATTATTTTTCTGTCCATCTTTAGATCCCATGACCAAGTTAGTACCTATTTCTTCACATAGAATCTCTGTTGTGTCTTTAATCTAGAAACCATGTTTATGGTGGTATTTGACTTGGCTTGCAAATATCAGTCTTGCATATGAAATTAAAGCAACATTTTCTGCTTATAGATCTATTTCATTGTCTCTGATCTACAGCAAATTTCATTTGACACACATACCAGGAAAATGGACATTCCTCCCTTCTGTGAGGCATGTTTTAGGTTAGTGAAGGCTTCTCTACCAAGTCCTCTGTCAGGAACATTTAGAATATGAGCCAGTGCCAGATCATCCTTAGAATTCACCAACAGGCTTAAATATGAACACACACACTTCTTTGCCAGGATTGTCACCTGTATAAGAAAGCATCACACAAATTGGTCATCCCACTGCTAAATTATGTTTCTTTTTTTTTAAAAAAAGCTAATTAGATATGTACTGATATGATTTTTGAAAAGTAAGAATTTCACCTTGCATAATTTCAAAATGCTACTTTATGTATGGGGATTCTAGAAGTATTCACAAAAGCAAGCACCATTAATATGTTAAAATTATGCCTACTGTACTTTAATATTCACAAAATATTTGAGGGTTGGATCTCTAGCTACTAAAATTTGCTATCGTTTTCTACTTCAAAGCCTCTTCACAGATATTCCTTTTCTATCCCAAAGCAAAATACTAGCACTACTAAACCACATAAGGATTTGTCATTAACTTCAAATAGGCTAAGTTTTTAAGCAACTCGCCAGCTCTGTGTCAGATTCAGTAATTTTTCCCTTGGTTCCCAGGGGATTTCAATCACAGAAACTCCACTGATTGAGCTTGGACATAAATTGTGACCCATCTCCACCCGCACAACCAAAACATAACATTGTAATTGCTTATATTGCAGCAGTATTCTGAACCCTGTAAGAACAACAGTCCCAGAACTGAAGAATTTACAGTTTTGTCACAAGCAAAGACCAAAAAAGGCCATTAACAAAAGGAAAGGTAATGAGTAAACCTATATTTGCTATGGAATTTCTTCTTATTCAACAGGATGCATACAACAAAAATGTAGGCAGTAAGAAAACAAACATGTATGTGTGACAGTCTGAAAACCCAGATTTAAGAGGAGGAAAAAAAGAGAAAGTAATATTTTTACTACACAAGTCAGAGCAGCAAGAAGGCCATTATGTTAGTGGTAGAAGTGTTATCTATGGGAGAACTTTAGTTTAGAAAATATTTTCTTGTTCAGAAATATTTTGAGTTGTACCCAAATATTGAATTCAAATTGCCACTTATAAGAAAAGCAAGTCTGGAAATTACAAAGGGTCCAGCATTTCAAGCACTGTTATAGAGTATTCTGAGATTCCTGGTTTGGGGGTTGAAAGGGTAAAAGGAAAGAATCCAGTATTCCCAGAAAGTCCTCAAGTCCTCTACTGGGACAGACAAACCTTGTTTGCTTTGCTACAGCTACCACTAGGGTGGCTATTCAGATTTCTTCCGTATGAAAGGGAGTACAAGCTAACAAAATGAAATCAAAGTAGTTTACTTCATCTACCATTTCACTTTGCAGCATTGGGTAAATCATTTAACTCTTAGTCAAGACAATGCTTGAGTGACAGTGTACTTGTAGAAAAATTTATTCCCTAGTGTTTCAAGGCAGATTAAGTCTATATCAAGTGCCTGCCATAAAAGGACTGTCTTCCAGAATATAAATTTCTGCACTTAGCATCACACACACACCTACAATACACTCAATTGATACAGAATTTGAACACGCATGTCCTGGTTTTTTAAACCAGTAACATTTTAAGGAAACTATGTCATATTTCATCTTTCCAATATATACAGAACATCAGAAAAGAGAGAAATAACTTTTACCTTCACATTCTCCTGGCCCTGTCTGTTGACTGGTGTAGAAGGAGTAGAAAGAACAGAAGCATTATTTTCTTGTACATTTATTATGCCAGAAATAAATTCCAACAGTTGAACCTTTAATAAAAAGATTAGAATAAACTTAAATATGAAGATAACTAGAAAGCAAAAGTAGTATTAAAACCTGTTGAAACTATGTCTCTGCCAGTTAGTTGGTGTTTTGAGGTTAACTCAGCCCTTCCAACCTACTTTTGGTTTCAGTATTTAAAAGTACAACTGTTTTAGTAGAGAAATGAGGTGTAAAATCCAAATTAACTTAGAAAAGATACCTCAAAAAGCTATGTGATACACTTGCACTAAAAGCAGCTGCTTATGTTTTGGAGAACATTTAATATGTTATACCATATTTAGGAAGAGCCTATTAAACCACTCAAGTTCTCTATCTTCCCCGTGAAAACAGGAAGAAAAAAAAAAAAATTGAAAATAGCAGTTTCCATGCCCTTCCTGAACTTTAGTTCTCCTTATAATCTCCTAGTAATCACACAAGTGTTTGAATGTAGGGTCTCTGAACCTTTAAGGAAGTAGGCAAGATGGTTACAAGCATATCTGTCATAGAATCATACAATAATTTGGGTTAAAAGAGACCTATACAGATCATCTAGTACAAACCCATGCTTGAAGCAGGACTAGTTTGACCAGGTTGCTCAGTGACATGCTGAGCCATGTTTTTAATATCTCCAAATATGAGAGTCCACATCCTCTCTGGGCAACCTGTTCCAATATTTGAGGATATTTTTCATGGAGAAAGCTTTTTCTTGTTACTAGGGTTGGAAGGTAAACAGTTTTAATCATGCTGTAACTAGTAATTCATGGTATGTTCATAATACACCTCAGTTCAGTTAACATTCAGTTACTGATATAGCTTCCTTCATATTAAAATGATCAGCTAATTAAACATACATCAAATTCAGAAGATGAAATAAACAGTAGTTTGTTTAAAAGTTTGTAATGCTGAGAGTGGGCAGTAAAAGCAGACAATTAACTCCTTTCTAATTTTCATTACAAGCTAGAAGTAAATCTAAATCCAACATTCATTACTTTTTTCAGTTTCAAAATCCTTTGTCTTGACATTTCCATGCTCTAGAGAGCACAGAATCAAATAAAATCGTGTGGAATGCTTGTGTTTCAAACTTATCTTAATTGCTACTTAAATATATTTTTATCCTGTTATTGGATGAAGATTAATAGAGATTAATCTAATTCATTTTTCATACTTTTATAGTCTAAGAGTGCAATACTAGAACTTCTCTAGCCTAGAGCAGTGCCTCACATGCTGTGCCATAAGAACATCTGAGCTGCAGTAAACTTCAACAGAGCTGCTGACTGGCTGAAGTGGAACCTCTTCTGGTTTCTGGAAAAATCTAACATGGAACTACATGTAGTATAGGGAAGCTCTTAGGAGGATGGTATTTTTAAAATTATAACCTTTAAAAGTATTTTGACTGCATACCAACATACAACCAAAACTCCATGACTCATGTTAATCACTAAGCTTTGTTCCAGTTTTATCAAATCTCTACAGTTCACTTTTCAGTTCCATTTCTGGCAGACTGATATACTCACAGAAGAGCTGTGGGACCTACCCATTCAGCAGGACAACAGAAAAAGAATTTTTGAGTGAATTCAAGATCTCTTTAAAAGTGTTAGTAATTTAAACTCACCTGCTTCCCCAATAGAGAATCAAAGTAACTTGTGAATAATTCAGAGCTCCTGTGTATATTTAGAAGTGTCATAAATCCACAGCTGGAATCAAAAATATGTCAAAACAATATCAGAGATCAAACAAACAAAATACTTACAGGGGCTATGTTCTCATCATCAGATACAAGTCCAAGACTATAGCATTTCTGACATATGTCTATTAGATCGAACATATTGCTTCTTGCTAAGAAGGCATGATAGGCTTTTTTTAGGTCAGCATAATTTTCAGGTTCTTTCATGTTTTCATATGATAATCCCAGTTTGTCATGTAGCAAATATTTCCAAGTTTCCAACACATCACTAAGTGATACTGTGAAATCTCCATGGTGCTAATAGAACAGAGAAAAGCAGAAATATTGATTTGTATTCAGCATACATAGCTTTAAAATAACTTTCAAACAAGCTGCATATATATGTATTTTTTAAAAAAGCTATTATGATCTAAATATTTAAGTTTATAATAAACAAAGTCTTATAGTTGAAGTTCTTGCAGTGCTTTGCCTTTACAGTTGAGTTTTGTTATATGCAGTATTTGTTTCTGATCTTTAAAATACCAGGTGTATATATATTGAACTTTACTCATTAAGAAAAGACATACTGATTTTCGCAGGACTATTGCTTACATAAAGTTATTTATTTGCAGAAATAATTTTCAGCATGGCAGGCATTTACATCCCAAAGGCAATAAATACAGCTCTATTACCTTGCTTCAAGCAGTAATGCCATGTCCAAAAAAAGCAAAGCACTTTTTTCCTGTGTTAGTACAGTTGTAATTTAGCATAACATTGACAGTGTTGCTAGATAGATCTAACAAATTTAATTGCATTAAAGCAATGCAAATCTATCCTAGTACCATAACTAACATTAACTATACCACATAGGCTACAATCTTACATCCAGCTTCCAGCCCACTCTCCCTGTCAAAATTATTAGATCACATTCCATGTGCCCCTTTGCCTTCTCCTCAACCTCCAAAAAGGAAAAAAAGAATTACAGTTTATCAGAAAATTAGCAGAATTAATAGATATTAACACTTAATTTAAAAGAGCAGATCAAGTGGGTAAATGACAACAAATACATGAGTAGCAAAATAACTAACAGCATTTTACTAGCAGCTGAAGAACCTCTTCCTAATCTAAGCAAAAATGAAAATTCAGATTTATCACAAAGTAAGTTAAGAGGCTTGTATCAGTTAGAAGTCACTTTCTTCTTTCCAACTCTTGAGAGGAGTGCTCTGTTGACCTTTGGTGGACAGAAGCAGAAAATGTATCAACAGGAATTACTAAAATCATGTTTAATTTACACATTAGTTTATCATATTTCTTTCAAAGGATTTACATCAAAGTGGGGATATCTGCTATTACTACATTTATATGTAGGAGTCTATTAAGTAATCATGTCTAAGCACTTTTTAGAAGAGTGAACACTTAATTGTAAAGCAATAAGCTTGCAGTTTTATTGTGCAGTTCTAAACTAAAAGGAAAAAAGGGAATAAACTTTTCTTTAAAAGTTATCTCTACATGGGAAAATAGAAGAGACTAAGAATGAGAGAGACTGTATGTAGTTCATAATGCTACATGTAATCTCATTTATGAAGCAGAAGTAACTAAAGAACCAAAGTTGTTAGCAAACCTGGCATAGTTGAAGGTTACAAGTATGGCATCAGGGCACAAATGTCAAACAAAAAGTTGAAAGTGTCACACCAGATAGGAACAGATAGTGGAGCTGGAATTCACAGAAATTTAAAAACAAGCCAAGTGACAAAGTCCTGTTATTTGAGTTACAAACCGAATGATGCATTACTGAAGGAAGTGGGATGCAAGCCAGCTACCATCCAGTTGTATCGGTGAGACACTAGAGGAGAGAGCAGTTATTGCTGCACTCTAAGAAAGAAATAATTAGGTACAATACATAATCCTATTTGTTTAATCCCTGGCATTGTCACTTTCAGTAAAGAACTGTTTTTTAAACCAAGTGATTCACAGTTGGCAGGGGGAGGGGAATCAGCTCACTGAGCATCAGACATTTTAATTAAGTTTTTCCAGTTCAGTGTGGGGGTACAAGGAACTGCAAGAAATCTGAGCCTGTCTCTTGTACCTTCCAATAAAGGAGATGAGCGTATTGTCAATGGTTAAGGGCTGCAACACTGAGGAAACCAGAAAAATCATTTTCAATCCCTGTAAACCAAGCTATGCACACAAAAAAAGAATTGCAGTAAGATGCTACTTATATAAGTGAAAATACATAGTAGCAGAGAATTCTGCTACTAATTAGGCTGAGCTAAAGGCAACAGAGGCAAAACACAGGGTTTGGGATGCAGGATTACAGGCCTCTGTAATTTAGAATATGGTCCTTCATTCACTATTTACTTGTTAACCTGTTTCTCATCTCTTGACCACTGACTCTGGACTTTAACTCCTGTACTGTCCTCTGCCTTCCCAAATTCTAGCTAGGAGATGCTAATCTCTCTACACACCCGTACTTCATTATATTCTGTGCCAGGTTTCACCTTGCTTCCATATCTTGGTGTTTTATCTAATGTCCATCACAATGTCTGTTATCTCATAGCCATGCCTATTGCAGACCTTTCCATGCTACCATACTCTACATCCTCCCAACGCCAACTTCCTCACCACCACTTCCCCTTTCCCTGAAATCTGTGACTTCCTTACTACTTGCTCTTATCTCCTCCTCTTTCACAATTAGACTCCTCATTTTCGTCCATACCCTCCTCTTTGATGTACATACCAGTCCCCATTTCATGGTGTTAAACTTTTTCAGCTGAGGTCCTTCTATTTGAGTTAGACCTCAGAATACATGCAACAAGTAAAATAACTAAACCAGTGAAAAATCATAGCAAATTTTCCAGTTTTCACCAAAGAAACAGAGTTCATACTACTGGTATCTAAAGCATTCCCCAGTATATGGCAGCAAAAAAGCGCAATATTATACGGTCATGTAATTCATTATGTAACATGATACAGATGCCCTGTGACTGAGTGACAAGCCTTGCTTTGCTATGTCAGTAACAGCAGGTAACTTCTGTCTAGTGCAAAGGTTATTTTATTTCATGACATTTTCACATTAAGCAACTTTAATCTGGATAAAATAATTACCTACAAACACCATTAGCAATTGAATACAAAACTAAATACAAAACCAGGAACAATTTTAATAATTTAAGTTGTTCCAGCCCAGAAGATCCCTCCTTGGGTTCTAGCACACTTCACACGACTTTCCTGATAGATCGGGTTAAATATATGATTCCAAAGTCCTGAAAGTCAACTATCTTGATATTGCCTAGTCAAAGAACCAGGAGTGAAAATGAAAGAGTACTCATGCATATTACTTTGAGTGCTTTTTTGCCTTCTAATTTGTGCATGGGTTATGATAATTCAGCACTATGAACTTGCATGCTATTCCACAGATTACCAGAATATTAAAATGGCATATATGTTTTCTGAAAAGCACTTGTTTTCCATTTCAGCTCCTCAAAAAATTAAACATGTAATTATATTATAACCCAATTTAAACAGATCAAAACAGCAGCAGGTTGGAGAATAAAAATGTTAGTTTCTCACTTTGTTTTGAAACAAAATCCTCCAGGAGTACCAAGTTATAGTACCATTTCAATATGGTATCTAATAAATCAAAACCTTTCCTCACCAAACCAAGGACCTGTGGAGATTAGCAAAGTTTATATTAGTGCTCAATAAATATTTTAAATCCAAATAAAATTGCACTCCAGATATTAGCCTTCATGATCAGGTGCTCCCTGTGACAGTGTATTCTATAACTTATACAGTCAATTTATCAAGAGTCTCTGGATTTAAAATTAATTTAAAAAATAATGTGGTGTTTTGCAGTAAGCATATGCCAAGTGGCTAATACTTTCATTCCATGATAGACATTGCAAGTATTGTGTTTCACAGGCACAGAAACAATGAAGTATTATAAAACTTCTTCACTCCTTGCTAGTGCAGTATGTTAAACTTCCTTGGACTCTTATTTTAGAATGTCTGAAATCCAGTAGCAACATTTCATGTCTGAAGACACCATTTTTTAGTATTTTGCAGGTATTGCAAGCTTTCTAGGGCTAACTACATAGCAAAGCAGCTTCTATTTTGACAGAAAATTGTTTTCAAAAAGTGATATGTATTTCAGAAATACCACGTTCTCTACTGCCTTTCCCAAACAAATGGTCACTAACCATTTTTGGAATATGTGTGTTTGAGACTGCTGTACTTAAGCACCACTCAGGTGTTGCCTCTAGTTCTATTATTTTCAGGCATACTCCTAGACTGCAGTAATGTTATCTGGCATTACCTTTGAGTTGTATGATTCTGCAGTCTTGTCACGTGTGGTCCTACTCAGCCTTCGTTGCTTGCATATGCTCTCATACAAGAGAAAAGTTCCAAAACTGCGGTATGTAAAGCACATTAAAGTAGTATAAAGAAGCATTTTTAATGTTTCCCATTCCAGTGAATGTTGATAGTGCCATGCACAGATTTAGAAACTGGTTCATATAAGCACAAGTGTATAGACATAAGCATCTGCTGGTTGCTATATTGCAATCTGCCAGAAGCAAAGCCAGTTACAGGCCAATATCCCAAGCTTACAGAAAAGCCAGTATACCTTGCATGGGTAATTATTTGAGATGAGGAAGGGTGCCTCAAGATCTAAGTAGCAAGAGTTTTTAAGGTTCCCAGTGGCAAGACCAGAGGCAATGGGCACAAACCGAAAGAAACACAGGAGGTTCCCTCTGAACATCAGAAAACATTTTTTTTTACTGTGAGGGTGATTGAGCAATGGCACAGGCTGTTCAGAGAGTTTATGGAGTCTCCATCCTTGGCGACATTTGAAAGCTATCTGGACATAGTGGCCCTGCTTGAGGAGAGGGGTTGGACAAGATGACCTCCAGAGGTCCCTTCCAACCTCAACCATTCTGTGATTCTGTGAAAAATTAATCATACTGAAGAACAGCCAAGACAATGCCTCTCGGTAGCATCATTACAGTAAGTTACAAGCAACATATATAAAATTGCTACAAAGTTGGTAGGAGTCTCTCATTACCAAAAGGGAGACAGATACAACAGTTTAAGGGAGTAATGCTGCAAACTAACTTTGTATTTTTCTTTATTTGCCAACATGGGAACAAGATAATTTGGGAAAACATTTCAAGAAATACAGGATAATGAACAAAACATAATATTCTTCACACAGTGTACAAAATGCACTCATGGAAGCACATGGTAGAACCAAACCACACACCAAAACTTATTTCATCCAGAATTAGAAAGAGACAAACACAAATTTATAAAGAGAAAATATATATTTCTAAAATCAACAATGAAGCACTTTTTCCCTCAGTCTCACAGTCCTAGTGCTAGAAGAGAGATTTAGAAAACATTTAAGACAAGTCTGAGAATTTAAATTCACAGACTCAGGAAAAAACAATTGGTTTATGTGATGTCTCAGTTTCCCCCACTACTAGCTAAAACAGTCATGGTCTGAAAATACAAGTGATTATTTGTCCTAATAACCTATCTTCTACCCCTCCCAATCCACAGGTGCAAATACAGTCAACTTAAAGCAATTACCCTCAACTGAACTTCAACTTGAAAATTTTTATTTCTATTTCAAACCTTAAGAAAGGTTCTTATTGAAAGTTTACCTAGATTTTAGATCTATACTAATCAGTCCAGGTAAAAGGTATTAACTCTCACCACAGACCATATGCCACTTGTCTTTATGCCATATAGCTACAACTGTGCTACAACACAAAGTATTTTCAGAGTAAGTCAAAGCATAGATTTTTTTTTTTCTTTCATCCCTGTTATTTGATCAATGTTTATCAAACTGTTCACTATTCTTATTCTAGGTGAAATGTAAGACTGATAAATTATAAGACTCAAACTTTTCTGGAGTTCTCCAAAGATCTTTGTTATTTTTCATTTCTACTACAGATACAATAACAGTTAAACCACCAAATCCACTAAAATTGTCCAAACATCTAAATAAAGAGAATAGGGTTTTTTTATTTGTGGTAGGTTGGTTTTTGGGTTTTTTTTTTTCAGCCAGTCAATAACCTGTTAGTAGAGTTATTTTTCTTGCAGTAACTGACTTTATCATAATAGACTTCTACAGGTCTTATGTTAACAATACAAAATTGATGTACTTAGAGAACTAACAAGGGACACACCTACAACTGTAATACACTGCATCTTAGTTTGAAGTTTCAGTGCTAAACAAAATAAACCAGTCATATTTTACTCTAACACTATAAACAGTAAAATGAAGAAATTGAACTTCAGAGGCAGCACACACAAATTCTAAAATAGTTTTAATCCACATATGCATGACAAGGTTTATACAAACTGCTAATTTGTCTTATTAGACTGACTACTATAATCAGAAAAAATTAGCTTTTCAGCACTTGGTCTTTCTTCAGATTTGAACTAAAAGCAGTGTATTTCAAAATTAAATGAGTTGAAAATAATTGCTTTAATTTTTGTTAGATCACCTCTCAAAGAAAATATACTTTTAGAGGGAAAGAATCTTTGCTAGAGAAGAAAAAAGGAGAAAGTTGAATAAACTAGTTACCTCTAGAAGGAAAGAGCTTATTGTAAACTGTTACGAAAAAAGTAGCAATGAACCAGAAAAATATTATCTTTATCATGTCTGTAATTTTTGGCAGCCAACAGAATAACACATTTGAGTTCCCAGAGCTGGTTTTGGAAAAATGTTTGTAGTTCTCCCCTTGAGAATCACAACAAACATGACAAACAGTGACTGCCTCCACAGGTAGTTTTGCATTATTGTCCTTTATCAGTTCTCTGAGAGTCCATTTTGATGCATAATAATTTTTGAGTTTTACCTACATAGGTATTGTGAGGACACCGGGACCCTGGCTGAAATATATTACATTCTATGAAGTACAAATGTAGAATCTTGGCATTTGGATATTTCTGCTGTAATGTTTGTTGCAGTGGGGATGAATTGACCAGTTTTATATTTAATGTTTAGAGAAGAGATACTCCCATTCTGCACATTTTATACTACAAACCTTTTTCTGGTGGTGAATTCAGTTAGGTTAAAGAGTGGTTCTAGAAATATTTCTCCCAAGACATAAGCTTCTTCCAGTACAAGTGGTAATTTTTAAAATGATACATTGTAACAAAGAATGCACAAACTGAAGCAGGTTTTCTGTTTGTTTGTGGGTTTTTGTTGGTTTGGGTTTGTTTCGGGTTTTTTTAAAATTAAAGATTTGTACTACGTGTTTAATTTGCTATGCAACATTTGGGTAAGTCTTCCAGTAATTGTAATTTGTTTTCATCAATAACTAAGCTTATTGATCTAAAAAGATATCTTTAGATTATCAGAGTGACTACTGCAATTGTTCTTATTAGATGAGACACATGCAAAGGCCTGACTGTACCTTGCAACAGTTTTTGGTATGTTTCAGATGATTGCCAATACCCAGCCTTCCAGCTGTGACAAGCCACAGTGCTTCTTACAGAGTCACTTAAGGGTTAAGTCTCCTACTGATCATTTGACAGATGCTTCTTGTACACATGCAAAGAAGGCCATATATTTGATACTGGGTGTAGGTCTTCATCTAATGAGCCTCAGGAAAAACAGCAGCCAAGAATGGACTGCAGCAAGCACAACTCATGCAGCCTATGTCAAATCAGTTTTATACTCATCTTCTCATGTCCTTCCAAAGCATTTTTGGAGCACCCAGAAAAAGGATGCATCCCAAATGCCATAGTTCTCCACCCTGATCTACAGCACAGAAGAAATATTTGATAGAAATAAACAGAAGTTACATGATCAAGAAAAATACACTGATATTTAATATTGAAGTTTAGAAGTCAGATATACACTTAAAACACTTCCATTCTCCCCGCTGTCTTGCAGTTCTTTTTCGGAGCCCTGATTCAGTGTGTTTAATCATATTAATTTTAGTGCCTTGCTGCATCTGACCCTCAGTTAAAACAACAGTGAAGTGACCAAAATAGTCATTTCAAGTAGGTGCCTAAGCAAAAGGTCCAGTAAGCGAACCAAGTTTGAGATATACTAAGAACATACTGAAAGAGTGCTAACCTGTTTATTGACTTCAGCCATTGACAATTGTAACGCCATCAGCATGCAGTCTGCTCCACATAGAGTAGTCCTTTCAGAGTTTGAAAATAAAGGCCATTGTCTTCTGAAACACTTGATCAAGTTTAAAATTTTTTGCTGGAAGTCAATCATTGTCTAGAGCAGAAGATAAAAATAATTAAGAGAAATAAAAATGAATATAACTATGCAAGAGGCCTATGCACATCTCCCCCTTCCAATAACATGTGCAAATCCTGTTGTATCTTCTTGCAGATCAGGTACCTACAACAAACTCTGCCCACTAAACCAAAAGTCTAGTGAGACACCTCACTGACAGAGCAACTATGAAGATGAGGTGTTAAAAGTGCCTATGTATGACACCTCTTCATGAAGACCCCTTACTTTCTTTATACATTATGCCAACATAAAAGAATAAATATTACCACAAATATGACAGTCTTTTGTCTCTGAAAGCAGCCAGCCTGAATGCTGAAATGTCTTCTGTACTATCCGCACTCACTATACATTTAGACCAGTGTCTGTGAGAATGTTTTAGACCTGGGAACAAAATATTTACTATTTCTAAGACTTACTAACAAAGACATCTCCAAATGCTTTTGTTACCTATACAGTGTTTTGGGCTTTTTTTTCCATTACCACCCCTATTTCCTCCAGCAATGAGTTTTGGCATCAGTTTTGAATTGGACTACTTTACACTTTGGTCTTCTCCATCTTGCATTTGTCAAGACACAGGTACACCAGACTCTTCAAGAAAATTTGCTTTCTTTAAGCTTGTTCTTTCCTGAAACACAGTTCCTGAAAACTGCAGTGACAGTAGAGGAGCAACACCCATACCATTTACTTTCAGAACACAAACCCGACCTTTCCCCTTATTTCACCTAGCTAAGGCACAGTCCACAGCAGGCTTTTTGGTGACTGGTATGATCAGAAAAGCAATGAAGCATGGGAGAGGGGCAGGGAAAACAGGAGACATCAGGTAACAAGCAAGACTGTAACAGCAACTGCAGTTACTCTCTGAAATGTTTGAAGGGGACAACCTACTTTATTATTTTATGTTGACATGAACGAAACATGCAAGCCAAGGAGGAGGGAATAGGTGGGCAGGTGTAAGTCAGTGTGGGGCAAAGAAAAATCTCTCCGGAGGCGTTTCTCTCTCCCCCCCCCGAGTGGTTTCTAAGGGATAAGGCTCATTAGCAGCGAGCGCCCAGCCAAGCAGCCCAAGCACGCCAAAAAGCCTGCGAAACAAACCCCAAACCTTAAAATCCGGCATTACCCTTACAGGCACCACCACCACCGCCACCCCCATACCGCTCCCACAACTGAAAACTCGCGGCGGTGGCCGCCTCAGGGTCCCCCCCTCACCACAGCCCAGCCCAGCCCAGCCCAGCCCGACGCAGCTCCCCCCCTCAGCAGCCCCACCGCTCCCAGAGCGGAGCCACAAGCTGCCACAACCCCGCAGAGCGGCTGAAGAGCTCCCGCGTTCCTAGTGGCGCTACCTGCCTCACCGGAGGGGCAGAACCGCTCACACAGCTCGTACCGGCGCTTTAAATTTAAATTTAAATCCTCCGCAGCTGCCCAATTAGGGGCGGGAGCCGCTGACCCGGAAGCACAGGGTTGCTGCTCCCGGGGTGGGAGGTGCTGCTGGCTGTTGGCGGGAGAGGTGGTGGCGGTGGGGGATTTGGGGCCGCAGAGGTGTGTGTGAGGCGGGGGTAGGGGTGACCTGTCCCCTCCCGAGGGGGAACTCGGAGCTTCGCCCGGTCGGTCCCGGGAGCCGGCCCGGCCCGGCCCGGCCGCTGTACGGAGGAGCCCGGGCCCTCGCCCTCGCCTGAGGACCGGCAGCGCTGTGGGACCGGCGCAGCCTGGCAGCCTCGCTCGGGAGTAGCCGCTGGGCCCTGAAGAGAAAAGGAGGGAGTAGGAGGTTAAGGGGAGGGCGGGCGGGGAGGGGAGGTAACGGGTACACACAGGACTCAGTTGCCCGAATTGTGTTTCCTAAAATAATGAAGCTTAATAGCATTCTTGGTATTTTCAGTTAAAGCTAGTCTGGTAGCCTGTGTTCATGGGAAGCCTTAAAGAAAGAAAGCTATGTGTAGGGTTAAAATTTGCATTTGGCCTTAAGGAGCATAGCTACACAAGTTACATGGTTAAAGGATTTATGTTGATGTGGTGGTTTGTCATATTAATTAATAAATAAACATTGCAGTTATGGAGAACATTGCATCTCAGTGATGCCTGTGTCAAACCTGGGTGGCTCCAAAGCTAAATATTCGGTCTTGGATGCTGAGACCTTCAGATCATTAACACAGCAAAATCTGTCAAAGGCCTGAGATTTAAAGCTGTTTTTCCATGTGCTGTGTAATTAAAGGTCTGATTTCCCAAGAAGGCTTAAACTAGTGTCAAATCTGTACTGGGACTAAAAGGAGTTGTGTATCTCAGCCTTTTGTGTTCTAGCAGAGGGACGCAGTTTTCTTGAAAATTGATTGAATACAGTAGAGTACAAGTTCTTTGGTACACAGAGGTATAGGCGCTCTGCAGTGGAGGTGGCTTAAGTCGTGAAACCATCTTTATGCATGATGGTATTCTCATTTACAGTTTTGCAGCCTGGATTAACTTTGCTTTTAGTTAGACGCATACAGTCTTTAGAGAAGTACACGGGTAAAGAGAATTTAAAGGTAGTAATGTGATTTCTTGTCATTTGGTTGAAAATTTAAAAATTCTATATGTGACTTTGGTGCTTAGTTACTTCATTTCTTGTGTTGGAGTTGGGTTGCCAACAGTAGCACAAAATCTGCAGTTATTGCTGAAGTCTGTAGAGACAGTTTTGAATGGTTGTTAGTAAGGTTAGTTAATCTTTTGATGAAACTAAATGCTACATCTAAAAATAATGAGCTTAAATGCAGCTTTTGATATGATGTTACAGGAAATTTTGATTTGTTGTGTCACAAATACCTTTTTTTTTTTCATGCAAATGAGTAATGCATCCTTTTTAAAACTTTCTACGTAGGAATGTAGATTTTCATCCTGGAGAAGACGTCACTTCTGTGATACCTTGACTTAGTCCACTGAAAATGAAGCAGGATTCTACTAGAAACACTGCTTACACTGTGGATTGTGAAGATTATGTGCATGTGGTAAAATTCAATCCATTTGATAGTGGAGATGCATGTTCCCTCATTGCGTATGGTGGCAATAATTACGTTGTTATTGGGACATGCAGGTTTCAGGTTAGTTTGTGTTATTGTTGATTTTATTAGTTGCTTCCTGAAACTTACTTTGCTATCACCTTTACTACTACAAAGACTGGTGGCTTTCCTGTTTCCTCCCCATGTAATCAGGGGAGGGTTTTACTTGTTTATTACATTAAAAAGTCTGGAATATTTGTTCTTCAAAAAAAAAATATATAAAATACATGCTGGTATAAATTACCATTCTGCTGGTATAAAGTTCCTTTTGAATAGAATCATAGAATGTTTTGGGTTGGAAGGGACCTTTAAAGATCATCTAGTTCCAACCCCCCTGCCATGGGCAGGGACACCTTCCACTAGACCAGGTTGCCCAAAGCCCCGTCCAACCTGGCCTTGAACACTGCCAGGGAGGGGGCAGCCACAGCTTCTCTGGGCAACCTGTGCCAGTGTCTCACCACCCTCACAGGAAGGAATTTCTTCCTTATATCTAATCTCAATTTACCCTCTTTCAATTTAAAACCGTTACCCCTTGTCCTGTCACTGTGCTCCCTAAATAAACTGCAAAAAACCCAGGAGTACTCTACTGAAAGAGTAATCCCATTTTGGTATCTCTTCCTAATGTTGGTGACTGCTACCTGAGAACTTAAGCATGCAACTTTAGAAATATGTGACTTAATATTTGCTGTACGTTGTTCTTTACCATCACAGGATAATTGGCTCCTTTTTTGCACAGTTATATTTTGTTCTATGTACATTTGCTATTTAGATTAAATTGCCTGCAAAACAGCAAAGATTACAAGTACTTTAAACTTTACAACTAAAGTGTCTGTTAATTTTCTAGATATTTCTTTTAAGAAAGGACTGTAGAAATAACTAATTTTTTTGGTTTTGCTTTCCCAGTTGTTTTTATTGGATCTCTCTCACAGACTGTTAGAAACAGTAATATATGTTTTCTTACCTTTAAATTATTTAGTCATCATATTATGAAAGGTTCTAAAATGTAAAATACTGTATGCTCTATACTTTTAGACTGTATAAGATTTTTTTTTTGCTTAGATGCTTGAAAATCAGTAGGAGACAGCTGTTATCTTCGGAATCTATTTTTAAGCTTTTTTTCTTTAACTCACTTCTCTATCATACAGTATTATTTTTGTACTTTATCTAATATGAATAACAGCATAACTGGTCTTTTTATTGTTCCCCAAAGTCTTACTGTTGGAAATTTTCTGAAAAGCACCTAGTGCTAACCACAGAAACCTACTGCCATCTGTATTGCCCTGTATCTTGTTTCTAGTGTAGGTCTTGAAACTAATTAAAATTTTGACAACCACTGGTACAAGGTAGTTTTTCTACAATTTTCATATCCTCCATTCCACATGTGGAGTCAGTGAGTATTTCAAAGTAGGGGAAGAAAATGCTATTCTTGCTCCTTGCTTTAAGAAGCACTGAAAAACTCTGGATAATTTCATGCTGCCTCAGCTAGGTTCTTCCTAGCTTCCACATTATGCAGAGGGCATACAGAGAGGTTCTTTACCTTAAAGCAGAATTGTGATATAGAGGAAGTTTTGTAGAAATATCCTTTGAGGTGCTCCATTAGATGTTTTGAAAACTTTAGTTTTTTAGAGGTCAACTGATTGACTGATTCTACAACCCCAACTTGTTTCATCTTTCCCACCCAGTGGGAAGAATAGGCAAATTAGAAATTTTGGTCATGATAGATGACAGAGGTTACCTTTCTAGCTCTTGCTGTTTGAAGAATGTTGTTCTGGAAGTGCTAGCATTTTTCCATGGTGTAAAAACAATTTGGAGAGAAGATAGCTTAAATGACTGCTTGCTTTTGTTCCCATTGTTTTCTTCTCCTTGCAGTCTGTACTTAACGCTCTGTTACAAGTGGGCTCACCAACTTTGTTACTCAGTTTTGATTTTTGTGCACTACATTGGCCTCTGGCTTGAGACTGCAATCATTTAATCTATTTTTAAGTACTTACATATTTCAAGTTTATACTTTCTTTATGTTCCAGGTTTTTACTTTGAGGGTGTTACAATCTAAAAAGATCCCAGAAACATGTAATTTTGAAAGCCTTTCAATTTCATATCATTCTGAATTGTTAGAAAGTTAGTAAGGTGGTGTTCTGTATTAGCTAACTACAGTATTTCTGTAGGAGGAGGACGCAGAAGTGGAAGGCATGCAATATAAGGCACTAAGAACATTCCATCATGGAATCCGAGTTGATGCCATAGCATGGAGTCCAGAAACTAGACTTGATGCTTTACCTCCCCAGATAAGGTATTTGTAATACATTAGTACAATGAATCCTTGCCTCTTACCTGGTTTTGCTAATTCCATAATATTGGGATGATTTTAAAGCTTATGGGTGAAATCTAACTCTTTAGAAATCACTGACAAAGTCTCTGAACACTTCAGTAGAACAACATTTTCATTCTTAGAGTCATTCTTTTTTTTTTTGTTCTACTTCTTGTGCCCTTTCCCCCTCCCCCCAGTGAAGTAGCAGTAAGTAATTTTTTTTTTCCTTATTCATTATTTTAATGGACCTAAAATATAGTTTGTTCTTTCTTTGTACATCTGTGAAGGAATTCTTTTAACAACTTTGCTAAGGATGAAACTATTGTAATAACCTGCTTTAAAAAGCTATTTGTAATGGTCTGCATAGTATGGGCTTTGTTTAGGAGTAGGTCAGATGCTATTTGTGAGACCCATTGAGGTGTAAATCTGGAAAGATAGTTAACTATTAAATATGCACTTAAGAATGAAAATGTTCTCAATAGCTTGTAAACTTCTTCAAAATTATGATGGCTGCTTACTGCTACATTTTTTGTATGGTCTTTTGTTTAAAATATGTTAGAAATTAGTTTATGAATTTATGTTTTGGTATTTTAAAACACTGAGGGCTTGTTTTTGTGCTCTACCACTTAACTTCTTTCCAAGGAAAGTTTCAGTGGCAGTTGTGAGAGAGATTTCAGGTAATAGTTGATTCGGATTTAGCTTTGTAAAATATTTTGTGTTTCTTTCCATGAAAAATTATTCTTGACACTTGATACACACTATTTTACAGATAAGTTTCAGTTATTCTGCTTGTTGCCAAAGCAAAAAAGTTGAGATAGAAGCTTTTGTTTTTTTCAAAATCTGAATTTTCCATTGCATGTCACTTTTCAGGTTTAAACTGAAGGGAAACTGATAAAAAGTCAACTATTGCAGTGTTAATTGACTGAAGGGCTTTTCTTTGTCTGTTGAGTGTAGGTTTTGTACTGCGGCTTCTGATAGGAAGTTGAGGCTATTTACTTCAGACCTGCAGGACAAGAATGAATTTAAGGTAAGGGCAGCTAAGCTGATTTTTTTAAAAAATTTAGTCTTTAGTAAAGTCTAATCTTTAACTGCCCTTCTGCCCCATTTTGGTTAATGCACTGTATGAGATAGAGCACTGAACTGTGACAGATTCTTTATCTAGGGAAAATCATTGTATTGTATATACCTTTCTGTCTTTAAAGAGGGAATAACTGTAATTATCAGCTACATGATCTTTTGATTTAAAAGTGTTTCTGTAACAATTTAACCAAATTGAAGAAAAGCAAGTAGAGGCTTATGGATCATCTAAAATATACTCATAAACAGTGTCCTACAGGTGAATTTCAAGTACCATGTTGGATGAGGCTCCTTTCTATAGAAACCTGTAAAATTTTATGTGGTATTGGTTATTGGACTCCTCTGTAAGAAAAGCAAATTCAGTAATTTCTCTTTCATGGGGAACTGGAAGTTGCAATTCAACTCTTTCAAACAGTAGAAAATTTAAAGAAAGAATATTGAATTTAGTACATAACTGCAGGCAGGTACACTAAACATGCCCATAGGCTGTCACTTGTTTATTTCTAAGATAGAAACAAAGGAAATGTCTACCAAATACAATTTCATTTCCCCTTCTTTCAGTGTAGATGGTAGTGTTCTTAAACCGGTGATATAAAAGAAGCCAGGTCTAAACACTGTCTTCACTTTATAAGCTGAAGATTGGTTTTCTGGAGATTTCTTTCATTTGCAAGACATGTCAACTCCTGTGTCACTAGGATATGTACATATTCTTCAAAATTCTGCCATTGAAACAATGTCCCAGGCCAAGTACTAATATTTATTAGGTGTTTGTGCTAACTAGTTTGAATTTGTTTTGTTGAGGTCTCAGCCCAGAATAAGCAAGGCTAATTAATATTTAAAAATCAGGGCAGAGGGTTCCTTCTTTTTTAGTGCTTTGGAATATGATAATGCATCTTTTGGTGAGAGTTGTGTATTGAGTCTAAAGAAAATAATAGACTTTCCATTGTGGTTTGATAATTTGTATTAGTAAGACATATTTATCGTACAGAAACTGAGTGAATTGCAGATGTCGCCTATGTGACCATACTGGTAATGGAATGAATGGCATAAGAAGTAAAGCTGGATGTTACTAAAACCAACATCTTTCTTTAAAGAAAATACTTGTTGTTACTTCATACATGCACGTACCCTTAATTTCCTTCTTTTGTGTTTGGTCATCTTATCTGGATTTGTCACGCAGGCAGTGGTGTGTATAACTGACAGTTACAATCAACTTGGGTGGCACTTCTTCTAAAAGTTCTTAATGCTGTTTGCTTGTGAGTTGATGTTTGTCATCCTGTATTAAAGTTATCTATTTATATAGTATCTGCCAGTTTTATGATACTGCAGACACCAGGCTTTAATGTTAAGTTGTGAATTAAATCTTTTAACTTTTTAGCAGAATGTAAAGTTACTTGGTAATTATGTATGTCTACCACAATCCGAGAAATTTCTAGAATTATTCGTAAGCATACAGAAGAAAGAATGGATGAAATCTTTAATGTGTAGATGATGGATGGTGAATAAGTGGAATTAATCAAACATATGGATGAACCTGGTTCTACAGGCTCTATTCAGCTAAATTCAGCATCTAAATTATAATTTTTTTATTTAATTTGGATTAACAAGGCATCTGATGGACTGTCCACTAAAATCAATGAGAAATCTCTTGACTTCAGTGGACACTGGTTCAAGCCATGGATGAGTGATTTTTCAAAATGTTTAATAAATATGAAAGCCGCTTATTCTTTCTATTGGGGGTTAATTAATGATCAACAGTTTTATGTGTTTTTGCCAAAAACTGAATGTGACAGCTGTGATAGTTCATAACTTTCATACCTCTTCCTGTCCTACATCATCTGGTCCTTAGCCAAAGATACTGTTCTATACCTTCCAGAGCAGACTTCCTGTCTACACCGGCCTTCAGACTCTCCACATTGAGGTGGGATACAGCCTAGACTTAGCACTAGAAATTACCAATGCAATCTGCCATTTTGCTCGTTAGGAACTAATTGCTTCCAGAGAAATAATCAGTATTATAACTTCACACAAACACACCTTTGATAATTCATTAATTTAGACTTTTAACATACAAGTTCAAATAGGCAAGCTTATTCTAGTGAAGAATTCTAGTAAACTGATATTACTGAATTAGAATGAGATTACAAACAACACACTTTTAAAATAACAGCAATTTTGAATATACCCAATGAGATGGTTAATTTCTAGCTTATTATCAATGCATGTTCCCTATTACAACCAGGGAAGCAAAGGGGGCAACTCAGTAGCACAGTCTGCTGAGTGCTGTTTTTTCAGAATAGAATTTCTGTGATGAGTTATTGTTTTCCCAGTACTGACAAGATTTTTTTCTGGTATCTGACCAACACAAATGACACTTTAAAACATGCACTTCTAATTTAGGGGAATTTATTACACAGTAGCTTTGACTGGATGCCTAGAAATAAATTTGAAATGCCACATTTACATTTCCATTAAGATAGCAATTATTTTTCATACAAAAAGTTTAGTTGGAGAACTGATTCATCTACCCTTAGGACTTATTTCTACACAAAACGCTCTGACGAGCAGTTATAAACTTCTGCAAAAGTGTGTTCATTGCATAACACACCAGAATAATTTTTTATGATAGATAGTGAGTACAGAGACCACAGAGCATTAATACAAGTGTTGGACATTAGAATGTGATACTTCGGCTGAACAGCCACAGCTCTAAGTACTAGAAGCATGGAAGTTATTTTGCCCCAGAAGGAAACAAGCGATTGCAGTATCTTAATTATTCAACTGCTGTGAATAAGGTGCTCCAGTGTCCAGTGTAGACAGAAGGATTAGAGTATTTGTTTTTTGTCAGCTGAAGATATCATGGATGCTTCTTCATTTTTGACACTACAGAAGACTAAAGATTGTTTGGGCCTTATGCAGTACAAATGAGAAGTGTTGGATTGAATTTAACAGTAAAGCTATTAGCTTTGTTTATGCCAGCTCCATCACTGGAATTAACAGTCTAAGAACTTTATTAAGGATACACTGAGACTGAGGAAAAAGTAAAAATTCATATTGTAACTGGGTCAGGCTTGGTCTCATATTAAAAAAAATCAGAAAACAGCTAAAAATACATATTTTTACCTAATAGTGAGGAACTTGTTAGTGAAAGGAAGAATGTGGACTAGTGTGTTTATATTGGTAAAAATGTTGTCTTTGAGGCTATCATCTGGGTTTTTTTGACAAAAAGTGTGGAAAATACTTTGTCCGGGTAATCATCTTAACTTCTTATACCTGGATGATCATTGTACTTTATAATTTTTGTCAAGAAAAAAGCAACACCTAACTGATATAAAGTATTTGTAAAATCTCAGATGTTCACAAATACTCAGTGAGCTATGCTGAGCTGGCTTTCAGTAGTTTGATACAGTGGTTTCTTAGTAACAGTATGTTGATACCTCAGAAAAGCTCTTTAATAAACCTGAGGTTGAACTCACAATGAACACATGGAAGACTTTGATCCATTTTATGGTGCACACTTTACACATGGGATTTTCAGGAGAGGTACAAAATGTGCAAACAAAGCTGAAGGAAATATGTGATTACAGTCAAATGTAATCTCTGAACATTTTGTCTTTTATAGTAAACAATTAGTATGTGTTGCTTCTGGAGGGACAGACAGAGTAATCTTACTCTGTTTTCCCAGTGGAAAAACTGTCCTGATGTAATTACCAACAAGGAACTTGAAGCATACTGAGTTTTCCGTTACTTTGTCAACACAACTAATCCAAAATTTATGGGTTGGATCGAGCCCAGAACAACAAACAAAAGGTAAAATATGACTGATGGATCTCTGCGAAATCTTTTTCTTCTTTTGAGGTTTTGATTTGGAAATGAATTGTGGCTTCCTTCTCCTGCTTCAAACTTGGTTTAATAAAAAGCATATTTCATCAGAACTGTGGAAGTAAAATGAGGCAGGATATTTGAATTCAAAATGCTGAAAATTTTCAAAAGACTTGGCATTTCTGTCTAAATAGTTTAGCATCATCTTATGATGTATTAGTTCTAATATAATTCACTAGGTTTCAATTTTTTGCAATAGCTCATAATTTTATTAAGTTGGCTGCTGAAAACGTTTCTGTATTGAATTGATGAGGCATTCATAAAATTTTTAGAGAGGGGGATTTAGTTATTGTGCATGCTTGAGAGATTATTTTTTTTTTATCAGTTCTGCATTTCATCCTCAGAATAGCTACACTTGGAGAACAGATAGTGTGTTTTCCTTTCAGAAAACTGTGGAACGGGTTGTTTTCATTTGACCTTGTTTTCCTCTGCAATCTCCATGTCATGCTATTATCCAGAGGATATTTTTGTCTCCTTTTTATGATACCTTGCTGGGCAAAGCAAGAGCAGCTATGCCTTGAGACTTAATCAGTGGGACTGAAGAGGATGAAACAGGAACAGATACAACATCTACATATGGACATTTGCCTGACTTAAAATTTTAAGTGAGATTTCTGTCAAAAAGACCATAGATGTGGTTAATGAGAGAAAATATGTGTAAATCCTCAGATGGAGCAAACTGGTATCTTAACTAGCTACAGATTTTCTAATGAGACCAGAGATTATTTGCTCATACCTAGGCCCCATGTGAATTAATTTGAATGTACGTTAAACTTTGAATTGACCCTAAATGAGATGAATTTTGCATGCTTGCTTAATGATAAATGTGTATAAGTTCTTTAACTTAGGTTTTTGTGGATACTGTAAACCTCAAAAGATTACTGATGTCTGCAGCTAAGTACAAAACACTTAGTGGAATTGAGAAAAAGTGGTGTCTTGATGTTATGGCCAAGATAGCTGAAAAGCCTTCAAAATATATAAAAATTATCTAACTTTTAATTTTTACTAAAACTGGGATTTTGCTTTTATTTGGAAAAGCTAGGCTGTTAAATTGGTTTTTGTTACAGATAAATTATCTCAGTACTTCAAAATAAAAATGTCATATTAAGAAGCTTCAGGTGAGAACAGTTACACAGTAACAAGGTTCCCTTTGAGATGACTTCATACTTTCTGATACAACTGTAAATGTTTGCCTCTGAGTGACAGTTCACATGTAGGTTCACACAACCAATGCTTGTATCCTATTATTTGAGAATGGATGATCTATTAGTTCACAGTAACAGAAGAGTGTGCACTATACCCCGTTTGCTTTTCTCTTCAGCACAACAGCATGTAAAGCAGAGAGCACAAAGCCCTGTGTCTGTTCTTCTCAAATGCTTAATAGAAATTGTGCTTAATTGCTAAGGTGTGGTGTGGCTTGCTTGGTTTTGCTTGTACTGTTGTTCCTCATTTTTGGTTTCCTTAGTCATTAGCATGCATTATCTTCTGTTTCATCTTTCACTGAGAGTTTGTTTTCCACTGTTTTTTCTAAAGGTTTCCCTTTGGTCTGCCATCTTTAGTGGACATACCCTCTTAGTCAAGTTGTGCTTGGAAAAGAGCATATACTGGACAAGTGGCTGGTTTATTGCTCCTTCAGGCAAAAACTCTTGCTGCTTGCAAGAACCCCTAGTAAAAACTACTATTCGGAGATGAGTTACTTAGCAGTAATCAGAGTTCTTTAAGATATGTAGATCATGCACACAATCACTTCCTGCTCATTCTCTTTCTGAGATTTATTATCTTCTACCTTCAAAATGCAGTGGTTGAAACAAGGATAAAAAGTTCTGGTGTGATTCACTGATCTCTGTCAAACAAAAGCATCAAGCTGACCTCTGTGGTAACTACAAGGAATAGTGGGGAGTCTTTTCACCTGCAGTATGAATCTATACGTGAATGAGAGATTTTAAAGAACTCCAGTTACCGATAAATGGGGTTTTTTTTACCTTCCATGTAAAATGACAGCTTTATCTTAACACTCATATATCTTTCCTTTAGTGATTCTGATAAATACATTGTGGACTGATGGAAGTCAGCTCAAAAGTAAAAGGTGTCTTTTGTTTTCTGTTTGACAGACGTTTGATGGCCACTCAGATTACATTAATGATCTGGTATTTGCTCCCAAAGAAGGTCAAGAAGTCGCAAGTGTAAGTGATGATCACACCTGCAGGTATGCATGTTGTTCAAAACATTATTGAAATAGTAGTGTATCGCTTTTTCTGTGTGTGTATACTTTATACGCTTGCTTAAATAAATAAGCATAAATTTATTTATTTATTTTTAGTGGGCCTTCACAGCCCACTAACAAGACAACAGGTGGACTAATCTTGTTAACTAGGTTGTGGACTGGCTTTTTGTTGTGACTGTGGGTTGTTTTTTTTCAAAGCAGCATTTTGAAGTAACTAGATACAATGTGAAGAAAGCTGTTCTGTCTTGGAATTACCTACACTATAATTTCCCTTGCTGGGCCAGGTATAAAAGGTATGAGAATAGGAGAGAGAAGACATGCATAGTTCAGCACTGAACTGTACAGACTCTCTATCCATTCATCATCAGATGAGTCAAGTTTAAAACCGGTATATGTATGTGAACTTGTCCACTTACCCAAATTTATTAGCCTTACTAGGAGGTGGGATTACATAGCCTAAGGACAGTACCATACTAATGCAGTGGTACTGGCAGCTCATAATACCATGATTATAGCTGCTTCGAACCCGTATATTTAGTTATTTGTAACAGAGAAAAAGGGAAACATGGCTAAATACTTAGAAAAATGCTGGTTAAGGTTTTGTAGTACGGGACTTTTTCCTCTTCAAAAGGTCCCTCATCCTCCTCTTCTAGTAGCACACAAGAATCTATAAAGCTGCTATTCTTATCCCCATGCAGCTCACAGTTGGAGAGATCAGGAGGGCAGCTATGCAGGCTTTGCAAGTCATTGCAGTAGCAGCAAGAGACTTGAGAAAGCATCATCTTTGACTTTTCTTTGTAATAGCTGTGATAATTCAAAACTTGTCTCAGTTAAGGAACTGTTTTAGATTTTTCCCTGATTATATGAATTATATATTTGCTCTTTGAAGTTACCACCGAATCAATTCCCATACAAATGACCATGTAGTACTCAGGGGGGGAAAAAAAGTCATTTTTCAGTTAAGCTATCTTCTACCTGCTAAAAGAGAAGGGAATAGCTCTTAGAATGATTACTCTGTGTATGAGATTTTGTAAAGCGTAGATCGTCAACTGGTGTAAATCACAGTTTAGTAGCTTTAGTTGACCTATTCTGTCCTACATAAATAGAAAATCTAAAAGGCCCGTGACTTTAACACCCCTACAGAACTTAGAAATACTACTTGGACCAGCAGGCAGATTTTCCATAGACGCCCTGTTCATGTTCCCAACAAAATCATTAGGAATGAATAGCAGAAATGTATGACTTGTTCATAGCTTGTTCTGATTTATTTCCTATCCTTGATTTCTTCATTAAATCTCAACTAATATTGGGCTTATTCAGCAAAGAGCTGTTTGAATGTGCGGCCTTTTTTTGTTTATTTTATGAAATGCTCAGTGTTCCTGGGATGAAATAGAACTGGTTTAAAACCAGTAGTCTATTGATACTAAATTAAAAGGAAATAAAAATGATATAATTAATATATACTATCAAGATTTCAACTTAGTAATTCTGAAAGACATTTTATGCAGTAAACCATGAAGTCTTTGGTTGAAAGCCATGGGAAATAAGTAGGATTTTTTTTGGCTACTTGAGTTCTTATTTTTTTCCATTCATGCATGTGGAGCATGAAGACTTTTTTTATTGAATTTAAAGGTTACACTTTCAAAACTAATGGAAAATGCATTCCTTGGGACTTACCAAAATCATTCCTTACTTACTGTGTAATTTGCTTCAGCAGTAATGTAAGAACAGGAATAATTCTTCTGTCTGCACTGAGTTTCTGTCCTGAAATTGTTCTTGGGATACATCATCTGTTAATACCTTTGGAATAAAGTTCTAGAACAATTAGTATAAGACCATGAAATTTGGAGTGTTTGGGTATTGTTCGGTTAGAGTTCCACTTTTAAGTCTTAATACAATGTATCAGTATGTACAGAATATATGCAAACATGTTTAGATCTTCCCTGGTTTTCACTCAGTAGTATGTGTAGCAGAGATCTCCAAGGAACTCAGATTTTCAGTTTTCATGCACTAAACAATCTTGCCACAAGCTGCTGCAACAGTGACATCTCAGAGCTGAGTTCAGTCATTTTGGTTGGAAGACAGACAGTGTAAGTCAGGTGCTTGTTATATTCAATGGTCTTACCTTTAAATTGCTATGTCATTCAGGAATTTTTGTTGTTTCTTGCATGTAGTCTTTGGCCTTGTTGGTCTCACAATACAAGACTTATCAGCTGTGAAGTAGAACTGAATTAAAAATACTCTTGTGTAAAAATAATTGCAGTAGTCATCTACGTTATGTAGTTGTGAATAAGAGTGTTATGTGCGTTCATAGATAAGTGAAGAGGTGTTGGTATGTAAATATGCTGCACACTTTAATAATCTTGTGTTTCTGTGCACTGAGAACCTCAAAACTAATACAACCTTAAAAAGAATTGCTTTTCTGAAAGAAAGACACCTTTGGAAGACTCTTAAAATCCACCATGTTGCAGTTACTCACAACTGTATTTATATTAAAGATCAAAATTCCTGTAGCTAAAAATTACATCTGCAAAGTTGATTGAAAAACTCAAATCCTGAGTCCTAAATATCTTGCATTACTTTCTTCATTTTGTCCCAAGGATGGCTATGTTCCAAGATGGATGAAGCTCTTCATAAGCGTGTAGTTAATTTATATCTTTGGCAGGATATTGTCATTTTAAAATTTTGCTGTATTTCACTTTTTTATGCGTTTCATAATTGCTTTACTCTTTCTTAAAAGAGAGAAAAAGAAAATAAAATTATTTTTAAAGTCTGGAAAATTCTAAAGAAAATGGTAAAAGACTGGCAGAGGAAATAGCTAAAATAACTACTGTTAAACAAAAATGTGACTCAGTTTTAACTGAGTGTTAACATTGATTCCAATTGAAGTAAAAATAAATAAAAGTAAATATCTTGTGTGTACATTAAAAAATCAGATTTAGGATATTTATACATTTCTGCTGACAGTCAAGATTGGTGATGACAGAAAAGTAAATTACCTCTTGGATTTAATCTAATTGTTTTCCTTCAAATCTAGTTGTTTTTTCTTCATGATCTACCTTTCATATCTCAGTTCCAAAATTCTGTATAACATTTATGTGCATGCACTTAGTTTGCTTGTCCATTTCTTGGTATAAGAGCATGCTTAATGAATAAGAAAAAATCTTTTATGATAGCTTTAAGGAATATTTCATTTAATTCCTTAAAATTATAAAGCATTATGCACTTTTTTGAACATTTGCATTAAGTGTAGGAACATGCGCATCCCACTTCGCTAATGAGAACTGTGTGCGCAGCTCCCTGGGCACCACTCTGGGGTGGAAGCTAGTTTTTTCATTGTGATTTGGAAACACAGTATAGGAGGCTGCAGGGATTCAGATGTACAAATCATTTGTTCTGATACTTAATAAAGCCTCTGCAAAAAGAGCATAGGAAATGTTTGGAAAACAGCACAAGCTTGACAGACACCCCTTTACTGTTGGTAGTTTTTGATGCTATCTGATGTTTCTTGAATTATTTAATGCAAAATACCATCATGATAATTAACCTCTGTCTGTTAAAAGGTTAATTCAATCTGATTGATAACCACCTCGTGCTTCATCCTCATGGAGGATTACTGACAGTGTCAGGCCCTTAATAATGGCAGCACAGCAACTTCTTATGGTCATCAAGTGCCTGATTGGCTTGTATTTTAAAAAGCTGAAAAGGACTCATCCCTCTCTCCCTCCCTGTCTCTTTATTATTATTCCTAGAACTACATCAACTTCTGCTCTTTTTGTGTAATAGAAAAACAATGTACAGTTGACTTATCTTCAACTTTATCTCTGAATGTATTTGGGGTTTGATTCCTGAGTTCTGCTGTTACTTATGCCATAGCTCATGTTGCTTCACAGAGAAGGACTTTGTGAATTTATTTATCAGTCACTGTCAAATTCAGCCTTCTCTGCTGCACACACTACAAATGCCAGTCCACCAGGTTAGTTTTGCTCCCTGGACAGATTCCAGGGAAAGGTTTGATATCACTGGAAACTAAAAATAGAGTCTCAAAATCTATTGCAGTGTTTCATCTGGTTTTAGGAGTTTTTAAATCTGTAGTGTATTTGTTTATGTGGTACTCTTAGTTATTTTGTGAGGTCTTTCTCTAGACAATATATAGGAAAGCCAATTGTAACTCTTGTTTGGATTTTTTTGTTTTGTGTTCTTTAATGCATTGCCAGCACTTGCTGCACTTAAGTCTTACCTTGTTAATTCAATAAATATTTCAGTCTTTGGCTATGTTGAAAAGTTGCCATTCTCACTTATTCCTGTCTCCAAAGTTATATTTTATTTTAATCTTTCCATTCCTATTGCACTTCACTATGGTTTTTTGCCAAAATTTTAAAAAAGGTAGCTTATTTCATGTTGTTCTATCTTCATCTGTGTGATAGAATTCCCCAGTATCTCTTCATATAAGAAATGTCATACCAAAATACTTATCCTTTCTGAGGTATGCTGATTGCAGTTATCAAGCTAGTTATGAATTATAATTGATGACAACAAGGAGAGTCTTGAATTATTTTTAAGAGTCTAGTCTGACTTTGCACACTTTTTGTATACGTCCTTGTATGTCCCTCAAATATAGTCTTACACAATTTCTGTTACACTTTACAGCCACAATGCAAGTATTAACCAACAACTCTGTTGTACTTCACATCACTATGTGAGTATTAACTGGTCTCCTGTTACAGAATCCAGTCAGCTTGGGGAAAAAAAAAAAAATCACTTTCCAAATCAAACGTTTGGAACGTTGTTTCGGTCTGGTCTTAAGTGTGAATGAATAAGCCTTTAGTTAGGAAGTCTTCAAAATATGTGGATGAAATGATAGCTATTTCCTGTGTGATGCGTTATGACTTATGTTAAGGGTCACATAGTCCTAGAATGTAGTCCAGCCTATAAATTCTTTTAAATAGAAATCATTGCGTTAGATTTGTTTAGCAGCTACCTTGTATTTTAGAAGGCCATTGGCAGAATTGTAGTTGAGTTTCTCAGTAACAGTCATACCACAGAAGTATTTAGTTCTACATCTACATTACAAGCAATAAGCTGATAACAACAGCTAATTTTTCTTTGGTTGAAAGGATACAACTGCAGCTTCAGATTTTTGCAAAAATACTGCTTGGTCTCTGGCTTTGCTTTAGATAACTTTAAGGGTATTTCAGTAGTAGTAGTAGTGTGTATTTCTTGGACTTACTTCTGAGTGTGCATGTTCTGAAATGCATATTAGGGAAGAACAGTCAGTTGAGATGCCTGAGACAGTACCTGTGCAGTTCCACTGCCTCTCCCACTTCTACCAACATTGCAGAGGATAATCAGAATTACATCCCACAGTTACCAGTGAAAAATAGATCCATGCTTGCATATCCAAGTAGGTATTACAAGAAGCTAGAGGTAACATGGATTTTAATGTCAAAATCTGAAAGATTCTAATTATTAATTCTTTAATAACATTGACATTTCCTTTGACCACCAAAAGAAAATAGTGAACATGGGTCAGCTTTCTGAAAGAGTATTTATACATTTACTGTGTGAAAAGGCTTTTATTTCATGGATCAGAAATAAGTGAAGGAAATGCTCTACAGACACAAATTTAGGAACCTGTATGCTGAGTCAGGAGATGGTTTAAGATGGCTGTGCCTGGTGAACTAGTGCTAGGTAGCACAGATGAATTTCCTCTTTCTCCTCATGCAACTGCTTTTGTGGCTTGTTTCACAGTGTGCGCTGAATAGGGAGTTCTGCTGCCTAATTCTGATACAGATTCTGCAGCAGTGAACTGTTAGTTGGACAGTGCATTACCTGATTTATAAAAACTTAAATTCTTTGTTATTAAAATAAATTACTAGAAATTATCTTGAATATTGCACCTTGCTCTTCTTGTGAACAGCTAGATAGGATTTCTACAGTTGTACTTCAGCCTTCTGTTCTTTCATGTCCTGCCCAGTATGCTCTTCAGATCTTTGATAACCACTTCCACATGGAGTTGGCAGAAGACCTGAGACAAGGCCAATGTTGGTTCTATTCTCCACAGTGTTAACTAATCTCTGCACTTCCATTTTCCTTTTCTGAGATCTTCCTCTCCTCACTCCTTGTACTCAGTGAGGAACAACTTCGCTCTTTACCTTTCTTGTGTGATATCTGTAACAGGAATCTGTCCCTCTCCATAGTCCTCTAGGCTTTTCAGGGGTGCTAGGATTTGCCTCACACATGGAATATGTCTGATGGAGATATAAAGAAACATCGGCAAGGGGTATTTAAGTTAGATATTATTAAAAACAACAACAACAAAATCCCAACAAAAAACCAAAACCAAGTTGGGCATTTTTAAGAGTAGGTCAGACAGTAGTTGGTGAGTGATAGTTCAAGTTATCGTGCTTTGTGGTTGGGAATGGTATCAGATGTCAAGGTTTGTTCTAGCCCCTACCCCACTCACTAAAATTGGTGGCAATCTTATGTTGAAAGAATTCTCTTTTTTACTTCCATCTTCTGGGGATCTGAGAAATGCCTGAAGGTTGTACTATGGTTTTTACCATTGCAAATGATGTTTTTTATTCAGTTAGCATTTGGTTTTGCTTTCTAGTTAGAATTACTCAGAATTCAGAAAGATAGAATATAAAATAAGGGTAATCTCTGTTGCCACAAGACAGGTTTTCAGATGTTCTGATGAATACTTTGCCAACTTTAATAAAAGTCCATTGTGTGATAAAATTACTGCATATATGCAGCATGCCATTATCCATATTGATGTATACGACATACAATAGTTGTTCCAACATAATTTGAATATCTTCATGCTTTGAGATAACTGCAGTTGTCATTTGTTTGTTTAATCATAGGATGCAACTGACAAGAGAAGTGTACTAATGTCTCAAGAATTTTCTTTAACGGCATTTACAACTATCTGAATTTTGTATTAGTTTAAATTTTGTGAGCACTGTATATAATTTCTCAGTCCTTAGTTACTTAAAAAATAATGAATTTATTGAGCAGATTACATATTATTTTTGAGGCTTTCCACTATTCAAACTTTGGCCCTTCTTTCAACTGTGGTTATTCAAACTTTTCTCCTTTACGTTTATTGTGGAAGCTTTTTTAAATATAAAAAAAATACCACAAGCCCAATAACAAGTCTGTACAACAGTGGTTGGTGGGGGGAGGAGAAGAAGTAAGAGGGTGACACATTTCAGGTTTACAAATAATAAGGATGTTTGGAGAAAAGTGGACACTAGTTTGCTCTGGTATAAAATCGTGGTAATATTAGTAAAGTTTCAAGGGCTTTGAATGGGAGACAAAATGCTCAGTCTTTTTGGATTGATTTACATGATAGGAATGTGGACAAAACTAGAGGGTTTTTAGAGCATCTGTAGCTGATTTGGTTATGATTACTGAGTAATTGAGTAACTGAAATTCAGTTTGGCTAAATTTTTGGTCTTTGCACATTTTTTTACTTGGGTTAGTCACAAAGAAATATTGAAAAGAGTTAATTGAACACATATGTAATTGTAAACTTCCATACCAGCATGGACTTGATGCCGTCAGACAAGGATCTATTTTGATATGTATTGCCTGGTTTGTTGGGGTTTTGTTGGGTTTTTTTTCCAAAACTAAATGATACCATATTTGTTACCAAGAAAGAAGAAAATATAAGAGGGGCATTTATCCTTCTCCCCCCCCCCCCCCCCCCCCCCCCGCCCCCCCCGTCCCCCCCTTCCTGTACAGTTTGTTACTAACAATCTTACCATTCTTACAGAGTAAGAGATACAAGTTTGGCATTTTATAAATAACAAAAATAGGGAGGTAGAAAGCATAAATTCTGTCTCAACACCTAATAACCTCACTCACTTCAGGGAAGGAAACATGATGGCATGCTCCTTTGGCCAAAATGATTCACCGTCTTCTGTTATATCATAATTTTCTCCCTGCACAGTAAATACACATGGAAAGTGTTGATTTGACTTGGACAAATCTACAAGGCAAAATTTTTGGCAGTAGAAGAAAGTATTGTATGTTTCTAAATTACCTAATCAAGTAGATATTTCATTTTTTAAACAGTTGTCAGGTTTTTGTTTTGACTTTTTTTAATAAGGACACTGATTCTTCAAGATTAGAGACCCTGTGTTTTCTACAGGGAGAACAAATATTTGATCTTTTGTGGTTTGGCATAAGAAAACAACATTGTTCATTAAATATATTTACTTTATTCCCATATATTTTGTCTAGACTTATGATGTATTATTTAAGAGTTTTTTGAAATCTCTTAAATATAAGGCTCTAAGCACCCTGGTGAGATATAAACTGAAAAAGTCTGGAGGAAGTCAGCAAAAATCCTCTAGAATAAACAATAATAGTACGTAGCCACTCATCTAACTCAAAAGACTGGACAGAACACTACTTAAAAAATTGGCCGTTTCTAAGGTTTTGCATGTCAGGGAGGAAGGATATATGTGTATGTTTCAGTGTGCAAAGGCATATAAATACTATGCAGCCTTGTGGTTCAGACTAATGTTCACAAATGTGATGTTTTTGTCCTACAACTGAGCTACTGATTTTGTAGGAAAAGAGGCAGTTGAGCAGTGGCTGTGAGGTAAAAGAGTCAGGTTTGATTTTGTTGCATTTTATAAACGAAGTAGCTTCATGGCTCGTTAACACACATATCAGTTGCATCCAAAGAAAACTCACTCATCACATAACCTAGTTTTGCTGTCTCAGCATACGCTTTGCTGTCAATCCATATTGACCAAATATTGATGATTTTTAAAATATTTTTTAACTACATTTTAAATATGTACCGTAGGTGCTTCTAAAGGAAAAGATTAAACTGGCACATGTGATTTATTTGTTGAAAGCTTGCCAAGACCCTTTGTGAGCTAGTGTTACCTCTGCCATAGATCCTTTTGTTTGCCTTAGCTTCACTTTCAGCGTCTCATATTTCCATTACTCAATCTTGTCTTACCAGGAAAAAATGGAAATTCATATATTAGACAAGCAAAGTACTTTAGTGCATGGTCTTATCACTTACATGGTAATGTGGATGATTTAAGTTGCTCGGTACTTCACTCTAGCTTGCTTGTATCAGCTAGATCAACACTGACCTTCCTCCTTCGTATTGTCTCACTGTTATTTATGGTATAGTACAAAGGCTGTAGTGTTGACTTTTGAATAAAGTGGGAACATAACTAGATTTCATATCTAGACAACTAGTCAAATTATTTGGATATTGTCCTTCTAAACAGAGGCTCTGCCTAGTTCATCAATGTTAAAATACATTATCTTCAGCACTGGCCATTTTTATTGACTTCTTGAAGTGATAAAGCATGAACACTATTTCATTTGTTCACTTCCTTTGTGAATGTATTGAGGCACTGGAAGTTAATGTATATGCAGTCAAATGTCAATAAATAGTTTAATACTTTGCTTCTTTTTTTTTTTCTTTAGGGTCTGGGATTTGGAAGGAAATGAGAAGGCCCATTTTGTTTTACGTTCTCCTGGAATGAGTGTTTGCTGGCATCCTGAGGAGGCTTTTAAGGTTGTGTTTTCCAGCTCTTCGCCCTCACCGCCTTTAAAAAAACAGGAGGGTGGACTTATCTAAACTATGAATGTTTGATGCTGTAGTAAGATTGAAGTTTGGGGAGCTAGTGTACATTGTAACTGGATATTGGTTGGATCTGCTAATGTGAAGTTGCTGTAAATGAATTCTCATTCCCATTCTCGTCATTTTACCCTCAGTCCCTCACTTCTCCCATCAGAAATATTCCTTCTTGATTACGTACATCAGTTGTTGATAACTATTCTGCCGATTGTATATTAACTTACAGTTACCAGAGAAAAGTTCAAGTTTTTCTCAGTCATGGTAACACGGTTCACCAATAACACAGACTCTTATAAAGCATGCCAAGTTTTGAAAAGTATCTGTTTGAAGTTAGCAAGGGACTTTTTTGTTACTGTTCTTGCTTTGAATATATGAAGTATCTGCTGAAAAATCAAAACAAATCATTAAACTGTGATTTTATACTTATCTGTTTATTGTAATGGGGAGGATTAATCAGGTGATATATACCAAAATATTCAGCTTCATTAATGGTCTAGTCCTTGCAATCTTGGATTTATTATTCCTGTTGTGCCAATCAATAAATGCCTTAAGCAGCTACAAATAGTTGTTCAGACTACCACAAAAACACACACTTAAACCAGAGAAAAGCAATCAAGTAAGGTATCAAAATATTTACATAGCAATAGGGAAGAAAAAATCTCTATTCTCATCATGCTTTCCACCAATTATCAATATCTGGTCCTTACTAAGAAAACTAGGAAAACCATCGGTTGAAGTGGTATCACAATTCAATATGGTTGCTACTGGGCAGCTTTGTTAGCACAACAGAATTACTAGATTTGCCAAAAAATACTGCAGTATTACACCAGTTGTACATATTAGTTTTTCTTTGACCCTTATCAAAGAGTAGACAGAGGATTTTTTGTTGTGTGTTGTTTTTTTGGGTTTTTTTTGAAGAAAAACCCCTTCAGAAAGTTAGTAGAACTTGACAGACTTGATGTTTGCTCAAAAGCTTATTGCAGGTCAAAATGCTTACTGCACCATGTCCTTTGGTTTGCAGAACAGCATGTTTTGGTGACAGCTCTCTTTTTCCAAACAAACTTGGATGTTATTGGAAGTACTGTATTTAATGCTTCTTAGCCTTCCTTAATTATTGTTCATGACTACCTCAGAACCATTGTCTCCTCATGGAGAAAATCTCTTTCATCATTTAATCAGGAAACTCTTTCTACAATACTTAATAAACAACTGCTTGAATATATCACTTTAATGGAAAAAGTTTAGATAAAATCTGTTACAAACTGTTATAGGATAAAGTAAGCTGTTATATAAAATCAGTAAATGTGAATCCAGATTCTGCAGTTACACTGATTAATACTGTTGTTTCCTTGTACAGAACTATGTCAGTCAGTTCTTTGTACTCACAACAGGAACTTCTTTATTTTAAAAGAGTAACTTTTTGCTTTACAACTCTAAAAGCACAGGGCAACGGTGGTTTAAAACTGGTGCTTCTAAGCACCAAAATTATATACATATATATCAAAAGATATATATATATATCATCTAAATATATATATGGATATATCTAGAGAGAAAGAGATATCTAAAGATATGTAGAGATAAAATAATGTCATCCTTCGGTATAACAATGTGACAGTAGTATAGATTAAAGTGCTTTTTATTTATTGGTGGAATAGTGTTCAGGAGAATGTTTTCTAGCACAAAGTGAAAAATTGTATCTTTTAATATTTGCATGAAAGTATGGTAGGTTTGCTATAGAGTAGGAAAGATATTAAGATTCATTACATGCTAAATTTACAATGTTCTCTTAATTTCTCTTAATAGCTGATGGTAGCGGAGAAGAATGGAACAATACGATTCTATGATCTAATTACACAGCAGGCCATTCTATCCCTAGAGTGCGAGCAAACACCGCTGATGTCAGCAGACTGGTGTTTAAAAAATACTCTTAAAATTGGAGCAGTTGCTGGAAGTGATTGGCTAATCTGGGATATCACTCACTCCAGGTATTTTTACACACTGTGAGACAGGTTTCTTTATTCTCCTCTTAAGCAGTACATGAAAAGATGTGGCTACTTTGCTAATATAGCAATTAAATGCACTACGTATTATATCACCTATTCAGTAAATAAATGAACATTCATCAGGAATTATGAAGTCAATACAGATCCTTCCCTGGTATTTTTGTTTCATCTTTATCAATATTTATATGTTAAAAATAACATTGTCTTTTTGTCCATTTGAGACAGCATCTCACTACTGTTTACCTCTCACTATAAGTTTTATGTGTTTGTTAAAATTTCATTCTAAGTCACAAATAGATAATTATTGAACCATAATAAACTGGATAAGTACTTCAGGTTTCCTACTCCAAACTGATACGTAAACTGCAGTAATGCTCTGGTTTTCCCTCAGCTTCTTGACAGAGAATAGACAATGTGTCCCCTTCACTGTTTAAATGATACAGGCTTTTGGTACTTAGAGTATGAGCTGTAGCTGCTTGTGGAACAGTTTTTTAACCTGAATGTCTGTTTTAGTTACCCACAGGATAAAAGACCTGTCCACATTGATCGAGCCAGATTATTCAGGTATAAGTGTTGTCTCTGTTTTTTTGTCTATATACATCTATGTATATGCAAGCAGTTGTGAGTTTAGGGACCTACTTGTGTCTCACTTAAATAATTTTTAAGGGGATCTGGTCTATAAAGTTTGTGAAATTTGTGAATGACCTACATTTACTAATATGTGTAAGGTCCCCATGATTTTTTTCTGTTTTACAATGACATGCATATGGGGCTGCGGGTGGTGAATCATTTACAAGCCATTTCTCTGAATTTTTCTCTGGTGTTGGTGGACTATCTGACAGCTTCGCACAGTTAACCACGAGGCAGATAACCACGTGTGCACTTCTGATAGTCTCACAGGGATATTTGAAAAGTACATTCATTTTATTCACAGGTGGTCCCAAGTGAATGAAAATCTGTTTGCAACCACTGGATATCCGGGAAAGACAACTACTCAACTGCTTGTTCACCATTTAGGACATCCCCAGGTAAATTTTTGAGTTCAGATTTTAACTGGGATTGCATCTGTTCTCTTCAAATCACACTCATAAATAGTTAAAAGCTACAATTAAACACTAGCCCAAACCATCCAGAAATGCTGTTTGGTCTATTTTATTTTGTTTTGTGTCATCCATGCTGAGGGGAAAAAAAAAAAATCACACAACCTGCTATTTTAAAAGCTGTTTGATCTATATGTTTCATTTTGTTTTGCTTTATCAGTGCTAAGGGGAAGAAAAACACATTTAACCTGTTATTAAATAAATTTTTTCATATTTCTAGTTCTAAAGAGGCTAAAAACAACTGGTTGTGTATTTTACAGGTTTGAACTAATTATATTTTAAATCATTAATGAAAATATATCCAGAGACAATGAATGCAAAGCATAGGAAATATTTTTGTTTTGCTGGAGTTAGCATGCATTTATTATCTCCAAGCATACTAGTAGTGAGTATGCTTAAATAACAGGAAGTAATTTCATTTAAGAAATGTTTCTAAGTTTGAAAGTATGCCTATAAAATAACAGTTATGTTAATGATAATGAAAATAATTGAAACATTTTGTTATCATGGAATAATTTGCTGTACCTTACTTAAATGTAGTAAGAAGCTGCTGGAACTAAGTAGTAGATAATCAGATTTTCAGGTGGATTTCTGTTGTAACTATTGGTCAAGGAGTACTAAATCTATGGTGTTTATTTGTCTGTGCAACTTGGTATATGTGAAATATAAATGTGATAACATATAGGGATCATTTATATGGTAAGTTGTACTGATATTTCTCTTTTTTTTTTTTTAAGCCCATTCTTACTGGCACTGCAGCTGTAGGATCTGGTTTGACATGGCATAGAACTCTTCCATTATGTGCAGTCGGAGGAGATCATAAAATTTTCTTCTGGATAACTGAAATGTAAAATAAGCATTTGCCTTCAATATGAAACTTTACAGCATAATGTCTCTTCTTTAGCAAAACGGATGAATTTACTCTTTGTACTGGTATTTACTCACTTGGAGAACATAAGAAAGGAACAAGCAAAATATGAAACACTTGTGTTTGATGTTTAGCTTGCAAATACAGAAGCTTTTGTAAAATCAGTTATCATACATCTGATACTTGGTTGCTTCCCTTAAAATAAAATATACACTTTTTTAACATGGTATTTGGTGTGAAATTATTTTTTTAAAGTATTTTTTTAAAGAGATATTGTATCCAGCAATCTGAGTGATGTTATCCAGCAACATCACTCAGTTAACGCAGCTCAAATACTTTGAAATTGTCCAGAGTACCCACAGTAAGAACACCTGTCTCTATATTAACTTTCCCAACCATCACTCTCTTATAAAAAAGAAATGCAATAATGTACTGTCACAAAACATTGCCCATGGATGTATTTGCTGAATAAATTAGTTACCACTAACAGTGACGAAGCTAATGCTATAATCAGAATGATAATTTTAAGTATTTCTCTTAAGATGACAGAGGGATTTATGCCAAACAGCATGTGGGTTTTTTCTGTTTACAGACTTTTACTTACAGCTTTTTACAGGAAAATCAAAGACATTCTGCTTTCTAGAAGCGTATTTTTCTTGTCTCTCCCATACAAGACCCGTAAATGAAGTAAAAGAGGAAAGAGTAAAAGACAGAGACAGCTCCTGTCCTCAGTATCCTTTTTGCATGTTTTTGCAAGTGAAGTGGTACCAAGATGTTCAGCCAGTGTAACAGCTCCTTACAGCATCATAGCTGTCCTTATAAGCAGTAGTTAGATTTTAAAATATTCTTTTGTTTGTCCCTGTTTATGCTGGACACACACAACCCATTCATAGTTAGGACAGCAAAAAGTGAGATTAGTCACCTTTTAAAATGTAAGACCATATTTTATTTCTCATCATTTGTTATCCCTGAGAAATTCTGCTTTCCAACTGCCACCAAAATTTACCTAAAAGATTAATATAAAGTTCCTTATAGGTTCCAGTCTTGACTGGTGTGTGCTTAAACTGTAAAATAAGCAGACTGGAGGATGTTTCAAGATACAGCACTTTATTCATCTTGTATCCATAGTTTGACCAGAGAGTACAGGCTTAACGGGAGGTTTAACTGGGTCGTAGACAGAGCTAAAAATCTTTGTGGGTCTAAGAGGAAGGATTGGACTGGGGCACTGCTACCCTTCTGGATGTGTAGTGAAACTGAAACACTTTTTCTTTTCTGTCCACTCTCAGAGCAAAGCTTTACGTAGCACCTAGCTAAGCAGAATATCATACGCTATACTCAGTACCCATATTGACAAAGGCAATTTGTGTTAGGTATGTGCAGGTGCATTTTGACTGAGACTTCTTTTCATTTAGAATTGCTTAAAACCCAAGGGGACAGAGAGAAGAAATTCTTTTGTTCTGCAGTTAATTCAGAAGCCAGGATGCTTGTTTTTAATACTTTTGTTTTTAAGGACTATTTTAAAGCTATTTACCAAGGATTGGAATGATTTTGCCAAGTTCAAGGCTCTCTGTATTACTTCTTTCCAGTATAAAATGGGTATTTAGAAAAAAAAAAAAAAAAAGAGCAGCTAATGTTTTTAGCATGTTCACCATGTTCTTCTGTACAGAACAAAATAATTAGTTAATCCTCTAATGTTGCCTTAGCGCACAGTACTTGGAAAATTGAAACTTGAAGAGCCATTTTCAGAGAACTGTGAACCATTTATCATTTAATTTCCTTTTTTTTTTTCTATGAACCTACATAACACCTGACATTTGTATTTCTCAGTCGCTTTAACTGTCAAGGGTTGATAAGTCTCTGAACCTCCTGTTTGCTAAATTTGTACATACTCTGACATACCTAGATTATTGAGATAGACTTTTTTTTTTTAATTCAGTTGAGGGAAAAATATCAATTTCATATAGAAGCCTTTGCCAGAATACCCTTTGCAAGTATGGATTTAGAAGACTCCATGGGAAATAAAAAAAATGTTAATCCACACCCTAACCTTTTCAGCTGTTCACTGGACCACCTTAGTAAAAACAACTATTGCCCCTATGGAGGATCAGGTGACACCATGTCTGGAAATTTTTTTGGATCAGCTTTTTGTTTCTGTTTAACTTGCCTCTCAGTTGCATAGCTATTTGAGTTCTGTGCTGATTCTAACAGAATATTGTGCCTTGGGACCTGTAACAGTATATAAGCATACAAAAATGCATACGAACGTTGTAAGTTACAGTAGCACTTGTAAGCTACAGTTTTTTTTCAGCTTGTGCAGTTTTGTTTTGCAATTGACTAGAGGCTCTGATTTTGTGCAATACAAAAATATATGTAGCAGATCAATTTCAGTGCTTTGAAACCAATGTTGTTGCCTTTACTTTTTAGTGTAACCTAATCAGAAGACAATATTTTTTACTAATGATGAAGACAAAGCTTTGATCAGTTTCCTGTACACACAGCTTTTGTACTCCAAGTTAGACTCAGCATCTCTAAGGTTATCATCTTAAAAATACTAATGTTCAACTGAACTGCATTTCAGCAACTGTTAAACAATCTTTAATCTTCACTGAAAGGTGGAGCTGCATGACTATGTCTTTAAATGCCTGCATATATATGTACACATACAGAGGGTATAACCTGCCAGCAGGTACGTACTGTACAGTGTTTATTCCTTAATCTGACATTTATCATCCAGTATAGGTGCTGGTACAAAATACATTTTCAAATCATACACACTGTCAATCTGAATATTATCACTCAATTATTTTTTATAAATCCTCCCACTGGGGGTTCAGTCATTAATAGTTCCAGTTTAACAAACCAGTTCAATTAAAACATTTTTAAGATGTTTTGGATAAAAATTGGATCATTTTCCTCTAGTCTGTTTTTCACTTTTCATACTCTGCATTTCCTAATTCCAGCTGGGAGAAAAAGTGCTGTGTTGCACTTTTCTATGCAGTATTTTTGGCCAAATTAAAAGCAGGAAGTACCAGAAAGTTCACAGAAGAGCATATTCTTGTGAGATTTCTTGTCCAGCTTTACAGACCAAGATATTCAGATAAGATTTGAATAAGCATTTACATTATTAAATTTCTGTGGCATTGCCTGGAAAACTTGTATTATGGACATTTTATGGTAAATGAGATTAATTCTTCTTGAATATAATTTAGGGGATTTTTTGAGGTAATTAAAGTGGGAAGATAATTCACTTGGATAATGTAAACAAACAGCTCCCTTGCCCAACAAAAATTTGCACAATTCCTGTAAGAGATTACTACTTTGTAGGCTAACCTGTTGTCCTTCCTTTGGGAGATGTGAGAAATTGCCAACTACGTGTCATTGCTCCAACACATAGTATGAAACAGGTTGTCAATAATTCAAACAGTATAGGCAAAAAGACTTTGCTATAGTATTTTAGTAAGAGAGTAATAATAATGTGCATATGACAGCAGGTTAGTAATAAATACATTGTGAAAGTATATATATTGTGAAACAAAATCAGAGAAAAGCTGCTTCAGTACATAAATGAGAATTTTATGTAAACTTGAGTAATAGATCTAAGTGCTCTGTGTACAGCTACCATGGATTCTGTATATAGGTTTGTAGAATGCTTAGCAAACGTGTAATTTAGAAGTAAATTGAGAATTTTGTTAGATTTTAAACTAAAACTAGCATAGCACATCTGGATTCTAATATTAAAGGTATTTAATTAATGCATCTTTATTCATCTCATCACATGAGAAGCTTCCTATTGATAGCCTCAGACTATGGTAAATTCTTAACTGCTCTGTAGTTAGTTTTTTTATTAAATGTAGCAGTATTTAGATGTAACCATGAAGAATTTTCACCAAATATTTTCTCCACTACACTCTATTTGGATTCACTGCTGTAAACAAGGACCCCAAATCCCCCCAATTTGTCTTGCCTTCTAGTAGTACATAGCCTTAGAATTTAAATGAAGTAAATTTTTACTTAACAGGTTGAGCTGTTGGTAATCTTTTGTTCCAATGTTATAACAAACACAGCACACATCATCTTTCTAGGATTTTTTGTTGCTTAGCCTAGATTGTCCAAAACTTAGGCCAGACATCAGGACTGGGAATTCAGTGTTCAGTTTGACATCCCATCCCTTTTCCAAAGGATAGATTCTTTCTGAATAGATTATTCCTCGCTAACATGAGAATAAATTCTGAGTCAGTGATAGTTTTCATGGAATAACTCAATAGATGTGATTTCCATATACTGTTCGAGTTGGGGTTTACTTACAAATGCAACTGTGGGTACTGGTCTGTCTGGAGCCGTATCTTTGGGGATTTAAAGGTTATTTCTCATCTTTCATTCATAGTTAAATCAGCCTGGGGGTTAGATACATAATCTATATGTAATTGCCATTCCTGACTCTCCATAGAGGCAACATGTCCTCAAATATTTAATGACTTCTTCAATGGCTTTGATTCCAATCAGTTGTCTGGCCGTCCCAGAGAATAGATGTCTTACCTCACAGAAGACCTGTTGAAGATGCAGAAACCAGATTATTTAATATTATACAAGATGGGGTCAAATATACTTTTTGTTTGACTCAATCCCTTGTACATAACCGTGTTTAACTGTAGATATCACATTCAAAATTTTCTTAGCGCAGATGGTAGACAAATTGGTGGTACGAGGAGTTCAGGTCCTGGTCTTGAGCTTTCACTGCCTGTCAGTTTCAGCCAGTAGAGCTCAATCAAGCACAACATAAAAGATAAATGTGTGTCCAGCAGTAAGTGTTTCTATTGCTGTTTTCCTGAAATGTCATGGGTGAAGTTGCATGAGATAGTGGGGTTATCTGTATTTTTGCTACCAAAGCCAGGAAGGTCTTACTCTGTAACCCTGCTCACCAGACTAGTGTTCAACACACACTTTGGCTGATTCGATTCAACTCATGAACCAAGCAGAAAACAGACCTTCCTCTAACGCTAGTTCTCTGCTGAGATGGCACTTTGAACTGCCTTAAGGAAGGGATCACTGTGTGCTATAACTGACAAATGGTAAAATGAGCACACATAGCCATCAGTGGGGAGCGAGAGAGATGGGAAACACTTTCTGATGATACAACCAGTCAGAGGGGTCCAAGCCATCTTCGTATCAGCATCCCACTTCTAAATGGTCTGATCAGTCCTTTGAATCTGTTGTAGAGAAAAATAAAACCAACCACTCCGAGATTAAAAAACAAACAAACAAACAAACAAAAAAAACCCCACCCCACAACAGGTTGGTTATTTTACAGTTAGGGAATTCTTCCAGAGGAATATCTGGAAACCTATGGACTAGTCCCCATTTCCTTGGAGCCTGGTACTTCTGAGGTTCCTTGGCCGAAACAGAATAGACCTACTTACACCCTAAACTTGAGAATCAAGTGAAAGCAGTGATAGTAGTGCCAAACAAAACAAAAATGTCAGTCCACAGCTATGTTTACCATACCCTTTTTCCCTTTTGTGTAAGCATTAATGTACAGGAATCTTTTGTAACAAGATTACAGCCATGCTTTTGTCTTTTTCAGAATATCCCAGGGTCATTCAGTGCTCGTTATTTTTATTCCCCATATTCAAAGTACGGCCCTCCACTACTCAAATTATGCATATGAGCACAGAAACAGTTTCCTCACTGGCTTTTCTCATTATTCCTGCGACGTTTGACCGCGGGGGAAGCCACTTTATCTTCACAACCTGCATTACCTAGAGACTCGTCCTGAGGCTGTGATGTCCATACACGTGGGAGCCGATGTGATCTTCAGGACCGTGCTTGGGCCCCCCCCCGCCCCGGCCTGGCCGGGGCCCCTCTACGGCACGGACGGTTTGCAGAACAAACCATACAAGTTTTGGGCAAAGCCGTGCATTTCTACTTTCAGGAGCATCCGGCCATGGTGGCTTGGTCTGTGCGCTGCCCGGCCGCAGAGGCGGGTTACAAAGCGGCGGGCGGAGGCCGGAGGGAGCAAGGCAGACACTCCGGCCCTGCGGCTCCCTCCCGCCCTCGGACTACGCCTCCCATGAGGCATTGCGGCGGGAGAGGCCCCGCGCATGCGCAGAGCCGCCGGCGCGGCCCCGCGCTCTGGGAGCGGGGATTTTGTTTCCGGGCCGGGGTCAGGAGGCCGCGTACGGAGCGCGAGGGGCTTCCGGGGTGCGGCGGGAGGCGGCCGGCGGGTGCGGGGCTGCTCTCCGGCCCACGGCCTCGGCCCCGGCCCCGCCGGGATGGACGAGGACGGGCTGCCCATTGTGGGCTCCGGCATTGACCTCACCAAGGTACGGGCCGCGCTCGCCCGGGGGTCCGGAGCTGTCTCGCTTCCTCCCCCGGCGGCGGCTGCGCTGGCCCTGGTGCTGGGCGAGCCCCGCCTGCCCCCCCGCACGCCGCTGCCCGGCCAGACCCGGCCCGGCCCGGCCGTCGGGCTCGTCCCTGAGCCCGGCCGCGGCCCCGCCGGACCCCCCGGGCACTCTGGGCCAGCCGGGGCGCTCCGCGGGCGAGGTGAGCCGCTTCTGGGGCGGTGCGCGGGGGTGCCGAGGGGTGCCGACAGCACCCGCTGCCTTCGTGCCAGCGGCCCAGTTCCCGCAGTGGGGGCTCGTCTGAGGCTGCGGCTCCAGGAGCGCGGTATCGGCCTTTGCCAGAGGCATTTTGCTACAAGTTCTGTGATTGTGTTGTATTTACAGGCTAAACCATTTCAGTCTTAGAACCGTGAGGCAAATCCCGTGCAAAGCTGCTTATTCATGTCTTTTGATGATACAAAATCATTATTTTAGGTTTGTTTCTCAAATACAGAGCGTAAAGATGGGACATGTCCAATTGCCCCAATGATCCTTCCACTCTCAGTGCTATCCCATAAATTTCTGATGAGGTCATAAGCACTGTTTGACAGTTTTGGAACTACAGAATTGAACTTTAGCAAACCCTGCATGCAGGTGCACAGACTGAAAACTTGAGATCTTAGCAACAAAAGTCTCCCAAAAAATCAGGATGCCTTAGGACTGGCAAAGTGTAGTGAATGGATACGCTGACAAATGGAAGACCAAAGAAGAGGTGAAGACCAGACAGTTGCTATATTCACAAACTGTTGTTCAGTGCAGCTGAAGCTTGGCTGCAAATATTTTTCCTTGTAAATCCTCCACTTTAACCAATTACAATTCCATAGAGTAATTTCCTGTGTAAAGTTTAAGACTTAAACTATTGTCCAAGGTAATTAACCCTGAAGCACTATCATTTTATACATAAACATTTGTGTGAATGTGCCTGATTCCTGTCTTGTATAACAGTTTAAATAAAACTGCCAACTGTCTGCTACATTACAAGCACCAGACTTTTTTTGACAAACTTAACTTTCTACCTTCTAGTCTGAAAAGCCTGTGTGCATTGGATCTGCTTTGGAGGAGCGACACTAAAGTGTAATTTTAGGATAGTGTGGGTTTGCAAATAAGAAAAAGTATAGGCAGCCACTAAGGATAGACTGCAATTTCCCTACTTTATTTTTGATTATGGTGTTGGTTGTAACTGAGTATTTGTATGGATGACCAAGTTTGCTTTTCCTTCTTAAGTTTCAGAAGGAAAGATTCTGATACACTCTCTATTTTTTGAAAATTTTAACACTGATTTCAGGAATGTTCACAATTTTGTCTAAAAGTGTTTTCTTAAATAAGATACCAGTCCTTCATTTGTGTGGATCTTGTTGCCTTTTCTGTGTATCCTGCAACTTTTTAACTGTCATGTTAGTAGATTTTTAGTGAAAAAGGACTTGTATATGTATATATATTTAAAAACTGTATATATATGCATTCATAGCAAGCATACTTAAGGCAGATTTCTAAACAAATTTCTTCTAAAACATTGGCATTTTTAAACAGGTTTTTGAATCCAAATGTGAGAATTGACATCTATGTATAATCTAATTTTCTTATATTATTTAATGCAGGTTCCTGCTATTCAGCAGAAGAGAACTGTAGCATTTCTAAACCAGTTTGTCGTTCATACAGTGCAGTTTCTCAACCACTTTTCTACTGTTTGTGAAGAGGTATGTTTATTATTTTCCTAGCTGTCAATGAAAACAATCCTAGAAGTGAGAACCATTCACTTCAGTATTTTTGATGCAGTAATACTGGTAGCTTAAACAAAAAAATGTAGTCTGCTTTCTGTTCAAGGTTTCTCTTGAGTAAGCGCTTAAGACAGATTTTTTTTCCCTGAGATATCCACATAAACTGCTGATTATACCACACTTAATCCTGTTTCCTTAAACTTTTGCATTTGGCACAGTCTTTGAACTTTTTCATACATGGAATTTGTTCTGAGCAGCTCCATCTGTGGATATCATCTTGTTTTGGAAGAAGGATGCCATATTCCTTTAGTGCTGAATCCATTTTGACAGTCAGGATTCCTCTCATCTGTGTCCTAGGATATTGCAACAAAACTTGCTTTCACATTTTACCACCTTTAATTTAAAAGGGTGATAAACTAAGTTCTGAATGTAAATAATTTTGATGCGGAAAAAAAGACATTTTTGGCAAGTGGTTAGTATGGAACATGAAGCAGTTAATTTTAGTGTCTAGTAAAAAAGAGAAAAATAAAAATATTTAGTGTTAACAAGTTTTTATGATGGCTTTAGTGTCAATGGAAATATACCAGACTGACAGGACTAGAGTTGTTCACTGAACAGGACAAGAGTGCTTCCTCCCTTGTAGAAAGCATGTTTTCTGATGTGGCTTTGAGCTTAACCTTTCTGTCATTAGTGGGTTTTTTTGTAACTGTTCACTAGTTTATTCAACAAAGACTACTATATAGCCCTAGCCAGCAGGGCTTGGGCAGCAGTCAAATCCAATTAGACTAAGCCATGTAATCTGAGAAATTCTGTTATTTGTTAGTAAAGTTTAGAGCCAGACCCATGACAAGTATAAAATTTGGCTACCACATCAACATATGGAGCTTCAGAGGAAAAAAAAAAGTATTTTTTTTCTAGATTTTTAAACTTATTGTAACTTGATACATGGGACGGTGTAACTGTCTGGTGATGCTTTTGTCGGTTGTCCAAAACTCAGTTATCACATGATCTCAATATTACCTCTTACATAGGCAGTATGGAAATCAAAACACATATATTTAAAGCCATCTTGAGCATGCAGCAACTCTGTGAAATCTAGTTAATAAAACAGTTATTAGTTAACCTAAATGAGTTGTTACCCAAGAGACTTAATCGTTGCTTTATAAACTCCTTGAAGAGTTTTTTGTATTTATGAAGTACGGAAGTGTTTTTAATGTGGAAGGTCCCAGTCTAAATCAACAGAAGCCAAGAAATTAAAAATTAGGGCTGACACCATCCTTAACTAAATTTCTTGGCTCTTGTCTAGTCAAACTGACCTGTAAAGTTATATAACTGTCTTTTGTACATCTTTCACCCCCTTTCCCAACTACATGTAGGGCACATAGTTCCTTTCAATAGGAACTAACTCCTCTTCATGAACAAAGAACCATCTGTAAACAAGTCAATGCACTATCCAAAAAGACTAACTCTTGTCAGTCTCTTTTTACTTTTTCTAGCATATTGGCAGAACTGCCATTTTCTTAGGGTGTTAAAGTTCTGCTTCAGAGCCAGGCAGAATCTTGCCAGTGTGCCAGAAAGCTGTCAGAGTGGTACATATCTGCCAGCCAGAGTGCTAGCCAACTTCACTTGGACAGGTCTGGTGGAGTATGGTAGTGATTAGTTAAAAGAGTGACAGTTCTTACAGAGTAATTTAGAAAAACTTAAGTTGCATTTAAAAAAAAAAAAAGTGTCAAAATTTGATTGAGGTGCACCTGGAGCATATAAAGCTGCTTAGTTCTGGTTCACTGTGCATTTTGACTATATAGGACTTTCAGTTACCTGCTGTAGTCTTTATCAGATTTCTTTACTTTGTATTTGCTCAGTTACATACGCACACATCACATCTTCTCATCTTCCACATTTGGAAAAAGCTTTGAAGAAAGATGTTTTGGTAGTTGCGAGAGTATGATATGTCTACCATTATTCTCCAGTTGCCCAAAGTAACACCCTGTTTACTTTAGCTTTCTTTTGTACATAGTCTGTCTTCATTTCTGTCAGTTGTTGTTTGAGAAAACTAATTGCCTAGTAAAATTGTTTAAAATGTGAACCACTGTAGCTACTGTACTAAAAAGAGGTGTGATTGCTTTGTTTATTTCATAATGTTATCTCATTTACACTGTACTCTGCCTTCAGCAGGTAGAAGACAAAAGCGGTTTTGTTTAGCTAGATGTGAACTGTTTTATATGTCCAAGTGGCCTAGGGGAGTGTTTTCACGTCCCAATTGTTTTCTATTCTAGAAATTGTCAGCGCTCTCTCTCCGTATCCAACAAATTGAAACAACGCTCAATATTTTGGATGCAAAGGTTTGTATGTGTACAGACTTTGTCTTCTAACAGTGACAGCCTCCTAGATTACATGAACTAGCTTCCTTTTCATAGTCTGAATTGAGCAAATAAGTTTTCATAATGATTTGAAGGAGCTAATACAAAATGCTCACATGGTAGATTCTCTCTTTCCATGCCTTGCCCCTTATATTCTGTAACATTTGAACATGTAGTTGATACAAAAGAGAGGAACCAACAGCACATAATGGAAATGTTGGGTTTGTCTCTGTTAAGCATATTGAACAGGAAAGGAGCACTTTGATCTTGAAAGGGAACTGAACTATATGACAGCTTACTTGTATTGATTTTATTGCAATATTTGGTTTTAAGAAAATCGAAGTTTTCCAATATTAAAATATGCAACTTCTGTTGCAGGGTTGCAGTACATAATTGCATTTGCTTTGCAAACTCTAATAAGAAATTTTTGTCTCCTTTGTAAAGCAAAAGTATCTTTGTGTTACCGGACTGTAAGGATTTCAACTGGCATAAATAACTAGATAGATGGCTTGTAAATTTTTTTATATTGAAAGGTGACCTGAGTTGGATCTAAGCTAACACAAATGTGTCTGATCTATCTTCTTTAGCTAAAATGACAAAAGGATGTAATCTGTAGTCATGTATTATCATTTAATTTGCTAAAAGAAAAAAAACCAACCAACCCCAAAACCAAAAAAACACCCACTGTGAAGTTTTAACCAATCTTTTTTTCAATAATGATGGAAGCAATTTCAGTTGGCTTTTCTGGGAGCAGGGGTAGGACATTTTGAAACTGTTCATTAAGACCTTTGTGAAAAAACTACAGTAGTAGTACAAACAGTGCATACTAACTCTTACTTATTTCAAAATATTTAGGATCAGTACTGATATTTTTTTTCAGAATTCTTCATAATCATGTTAAATAGAATTTCCTTCAAATAGAAATGCAGCGTATCCACTCTAAGCATTTCCATAAAAAAGAGAGAAAGATGTAGAAAATTGCAAAATCTGTAACCAGTCACCCATCTGTTAGGTAATAGAGCTGTTCTTTTACTGTAGAGGAAGTAGCAGAGAAGATGGCACAGCTCTTGTGTGGTTGGTAAGTGCAGTAGCAAAACGCTGGGAAGTTGTTGAAGCCTTTCCTGCACTGCAACTCTGTGTTAACAATGAAAGCTCCAATGAAGTGTTTTGAGGTTTTTGTTGTAGAAGCCACCCAGATAGAAAAATCTATTTTTTTCCCCCAATCCAAATACCAAAACTAGTGGTAAAAAGTTACAATTTTACTAATGTGAAACCTACCTGGGGATTATGTGGTAAGCAGTATATTGCAGATTTTATTGTACACGTGGACTTATGATATGCTCTTTGTTTATTTTATGATGTTTTGTACATTCAGTTATCCTCTATTCCTGGCCTAGAAGATGTCAAATTTGAAGTGTCCAGTGCAAATATGAATAGTGTTACAAATGGTCCTGTGGCACAAGCTACTACGGATCAACAGACAACTGTATCACCTCAATCTGGAGTAAGTAATGAAGTATAACTAATACACTGAAGGAATATACCTCTCCATGTCAAGTTTCTAGTCTCATTTGAAACAGAGGGAAGAAGCAAGTCTATTGGAAGAGAACAATCAACTGTAAAGATCTAAAACTACGTTTTTCACTAATGAAACTGTTTCAACAAGTGACTTAAAAAAAGGGTATCTATACCCTTTCTTGAATATGTGGTTTAAATAATTAGAACTTACTCAAATCTAATAATAAATTCCTCCTTTCTCTTCTTCAATCACTCTAAAATATGAACATGAATTACATCAAGGGACTTGGAAGGTCATGAATGAAAATAACAGTTCGTATCTCATAATTCCAACTATTTTCTCCTTCCTTTAGAATGTGAGCTTTCAGCTCAGATGGGGGTTTCTAGGATACTTTATTTTAAAGAGGTTATTACAGTGAATGTTTTCTATATATTATCACCTATGTACACAAGATTCCAGCTTATTATAGGTGATCAACATTAAGATCCTATCCCTGGAATTAATTTTTTGTTGGTTTTTTTGTGCATATATGTGTGTTTGGTTGGGTTTTTAACCCAGACTTAAATCCCATGATCACCACTTCACTAAGTGAGGCTTTCTGACTCGTGTAGATGGATTTCTATGTCCAGTTTCCTATAATAGTTTATTTTCTTGGAATCTCCATTTCCAGTCTCTGCTCATTCTCTTATTTGATGAGTTTGCTGTGGAGCAGCAGTAGCTAGAGTACTCTGCTGCTTTTCCCTGCCTGTTAAAGATTGAGTTCTAATTTCAAGCCAGTAACATGGGAGACAGAATGGACAGTTAGCATTGCATGTTTCAGTCATGTTAGAGAATGACTACCAGTTAGTTCGTTTTCTTTAAAATGTTCCTTCTCTCAGATATTAAAGTAGGGACAGATATTCATGAAAGGAGGTTTCCAATGCTACTTTCAAATGGTTAGTTTAATAGCAAATACCCAGTTTTCTGTTGTCCTTTAAACAGTACTGTAGCTTCTTGTCATTTTTCATTTTTTTAAATTAATTACTCGCAACGATTCTTTGATTTTATTATATTATCCGTTAGGTTAATGGTTTATACTAAAAACTATAGTTTAAAAGTTATATGATCTGTATGAAACATTTGTCAGGGAATGAAATAAATATTTTGAGGAAAAAATGCATTGGAGCACTAGAGGATATGTATAGATATAATCCTTAAAAAAATATTTTTTATAAAGTGAGCATTTAAATTTAGTTCTGTTTTATTCACTAAATACAACAAACTTAGCAGGGCTATTATAAGCTTTTTTTTTTCCACATATTGTGCAATAACTTAAAATTGTGGCTGAAAGTAGAATCACCCTTGTAACAGTGAATAACGAAAGAGTTGGATTTTGTGTATTCATACATCTTGGAAATCTCTAACACTTTCAATGTAGATCAGAAAAATCTTAATGAAGAGTTGCACTTTACCCTTAAACTACAAATTTTATGGATTGAAATAATGTGTTACTGTGTATATGTGTTAATGTGCTTCTGGTGTGCTTACGTAACCATTAAAACGTTACCTTCTTTTTATACAGCAGAACAATATATGTGAAGAAGGGTTACAGAAAATGGAGGTAGTAACAGAAAACGTCAGAACTGTGGCCAAGGATCCAAGATATGCCAGATATCTCAAAATGGTACAAGTGGTAAGTCAGTTTTCTTACCATTCTTTGGGTACACCATTATTTTTAGGTGGAAAGTCACACACAGCTGTAAGTGAACATTAAATGTCTGAAGATGTTAATCTTTAAGGTAGGATAACATCAATATTTCCAGCGCATCTTCTCCAATAAATGAGTTGATGTAATATATTCCCTTAGATAGCTTCAGGCAAGATCTTTCTACAAACTTCTGCCAATATATTTGTGAACTGAAGGTATGAAGATGTGTAAATGCAGAGTGATATTAGCTGGAGTCACAGAACATGGCACCGGAAGTGTAGTTACTCTGGCAGAATTGGTGTCATTCCATACACACAGACATTATTACAGTTTGGTTTGGCTGTAGGGTTCAAAATACAGCTTTGCTAGTATAGTCCAGAGCAGAAGTATTTGATATTTGTGTAGGGCTGAAAACAGAGATACAAGAATTGCTTCACTACTTGGTTCCACTTCAGTTTCCTGTTATTGATGATACAGGTTTTGTTTACCTCTTTATCTGTGGGCTGTTCCACAGATAAATAGGAAATAAATTAATGTAATCTCAATATTACATGTGTGAAAACTAATGAAAGAGTGAAAAGGTGAATGGGATGCTCTTGGTGACATTTTTTAAGAGCTCATTTTGTTCATGTCCACAAAATTAAAAATGAGATTGGAAACAAAGAAAAAAATCAGTATTTTCAAGCTGTCAGTAGAAATTTTCCTCTAAAATATATGCTACAGTTCTGGAAAATATGACTAATGTCATAGTATTGGTAAAATGTTGCTTATGTTAAAACTAACTTCGTGGTTTCACTCCCTCTTCAGAGCAATTATTACAATTGGTGTGCTTGGTACTTTGGATGATGTTCCTGACCTTATTTTTCATTTGAATCACAAATTGGCCCTTTATGGGTAGCTTATTACAAACCATTTGGAAAACCTAGCAGTGGGGTAGTAGCAGAGAGTAGAATGCTTTGCTAGTGTATTGATTTAATGCCAGACTTCAAAGTGGATGTGAAAGTGCTGGACAGTCTAATTACTTTGACTTTTTTTTGGTGACTGCTAGAGGAGTGAGATCTCACTTTCCACATTTATCCTTTGTACTGGCAGTTCCTGGTGACTCCTCTGCCAGTTGTAAACAGTGTGGTAGGAAAGTCAAACTAGCATACTACAAATTAATGTGTGTTTCTGTGTTTGCCAAACTTGTCTTCTCGTCCAGTCAAGTATTTCAGTCAGTGTCGTTTATTTGTCGACATTAAGTTTCTAGCAGAAGATTTGTTTGAACTGATCATTTACTTATTGCTCACAATATTTGTAGTATTTAAGAATTAGCACCATGAAGAGAGATTTCTGTTACGCTAAAGATAGCTGTTCTGTGAAATAGTAACAACCTTATTTCAATGGAGTGCAGTCAAGCATACTAAATTCATATTTTTTAAAATATACAACAGTAATACTCAAGCAAACCTTACAAAAGCGGTATCATATTTGCTACAGTAATTGTTAAGAACACTTCTATTGTCAGTGTGAGAGGAGCAGTCTACGATGTCAGATAAACTTCATGTTTAAAGTACAGATACTCCTACCTGATTCTAAACACCAAACATGACTTCATAGATGCCAAGATACTGACTGGCCTGTTATAGCTTGATCCTTGCTTTAAAGGACTGAAATAAAAAGCAAACACGGAGAGTACACTGATCTTCAGGAATTGCCAGCACTGATGGTATGTCACCTCTTTCTGCACTATGGAGAACCGAAATCTATTTTGCAACAAGATTGCTACTTGCTCTGTGGCTTTTCCAGGACCAGCACACTTCCTGAGCTGCAGCACCAGACTGGGAGTAGCGCTGGGGTACACTGTGTTGAATGTGTAGTCATTTGGATTATTTCAAATCTTAACTGGGCAGAGACAAATGCAATGGAAATTTAGTGTTGGCTCCTATGTTGGAAAAGTACACCTGTGCCATTTCAGTGGGCTTGTATGCTCAGTGTAGTTACTGTTTAGATTTAAAATAGTTGTCTGTTTTGTTTTAGTAAGATTTAGGCTAAATTACAGCAGTATTAGGCTATGATTTTCCAGATTAAAACTTATGAAAGTATGAAAGATAAAGTAGTTGTAATGCCCTAAATGTATTATAAAAAGATACAGGTACAATCTTACTTGTTTTCCTTCAGGCAAAAAGTGCACTGTTAAAGGCTATTTTGATTAAATCAGATTATTTTTCTAAATCTGTGATATATATGAGCCTACTGAGAGGTTTTTTTCTTACATGTTTTGATGATACCATTTCTGAATAAAACACGTTCCAAGTGTGAACGTAAAAACGTAACAGTTTCCAATCCATTCTTAGAAGTGCATATACTAAGCTTCCTTTCATTGAAAGCAAATACGAATTCTGCTTTGCCTGACCTGACCCAGTCTTATTTTCCCTTGGTTTGAATTGATGCATAAACACTTCATCAGTGACTTCTGAGCTGGGGAAAGAAACCCGAAGAGCAGTCAATTGAGGGAAAAAACTTTAGATAGTATGAGGCGGTGTATAGACACACAATCCCTGCTGTCCAAATCCATACTAGAATAAGTGAGTATTTTAAACTTTCATGAAATACTCAAATGCTTTCCCCTTTGTAATGTACATTAGTTGTGAATTACTGAGGAGTTCTTTATTACAAACTAATACCTTGCAACTATTTTGAGTCATGTTTTTGCCATTATGCCTAATAGGTTGCTAAAACTATGTACCTGTCTGTGTGTTATTCCAGAATCTTCATGCACAAGTCTTGATTGTGATTCTTACTGTGAAACTGCACAAAGAAAACACAGTAAGGCAGCTAGCTTAGCTCTCACTTTGCCAGGTTAGCTACTGAACTGTCACTAGTACCACATGCTCCTCTGGAACATTAGTCATGGCAGCCCTTTATTTTATCACTAATTTACTTACTTTGGACAAAACATCTTTCTCCTGTGCCAAAAGAATCCTACACTACTTTTCATTTAGGTTGTGAGGCCTCTCCTGAGTTGTATAGACCACCAGTAGCTTTGTCCCTTGGAAATCAGAAATGCTATCCTCTTGGGTTTTTTTGTTTGTTTTTTTTTTTTTTCTCCCTCCTATCTTGGCATGCAGTGGTCCAGGTGGTATTTCTGATCGGTTTGTAACAGGGGATGGCAAAGCAACAAGTTGACTTTGAGCAACTCTAGTGGAAACATAGGAGCAGTTTGTTGGAATGTATCTCATAAGACGACGTGGGTCAAAGTGTTCTTGGGTATGCGATCCAAGATGGGGGGATGTTTAGGTGTTGCTGAGTAAAACAAAGTGCAGAAGCTGTGGAAGGACTTGCAGTGAAAGGAAGGAATTTTTTTAACACATACATAGTTGGCTAAAATCTGTCCCCAGGTCATACAAGATTCAAGCCTGACTGTACAAGCACTTGTATTTGGAGGAATCACTTTTAAATTGTGCTTCTGTTCTCATGTCCTGTTTGCCTTTTTCTGCATGCTTTTTACAGCCTTTTCCAACTTTTAGCACTGTCTTAAGGTGTCCTTCTGGAGCGGTAGCAGATGCACTTTCCTGGTTTTCCTCCCTCTTTCGCAATACCTTCAGGATGTCCAAGTCTTCATCTTTCTAGCACAACTGTTCTTTGCTGTCTTTGTGATACTTTGTGCTTTCTTCACGTTCTCATCCATACACAAAACTTTGGCTTCCTGGTTTTGTCTGCATGAATTGCAAATATATCTGTCCATTCTTGATTCTCTCCCTGCAACTTTCTCTAGATGTTTTGCCATAAATATAAGAAGGATTAAAAGGACCTTTGATCTCAGTCATTTCTCACTTCCAAGTTCCTACTGATGACAGCTGAGATAATCGTTCCATGCTCTTGTTCAACAAGTGACGTGCATAAATTTGTATGAAAGTGTAGCCTAAAAGAACCTGTGGAATTCAGTTCACCTGTTTGTGTCCAGTAGTTTCATATTATTCTTCCTCCTCCTACACAGGGTGTTCCTGTAATGGCAATACGAAACAAAATGATTTTTGAAGGGCTAAATCCAGATCTTCTCGAGTAAGTAATTTCTAACTTTCAGTAGGGCTGGAACGCAACCATGTGTTTGAAAAACTTGGGGAAAAAGTGTGTTTTAAAAAGCTTGATTATAGTATTGTGAATCTAAATTTATCAGCATTAAAACAGGTTTTGAAATCTTCAGTGAAATGTGTTTTTAGCATCTTATAGGTCTGAACAGGGCCATCAGTAACAAAGGAGGAGGGATGCAATCTCAAGTATGACTTGTCTTTTCAATATTGTCTAGTCCAAGGCAAGGCCAAGGAAGTACAGAGACTGGAATATAAATGGGTAGGTACTGTCCCCTCCCAAACAGAAAGTTGCAGGACTTTACCATTCAGACTTGAGAGGAAATGGAAGGACATCTTCCAAGCTGAGCAGAGGTGGTGCAGTTCAAGGAAAAGGCTATAGCAATGAGAAGGTAACATTTGGCACTGTGCATTTAGCAATGAGTGTGGTGGACTGACCATGGCTGGGCACCAGGTACCCACCAAAACCGCTCTATCACTCCACCTCCTCACCTGAGCAGGGGAGAGAAAATATAACAAAAAGCTCATGGGTTGAGATAAGGACAGGGAGGGATCATTCAGCAATTATTGTCATGGGCAAAACAGACTTGACTTGCGGAAATTAGTTTATTACCAATCAAAAACCAGAGTAATGAGAAATAAAATCAAATCTTAGAACATCTTCCCCCCACCCCTCCCTTCTTCCCAGGTTTAAGTTTACTCCTGATTTTCTTTACCTCCTCCCCCCAGCGGTGCAGGGAGATGGGGAATGGAGGCTGCAGTCAGTTCATCACACGTTGTTTCTGCTGCTCCTTCATCCTCAGAAGGACTCCTCACACTCTTCCCCTCCTCCATTGTGGGTCCCCCATGGGTTGCAGTCCTTCAGGAACAGACGTTGCCAGTGTGGGTCCCCCCCGGGATCACAAGTCCCACCAGCAAACCTGCTCCAGTGTGGGCTCCTCTCTCCACGGGTCCACAGGTCCTGCCAGGAGCCTGCTCCAGCATGGGCTTCCCACGGGGACACAGCCTCCTTCGGGCATCCACCTGCTCTGGTGGGGTCCTCCCCAGGCTCCAGGTGGGCATCTGCTCCACTGTTATCCTTCATGGGTGCAGAGCACAGCTGCCTCACCATGGTCTTCACCATGGGCTGCAGGGGAATCTCTGATCCGGTGCCTGAAGCACCTCCTCCTGCTCCTTCTTCACTGACCTGGGTGTCTGCAGAGTTGTTTCTCTCACATATTCTCACTCCTCTCTTGGCTGCAGTTGCTGTTGTGCAGCAACTTTTTCCCCTTCTTAAATGTGTTATCGCAGAGGAACTACCACTGTCGCTGATGGGCTCAGCCTTGGTCAGTTGTAGGTTTGTCTTGGATCCAGCTGGCACTGGCTCTGTCGCACACTGGGGAAGCTTCTAGCAGCTTCTCATAGAAGCCACCCCTGTAGCCCCCTGGCTACCAAAACCTTGACATGCAGACCCAGTACAGATGAAGAATCAAATAATACGTCTGTAGCCATTTTCACTGTACGGTTTAGAGTATGAGGTTTTTCCCAGATATTTTCTTTCAACACTTCAATAACAGTGTCATCATTGTAGAGTAATAAGAACAAACTCCATTTTATTTTGCCAGATGCATGAGGGACAATACAGTTGTTCCCAGATTCCCTCAGTAGATGGAGTGTACAACTTCAACATTGACAGTGTAAATTGAAGTCAGCAGTTCATGTTGATTGAGCTAACCTGATGTGAAGACTACTAAGAATAGATACTCATTTTCAAAGCTACTTGTCTGGCCATAAGCATGAATTTTAGGCTTATTTTATATTTGGCATGTAATTTAGTTTTACTGTACTATTTCACACAATTTGTTAAACTGATGAAAATATTAACTTTCACTCTTACATTATAGCAAAAAACTGTTTGAAACACTTTTGCATCCTCTTCAGAAACTGTCAATATATTAGAAAGTCCTTTTCTCCTTTCCAGTGAAGTCTTTTTACATTTTGGAAAGGCCTATTCTGAAACTAGCAACTTGTTTAATAAAATGAATAATAATATAGGGAAACTGAAGTATCATATGTTGAGTCACTTTATCTTCCAGCTACTTCCTGGTTTCTAAATACACATAAAGAAGTTATTTCTTGTTTGATATTTTTACTGACCAAATGAGAAATAAGAAAAAGAACACAAGTAAGAACCTGTGCAAGTCTGAGACAGGGTACCAAACATGGTTTTACTATATGTGTGTTAAATGCATCGTATTTTTCACTCTGCACTTCTGGTTCATACTTTTCTGTAAATGCTGCTATTTCTTCATGTTTGGATGGATTTTTGTAGTAGATAAAAATAATAGGTTAAAATTTCAAGGTTTGTTTTTTTTTTTTAAAGTACCTGCTTTTGGATTGTCTGTTTTGGGTTAAGACAGAAATGTTATTACTGTAGATTGGGGCCCACAGAAGATGTTTGGGGTTTGGTTTCAAAGTCCATCTTCAAAGATTCTGTGCAACAGTAATGCTCAGGCAGATTTTCTTTAAAATGTTACTGATTTGAAAACTGTAGCAAATCTACATGGTTAAAGAAAGCTAATTATTTGGCAAGGTGCATAATGCATAATATTTCAAGGAGTCAGGTGTGACCTTTCTTTTAATTTTCTTGCTTTCTTGTCTCAATATCATAGACTTTTTTTTATAGGTATCTTGCCATTCGCACTACATTTCTTGGGTCTTCAGGTTCCTTGGATCTCTCACTCAGTGCCAGTGACAATTAGGAACATGTACATATCATTGTATGCTCAGTTGCTTACTGCAGACTCTCCCAGCTGCTTGCCAGTGGCTGAGCATGGTTTTTTTGTGGCTGCAGAGATGCTGATTCTAATAATATGGAGTTTTTTATACTCTCTTCCTTCAGCTGTTTTACTTCTGTTATCACTCCTTTCTCAATTCTATACAGAGTTTGAAAACTGCCTATTTTATTAAGCTCCCAATTTATCTATTTTTAACTTTTGTGTCTATTCTTCCTCTCTCGTCTCTCTACAATTCCAGGAGAGTTTGTCCTGCTCTCATGAACTGAAGGAATTAATTGCCATCTTCCTCTCCTTAATAGAGGAGAGTTTTTGCACTGGTCTCTCCAGATCACATGTCTTTGCACAGCTCTTCTGTTTTGTCATTACCATGGCAACAAGGAATAATATTGTGAAGTGGTATTTGCATGAGAAAGCAAATGCTTTCTCCTTAACTTATTTTAGAGGTGTGCAGGGGGGAGGGAGAAGGGCCTCCTACGGTTCTTTAAGGCGCTTCTCATTTTTGCACCCAAAATGTTTAGAAACACTTTAAAGGAACCTCAGGGATTTCCAACAGAGAAATTATGTTAAACAGAACTAAAGTTGGAAAATAAATTCTGTGGCATGTCACACAGGGGTAGCCCCAAGATAAATACCAATGGGACAAATAATACAATTGTTGTCTTAGTTTAAGATGTAGTATTTTATCAAAGAGAGCAGTTAACTATCATATAGAAAGCTAGTTGCTGTGAAGATCATTCTCCTCCTCCCCCAAGTATAATTGCATGTATATTTTCTACCTTGGTTTCAGAACTTACCAGGCTCAGTCTTGCTTGTATTGTCAAACTCATTACATACTTAGGAGGGAGACTCCAGGGAGAGCCAGCATCTTCAGTCAGTAGTGTTAAGTTAGTCTTCAGATGGCTTGCTTCTCTCCCCTTCATTGCCAGTAGATTCCCTGAGCAAATGTTTTAACACAATGCTAAGATCCATCTTAAATATTCCCTTCAAAACTAAATGCAAGAGGTCTGATCATTTATAGTCAATAAAAATCCCATGGCTGCTCTTGCATGTCGAATTTAACCCAATGTCCTAGCCAAATTCCACTCTGAGTAATTCTTTTTTGCTTCTCTAAATTATCCCTGCAGTTTTAGTTGGATACAATATTGTTCATTTCCTGTCTTATTTTTTTCATGTACTATTTACACTGCTTAATGGTGTACAGCATGTTCCTTTCAGCCCTAGAACCTCTGAAGAGTGAAAAAAAATTGAATTAATCAGTATTGCCTGCTTTCAACTCTTTCTACAAGTGTTTGCCACTTCTTAGTGATCTGTCATTATTTCCAATAATCTCAAAGGTGTGCATTCAAACTGATGTCTACACTTTTGATGTCCAGTGAGTTACAGTTTCTAGTGTTTATCTTTCAGTTGTAAGTGAAGCAATACTAATAAAGTGTGAGTTTGTAAACCGTCAACAGTTAATGTGTTAAAAGTTGTGGAAATAAAGTGCATGCAATTGTACTGAAAGGACATCAGCATTACATTGCTAAGTTGCTTGTGTTCTCAGCCACCTTCTAGCATTTACAACACAGAACGTTTTTGTTGCCTGCAGGACCCCAGATGCCCCTGTGCCTGCCTGGGGAGATGACGGGAAGGCAGAAGACAGTTCTGATAGTGAATCTTCATTTAGTGACTAAAGAGACTGATTTTGGCCTTTGGAAACCTCTGTTAAGTGCTAATGTGTTTGGAGCTTTAGCAGACAATGGTTTTGCGTGGGTCACGTGGATGACGTGTTTTATCTGACAGCATTTTGAAGAACTAAGATCCTCCATGTTCTCTCCAAGAAAGTGTGAAGGCAGTGTGTTTCAGCCTGAAACTTTCCACCGTGAAAATTAATCAGGAGATCCTTGCAATTTTTATGCTGCATCGTTTCAGATTCCTCTCTGATTCTTCTGAAATTACTTTGTAAAACTCCAAAAATTCTACACTTTAAACCTCCAGGTCTCTAAGACTGCATTCTGGTCATTATTGGATTTTCTGTGTAACACATTTAATCTAAGTTGCCTTCTTTTTGCCCCATAACTTATAGGTAAAGTGACTTTTCAAAATGAAATTGTTCCATTGATGAACTGTATTTTTTTTTTAATATACTATATGGTGAAGTGACGCAACAAGAATTACAAAGAAGTCAGCTATCTTACAGTGATTGCAAATCAGTGGTACTCTGTTTTGAGAGAAACTACAAGTGAAAAGTATATTAAAAACCAAGAATCTTTTTTCAAAGTATATACTGCTGTTTGATGTCACTTTAGAATCTGTGCAAAGCTGTTAAATTCCTGCTCTGTAGAAGAGTTGATGTATCAAATTCAGGCTACAGTGGTGTAGAAACCTACAAACGTTGCAAGATTGGTTTGAAAATGGCACTGTGAAAGAAGCAAGTGACTATGAGATTATTAATGGAATAGCAGATTCTCACTATCACGTGGGTCAGTAGAAACCACTTTCTGACTGCTGTTGGGCTTATTCAGAAGGAGCTGTGGCTGAGCAGTTTGCATAGGATAAGAAATCACCTCCAAGTTGGTGCCTTTGCAAAAGAAGCCAAAATTCTGTTTGTATAATGATAAAACTACCTTGCTACCTCTTGAGGTATGCATTGGGGAACAATATAAAGAAATCCACTTGGAGCCTAACTGGCGCTGAAGACTTTTCTCCAAATTACTTCAGTCTACTCCGTGAGTCAAAAATGACATTTCTTTAAAGAATCTTCTTTAATATAATTTGTTCCACATGACCTTCTTCACAATCTATTTGTATTCCCTAGATTATTGTGATTATACCAGAATGTTGTGGGCCAGGCAATCATTCACTTTCTGGTATTTCACATTCTTCCTGAGACCAAGAAAAGACTAAAACTGAAGCTCATAAGTATATACATTTGTTAGCTTTTATGACCAAGTCACTATCTTCTCTCTTAGTTATTTATGCCACTTCAGTAGGTTAGCTGCTTTTTTTTTCTATAACTTAAGCATGGCTCCCATTTGAGTCTAGCAGACATATTTAAGCTCTTCATAACCTGTAAATCAGATTCATGCCTGAATCCCTACAAAAGAATATATGCACTAGAGAATGTCTAGAGATGGCATTTCAATGATGATTTAATTATTATTGAACACTTAAACAAAAATATTCAGTGTTAACTCTTGGTAAAACTCAACAAATATTAACATTAGCAATAAGTATTTCAAAAGTAAATGTTATAATGTTATTTCAGAAAGCATATATTAAAACACTGATGACTTTTTAAAATCTATATGTGAAAACTCATTGAAGCAATCTGTATAATTAAAGCTATGCTTTGTAAACCAAAGTTGCAGTTCTATTTTATTCCCATATGTTGTTTTAAGCAAGATAATGAAAATTCTTCTGAAGTCTCTGCAGTTCCTATTTTGAAAATAGGGGTTTGGAGTTTAACCTAAGCCATGTTAGCGCTCTGACTAGAGGACAGCTGAACATCCCATAGCCACTATTCTAACAAGAAAATTTAAGGAAGACTGAAATTAATGAGGGCTGTATGTTTGATACTCTTCAACTGATACTAACCTATGTAAGGAAGTGGCATGATTTAAAGAGTTGATTAAGACATAGCAGTTAATTACTTTTTTAAATAAACAAGGTTACCAAAACACGTTTAAGGAGGTATGACTTCCATTGTTTATCATTTTGAAGAAACTATTTGTGTAATTTTAGTTTGAAAAACCTAAAATCAATTGTCTTTTAGACCACTACAGATGTACTTTTATGTGGAATGAAAAAGATTGAACATCTAGTAGGCCTCTAGCCTACTGCACGTGTTAAAATGATGTATAATTAATTGGTAATTACATAATGTCACAGAATAACAAATTCATTAGTGGGCATGGTGAATTTAATTGCTTAAGACTTGTGGGTTTTTTCAGGGTAGCTGCCTACTTTGGAATAGTGCAATCTTGGTAAGCTTGCAGAAACGTTAAGAAAAATCTTGCTACTTTGTCTCCTCTCCCACTTGTGTGGTGGCACACTGCAGAGTAAAAATCCAAGTGTCTAAGCTGTGAGGAACCAGGGAAGAAAAGATAAAACCTTCCCTTTTTACTTTCAGTGCATCAGCAGCCATAGTGCTTCCACTGCCTTCGGAACCTCTGACCACATTAAGGTCCTCTGTTCCTGCCAGTCTCATCTGCTAAACACATCCCTGTACTCTTAGGTTGTAGCCAAACTTGATCTGAGATGTTTCAGCTCAGGACACATGCTGACACAAGAAGCTATTAAGTATGGGAAGGTTGGTTTGAGATTGAATTATGTCAGCTCTGCTAGTCCTCCTTGATCTACAGCAGTTCTCTAGTGAGATGGTGCTAACCCAGAAAGTTGGAAAGTCCTTAACCGCAAGCTAAATACTATAAGCAGAGAATATTCCAACTTGCTCATTATTTGCCATCTGTTTTGGAATAGAAGATGGAGGGAATATTTCAACTTGGCTGCATAGTAATCAGATATACGTAATACTTTCAAGGGAAGAAGTCCATTTTAAAGTGATTTTTATTTTTAAAGAGCTTCCAACACCAAAGAACTTTTAAAAGATGCAGTATACATTAAGAGGTGTCAGTCATACGTGTCTAATATACCCAAATTTTACATGGATTTAAAAACATAATTTGGGGAAATACTACCATTTGTAGGCATGAGAACTACTTCAGCTTGTTGCTGGGATAACTGTTCAATACATCTGTTAATACTAATTATGTACTATTAGTAAATTATGTACTTACTGTTTAAACAAACTATTTTTTTTTTACCCCATCACCATCTTCCTCATTTTGCAGGTGAACTGGATTGCTTAATGTATAAAAGTCAGTTTCTTAAAGATATTACAGGCATTTTAAATGCATGTAGGTGCCTTAACACTAGATGCCTGTCTGTATTTATGTAAGTGAAACCTCAAACAACTGTCAAAGGCAAAAACAACATCTGGACACGATAATAACTTTATACTGAAGTCCTAGTTTAGCACTCTTAATTATTAATCTGTTCCCTCTCAACTCTCCTGTTCAGCTACATTTGAAAAGAAAATTGATGGTTCTTTTTCCAAGCTGGTTCTCTTTCTCTCTCTCGTTTTTCTTTCCAGTGTGTGTTATTTACACCAGTAAGTGTATAGTTTGACATTCTGTGAAAAAAAAGTCATAAGAAGCTATAGCCTGTGCTTGGAAAAAGAGAATATCACTGAGATCAGCACTTCAAGTTGCATGTGATCAGGTCAGTTTCGCTTTCCATAACATTATATAGCAAGAAACTGAAGTTCTCCATGGTCTTAAGCTTTCTGAGAATCCAGTTTTATCTCTGAAAAGCTGATACAAGGTTACAATGGATTTGTCTGCAAAACGGAGCGTGTATTTTCTTACTCTTTAGAAAATTTGGCAACCTGTTTGAGACGCCTGCAGGTCAAATGCCTGCACTAGTGTTCAAAGTGTTATTCTCCTGATACTTCACGGGATGGTGTCTCCACTCAGTTCACTTTACAGGCAAAACAGGAACTGGCACATTAGTTCAGGCCTGTGGCTTGCTTAGTCTTGCAGTTCTGTCTCTGGTAAAAATCAATACTGAATGATTTAATGGAAGATGTGAGGACTACCGCGGTGCTCGGCAGTCCATTTTCCTGCCACCAAGATTTTACTCCAGCTGTGAGCAGAGATTGATGTTCAGTGCTAAATTATGAGTTTGTTAGTGCTTCCAAAAACGTTGGCATTAATTCGGGAAGCTCTGGATACTCCTGCCTTGAGTTTGATCGTCTGACTTTGCAAATACAATATTGTTTTAAGGGAGTTCCATGGACTAGTTCATTATGAGGGAAACTAAGCAGAAAATTAAAATAACATACCCCATGCCATACAGAAAATGAGTGACAGAAACAAGCTTAGCATGGGATATGTCTCCACATACTTAAACTCATTTTGAGGAAACAAGTTTAAATGGCTATAAAGTAAAATGCAGGTCTTTGGGAGAAGACAGATGTAGCACGAAACACTCAGTTTTATTTGGATTTTTTTAAAAAAGTTGTTTAAGTCAGTGTCTTGACCTTAAACAAATGTATTGTTTTCTCATTCAGTGTATTTCCTATTTTCAGGTAAATGGGTGGAAAGGAAAATTCTGAACAAACATTCACTTTGCAGACAGCTGATTTTTTTTTTTTTTCCATCAGTCTTCATAACTGGTACCCTCTCCCTGAAGGAATGAAATGGTAAATAATAGTATTCTCTGATTTCAGTAATATACTTTTTGCTTATCAAGCTCTTGTATGTTCTAGTATATGAGCTTCTAGTTGAAAGCTGTCTACTCTGTCTGAGGACATGCTGTTCCCTGTACACCAGAAATCTTTTCTTATGCTTTATTATTGCCTTCTGTCCTGGTCTGTGGAATCAGAAGTTGTAGTAAGGTGGGTGCTAGGCTTGGGACCAGTCTTTTACTGGAAAGAGCATGCATCTGAGTGCTGAAAATGACAGATGAAAGGGATCCAGGAGTAATTTTTTACATTTATATGAACAGTTCTTTTTATAGGCGATTACCATCAACTGTTTAATAAACCTTACACTTTATGTCACTTGTAGTGGTGAGAACTTGAGTACACTTGAATTGCCCTGCTGTGAAGAATTGGACAGTGGAAAAGACTTCTAAGGCCCTTTTTAAATGATAACTCTCCTAAGAACTGTGATCATCCTTTTTGCTTTCAAACAAATGATCTCTAGCGTTCAGCTGACTCCATGCTCCCAACAGTTTCCATAATCCTGGTGTGATTTCTTGTAGCACAGTTTACACTGTTTTTCAGGGGCATGGGGAATCCTTCCCCAGTGAGAGCTAGATTTTCACAATGAACATCTTCCAGTGCTGATTTCTCTATATGGCTTCCCAACAGCTCTTTGAAAAAGAATACTTCTGCATACTGAGATGATCCTTTGATCTTCTGGATCCAGTTCACCTACTTTTAAAGTAGAGTAGAAGTAGGAAGGGGGATGAGCAGAGAAAACGAGGAGTGTCTTTTTCTCGGTTCTTTCATCATTTGCTTTTTCCTCAGTGCAGTGCTTTTAGGGAGCAGCCAAATAATAACAACAGAGATTTTTTCCAAGAAACCTTGAACAACATTGTCTCGTTTGCCCAGCGTGATGCCTGGCATCATCAAAAGCAAAGGGTGAAATAGGCGTCAGCCAGTATTTTTATAAAAATGGATTAGGTGAAAAATGGTTCATAATGCCATATCATGTGTTTGGTGTGGTTTAGGGAACTGATGTCAAAATTGCCTGCCTGCACAAAAGTCTGCGTGCGCAAAAGCATATATTGAGAAGACAATTTCAAAGCAGCTGAATACAGTTAAAATATCATGGGCAGGGGGTGATTATTAGTATTTTTTACTGTAACTTCTCTTTGCCTCTGACTTGGCTTTCATGTCTGCCTCCTCTTCTATTGTAAACATTAAGTTTTGTTACTGTTCTTCCAGCCTCCTGGCATCCTTTCTCTTCAAACATTGTTGAGTTGATCTATTACCATAGTTTAAAACCATGCAAGTCTCTTTTTTGAGCTCTTACATTTTATAGGATGACTCTGCGATAGCTTCTGCATAATATTTTAATTGTGGAAAGTGTTTCAGCCTGATTTACTATGGAAACACCATCACTTTGTACATGTGTCTGTCCTTAGTTTTCCTCAACTTTCAGAACCTATTGGCTAGTTTCAGTCACATTTTGTTAGGGGAGAGAGGAAGACATCTCAAAGATTGGGGTCCCTATGGGTTTGATGAAAATAAGTAACTGGGTAAAAGGGAGAGATAGGGTAATAACTTTTGAGCTGAAGAAAGGCTGCATCCCTGGCTGAAGCCTTCCTGGACTCCAAGTGATCAATGTCAGAAGGAGTTGTTATAAAGTGCCCGTTTACGCCTTTCCCCTAAGGTTAGGCCCTCTCATCAGCCAGAAGCCTTTACACCTCTCCAGTTACAGCCCTAACTCAATTCTAGGGTTGTCTCCTGGATTTTCTTTATTCAGGCAATGTGTCAATCAGCAGAACAGCACAACACTAATACATTGCCAGTGAGATTATAACCAGTGGCAACTGGTCTGCCCAACAGCTAGAATCTGAGGTTCTCTAAGTAGGATTTCCATTGTCTCCAACAGATTTTTATGAGCATAAGGCCATTGTCTGTAGCCCTGCTATAGGAAAAGTACACCTAGAGCCTGCTTCTTAGAAATCAAAGCCAGTCAGGCACATGCTTGAGCTCCCTAGGAAATCAAATTCTGTTCATTTCCCTGAACTTCTTGCTGTAAGTATACAGTTACCAGAAAACATTTCAAAATATTACCAGCTTGGATGAAGAGAGATGCCATGCTTTTGTGGCGACTGAAGCTTTGGCAGAGAGGACAGGAACAATAGGACAGTTCTCTCTGGGAATTATTTATATTGTACTCAGAAGTGGGCCATGCTGTGCTAGTGTTGTGTAAGGCAGTCCTCAGAAAATCAGGTGGGAGTACAAACTTTCCTTTTGCCATATAAACAGAGGGGGTTGCATAACCGAACTTGTCTTTCTCCTGTTCTGGACATTTTTTCCATTTCAATTATTGTGTCTATATTGTCACACATATCAATGTACACTGCACTAGCTGTTTTTTCCGGGACCTGCCTCTCCTGGGCATCCATCCCTCTGCTCCATTACATGCTGTTGCCCTCCACGGGATTTCCAGGCATTACGATGAGCCACAGCCACCAGCAGCACAAAGAACAGCTACCCAGTGTCAGGCCCCAGCTGGCTGCTGCACGGTGTGTTGCTAATCTCACCTCTCCCGGGGACTGAATTGCTCAATCTTGCCCAAGTATTTGACACTGGATTCTTTCATCAGATACCTTCACTGGGGCAGTGTGATAAGTAATGGACGTTCTGTCATGGGGTTTGCCAGACTATATACAACAGGGGCTCTGCTGACCCAATAACCTGACTTCAGGAGCCGTGAGCCTCACCTTCCCCTGAGAAGGCTTCCTTTTTCCTTTTTTAAAAGGGGTTATGATATATTTTTTGTTAGCTTTTAGCATGTCTCCGTTGGGCATCTTTAATACCATTTTATTCACGCACTGAGCACACAATCAAGCTATAGCCACAATTAATGTCACACAGCCATTTCAGGTGCTAGCCATGCAACTTTGAATGCCATACTTTGGCCATTTTTCAGTATGCATCCTTATTGTGTGAGACTCCTTATCACACAGGAATCACCTGCCAAGAGTATCACCCTGCCATAAGAGAGAAACTTATGATCAGCAGTCATTTTGCTCATCCCTTCCAGGTTTTGTGGCTGTCGGTTGCAAGCAATTGTCCATAGATGAAGTTTATGTCTTTTCTCAACTAACACATACACTTCATACTTAGCTAGAAGATAGATAACCTTTCTGATTTTAGGTTTGCATAGCAGATTCTCTTTAGTGCCAGTCTTCACTTAATAGTTCTGCTTGATCTCTTTTTCTCTAGCCTACGTATGAAAACAGAGTGAACAGGGGAGAAAAAAGCATTTGTTAATGGTTAACTTGATTATGGACAGACTCTTTATGCTTAGATTTTGAAAGTTTTTATTATATAAACTCTTTCACTTCACAAAAAATGCATCCACATGTACACATTCTCACATACACGCTCCTAAGTTCCCAACAGGTTTACATTTTTAGTTCCAATTTGCAACACTTCATCTGTTCCTGAGCAGTGCACATTCTCTATTTATGTCCAAGATGCAGGCAAACAAAATTCCTTCAAATATCTTTCTGAATTAGAGGAGAGATGACAGTGAAAAAAAAAAGCAAAACAATTAAATTCTCTCCCACTTAAATGAAAATTTTACTGAGGCTTGTTTTGTTACATAGTGTTATAGTGAAAACAGATGATATTTGAAACTTGGCTTTGAAGCAAGCCTCCCTTCAGCCTCCACAGGCAACCAGACATTCCCCCTCTGCACATCACTTCCAACGGCTCTTTAGTGCAAAATATTTCCGTGTTTATCCTCCAGACAAATTACAATTGCTGATCTTAAGTCATTTGTGTACTAAGAAAATGATGTGTTGTCAACCTCAAATCCCACTCTTCTTTATAAATCCTTTCATAAAGAATTAAATGAAATGAAGAGGGAATTCACTGCATTTCTTTCTCTTCTTTTAAAATATTAGGATAGCTTCAGTGGAATCAGCTCACCAGCGGACAGTGCAGTGAGAAGCATATACAATGAGCCGATGTAGCTTGACCCCTGAGCGCCCTGGTAGCTTGCATATTGCCCAGGCAGAGGGAGCTGAGGTTCAGCAGTACTGCTGACACTAGAAGAGCAGATGTTAGATATACCTCCCCTAATCTGTGTTCTTTACAAAATGGCTGTGAACCATTTATCAAAATGTTTAGCTTGTTTTGATAGCTGGACTTAATTGTAAACAAATGGTAACCACATGTTATTTACGGCAGAATAATTTTGCTTTGTTTGGTTTTATGACAGCATTTACACAGTATTTTATGCAACCTTAGTGACCTACATAAGGTTTTGGTCTACAAGTTATACTCTTTTTCTGAAAAACCAAAGAATTAACAAAATATATGATGACAGGTTTTGTTTTTAACCATAGCAGCTGGTAATTTGATGGAAAAAAATGGTAAAACTTCTTTGGTGTTTTCAGAGATCAGAAATTCTCTCTTCTGCTGTCCCAAGGGCCTTTTAAAAATATTCATGCTTGTTGTTGAAGTTCATTAAGTCATGGAGTGATAGCAATACACATTACCATCCCTAATTTCAACTAAGTTCTTCTAATTCCTGCTGTCACAAACCATTTCCTGGCTTCTCCCCACCTTGCTCTGAAGTGTTTTTTCTTTGGTTTATGATTTTTTGTTACTCAAGATTTTGGAAGAAGGGGGAACATTGTGATGAAACCTTCTTCTGTAAAATCACTGAAACCATTACACCGTGGTTACAGCTCTGATCTATTTGCCTTTAGGCACAAGCCAAGATCAGATGGTTCTAGATCAGCAAAGAAGAAATGGGGAAGGCAAAGCCACATAAAAGCTTTTCTCCTCCCTAGCACTTCCATTCAAGAGTCCCAGAGGGAAATCACAAATACATTAGGTCAGCCTTACAAAAATCATTCTTTAACAAAACACAAGTGAAAAAAGACCCCAAACCCCTAAACACTAGGGCGTGCAATATCTGAATTATTTCATAGTAATGTTGGAAAAGTAGTAGCTGAAGAATTTTGTGGCTTGGTTGTTGTTTTCAAGACAGTTTTGTAAAGTTGCATGAGAGGAAACAGAAACCTCTTGGTTAGGATTTGTAAATAGAAAACATCCTAAGGCCGCTGTCCCTTTCCTCTTCTCCCGGACCATTACTCTCAGGAAGCCACCTGTAGTTCTCTTTGTAAATGGTCTGTGCTGCATGTGAAAGAAGGAAGGAAGAAAAACAAAAAAACAAATTTGCTGAACAGATCAGAGAAAAATAAGTGGTTTTGAAAATATTTAATTTTCCAGAAGGGATGTCTCCAGTTTTTGGTTCCCTGGTACATGGGGAGGGGAAAGTTACAGCTGCTGTAAGCACTATCAGCCCCATTTTACTGCCAAGATGACATACTTACATGTGAACTGCAAATATAAGAAACACCAGTGCTAGTATTTCTCAGTGTTGCTCTACGATTTTTTGTATGTTCTATGCACAAACTTTTTCAGTGAAAGGCAAAGGATTAAATCTTTAACAAAGGCTTTCTTTTCCTCATAATTAAATTGTTCACTGAGCTTAAACAAAAGCTAAAGTTAAGGAGTCTGACTTAAGAGTCCCTTTCACTTCAACTAGCCAGTTTAGTGTCTTGACTTACAGGCTGTTATATTTTTCATTGCTTCTAAACCCTTTCTGCATGACATTCATTTGCATAAACAATCCCATGGCAATAGCAGAAATAATATTTAGCCCTCTAAACCAGAGCATTCATCCTTATTTCCCAAAAGTATGTCAGCTCTGAGTATGATTGGTCAAGATGTCACTTGAAATGCCTACCTGCTCTCTTACACTGTGATGGTGAGTCTGAGCTGGTTGCAGTAGCTGGAGTCAATTTTCATAGAATCATAGAATGTTTTGGGTTGGAAGGGACCTTAAACATAATCTAGTTCCAACCCCCCTGCCATGGGCAGGGACACCTTCCACTAGACCAGGTTGCCCAAAGCCCCGTCCAACCTGGCCTTGAACACTGCCAGGGAGGGGGCAGCCACAGCTTCTCTGGGCAACCTGTGCCAGTGCCCTCACAGTAAAGAATTTCTTCCTCATATCTAATCTAAATTACCCTCTTTCAGTTTAAAACCATTACCCCTCATTCTATCCCTACACTTCCTGATAAAGAGTCCCTCACCATCTTTCCTGTAGCCTTCTTTAAGTACTGGAAGGCCACTATAAGGTCTCCCCAGAGCCTTCTCTTCTCCAGGCTGAACAACCCCCAACTCTCTCAGCCTGTCCCCATAAGGGAGGTGCTCCAGCCCCTGATCATCTTTGTGGTCCTCCTCTGGACCGGCTTGAGCAGGTCCATGTCCTTCTTATGTTGGGGGCCCCAGAGCTGCACACAGTACTCCAGGTAGGGTCTCCTGAGAGCAGAGTAGAGGGGGAGAATCACCTCCCTCAACCTGCTGACCACACTTCTTTTGATGCAGCCCAGAATGTGATTGGTTTTCTGGGCTGCAAATGCACATTGCTGGGTCATATTCAGTTTTTCATCCACTAATACCCCCAAGTCCCTCTCTGCAGGGCTGCTCTCAATCCACTCACTGCCCAGCCTGTATTTGTGCTTGGGATTGCCTTGATCCATGTGCAGGACCCTGCACTTGGCCTTGTTGAACTTCATCAGATTTGCACGGTCCCACCTCTCCAGCCTGTCACGGTCCCACCTCTCCAGCCTGTCAAGGTCCCTATGGATGGTATCCCTTCCCTCCAGCATGTCAACCGCACCACATAGCTTGGTGTCATTGGTAAACTGTCAATCACACTGTCCATGTTGCTGATAAAGATGTTAAATAGTGCTGGTCCCAATACTGACCCCTGAAGAATGCCACTAGCCACTCATCACAATTTTCAGCTCGTATTTTTTTCATAGGAATGACTAGAGCTCTGGAGAGGAAAGACCGGCCTTCTGCTCCTTTTGCTTCCTCTAGCTCTTTCATGATGCCTCACTGACTTACCCAGTTCCCTTTTTCCATGCTTCTCCTTATTCCCTTCATTCATTTCTTGCAAAATGGCACAGAAGTCTTTATAAAAATTTCATAGTTACTTAGAGCAGATTTTTAGACCTGCAATGTTTCAACCATTGGGGGAAAATGTTCCAGGCCACGTACCCTTCTTGGGATCATTTGTTTCTGAAAAGTTTAATTCAAAATGTCTTCTTGAGAAAGTTAGGGAGAAAAAGTCAGTTGCTTTTTTACGTATTGTTAAAAAAAAAGTATTTTTGAGCAGCTTCAGTGTTCTCACGTGTAGGTCAGAGGGGAAGCCTTTGTCAGGGAGCAGCAAGGGCAGGTTCCCTTCCCCTGAGGGAAGACAAGACAGGAGCTGAGGCTGGTGGCAAGGCAGGAGCAGGACACAGAGCTGGCCAGTACAGGTGCAGTCCCACAGCCTCCAGGTGAGGTGAGCAGAGAGGGTCTGGTGATGGGAGCCAAGTTTGACCAAGGGTCCAGATCACCAGGCAAGTCTGTAGTGATGAGACAGGTTTGAGGTGAGGTTGCGTTTGCAATTCAGGATCAGGTCGAGAGACAAACACACTGGTCATTACACAGTCCAGTTGTCACCAAGCATGTTCGTAGTGTGGAGGAAAGTCTGACATCAAGTTAGACAATCAGATCTGAGGGTTTTCTCAAAGAGCTCCAAGACTGGCCTCCTCAATCATCTCTCTCCTCCCAGTGAGGTCCAGCCCTACCAGAACTTTAAAACCTTCAGTAAAATCTTTACTAGCTCATTACCCCTTGTGCCGAGTGGGGACAGTGCCCATGGTAGCACCCAGCCTGGCATGGCACCACAACACACCAGAGCAAACATCCCACAGCAGGGATTTCCCTGGCCATTTTTGCTGCAACATTTTCTGTTGAGCTCCCCTCAGCTTAAAAGCATCAGAACACTGTGTCCAAAAACCATGAAAGTAATGGCTGCCCTGCACCACTGTCCAGGAAAGATAATGAAATGGGACTCTCCCTATGGAAATACAGAGCATAACTGCAAAATTAAAACACAAATGGCAGTACACTTGCAGAGGAGGCTCAGATTGTACTGTTGCACAGGTAGCTTTAAAGCTGACAATTTACAGCTTGCATGTTTATGGAAAAAAGCACATGATGGTTGCAAAGCCCAGTTTTGGCTTGAAATTTTAATACGTATAAGCATCAGAGACTAAGAGAAAAGGGTTGACTCATTCTTCTTGTGTGGGGAGGAATAGTGTGGAAAAGATACCAAATAACACCTAATAAAAAATAAGCAGTGGTGCATATAAATTAGATGTTGGGAAGAGGTCTGGTAAAACTTCATTTTTTGGCACTAATAGCACACACCAAAAGGCTCTCTGAATATTGGAGGGGTTTCTTGAAAGAAAACTGAAAACTCCAATTGTAACAAAAGGAAATAGTTTTCTGACAGAGCAGTAAAAGGTGCAACAACATATGCCCTGATAAACATACCCAGTTGCCACAGGCACCTATAACGCATTCTCTAAACACGTTTTTTTTGGCTGGCAAAGTGGAAAAATAGGCAAATCTAGGATTAAAGAAAATTGCATCCCACTTTGAATGGAGAATGCCTGAATGGTATAAATTGTGTATCTTGGCCATCCCCAAATATATAGGCAGGCACTTGAGGAAATGAGTTAGAACTGCATTTCCTCTGAGTCAAAACTCAGTTGCAGCTTTCAGTAAACTTGTATTTTTCCATCTAACGTGGTTAGTGACTTGGATTCCTAACGAGGAAAAAGAGATAGTAGCAAATAATGAAACACAGAAGTTGTGACATATGTCCCATATGGTAGCAGGTTTTCTCTAACTGGTTAGGTGGAACCACTGAGATACTGAAAGTTTTTCCCTAAAAACAAAACACACAAACAAACAAAGAAGGAATCTAGTAAAACAACAGCCACTATGACTCTGTGTCATTCATTTGAGCTCTAGGGGGGCAGTAGCTTAAATTGCACAAATGCAAAGATGTTCGTCTGGGTTTGTGTAGATAATGTGTTCAGCAAGTGAGTTCAATTTATCTGACAAAGTGAATGTTTGAAAGATTTAATGGAAAGATCTGGAAAGAACATTTTTTAACCAGTTTTCTGGTTTTGAAAGACTTCAGAGTACTTGGAAGGAGGTATAATTGATTTGCATGAAACTTTAAAACAATGATTTTTGTCACATTCCCTTTGGAATATTACAAATTGTCAGTTAGAAATATTTGTGTAAAGCTGCTAAGATTGCCTTAATGAAGATATGATGTATTTTGTCCTTTTTATGTTACACTGTGAGAAGTTTTGGCTTTGTTTTGCATCCCAATCCTGTCTTAAATTCAAAAACAGGACTGAAGAGACTCCTATTTGTTCTACAAACGTAGCTTTTTAGATAAAATCATACGTAATTCAGAAGCATTTTATTACCAAAGAGGAACTGAATGATCAAGAGAGCCCATACTTTGTCTCATATTTAAAACATGAAAAGCCATAAGTCTTTCTAGTCTTTACTAACAGATCTCTAACATCTGCTTATTAACTTCCTTAGCATACTTCCAGTAAAAAGACTTGTACTTGCAAAAGGATGGCTTCAATTGCATGCTAGAAGTCATTTCTGACTGACAATGTTCTACTGAGCATTGTGTTCATTCCTTTTCTTGTACACATGGGAGAGAAAGACCCAAGGAAAAGGGGGAACTATGTAACAGTGTGTTGCAGGTATGAACTTTTTGGTTTTCGACATCACTTGCTCTGATCATATACTCATCATGACAAGACAGAAAGAGAGAGAGCAACTTAGACCAGCATGATAAATGTTCTTTAAGGTCCCCAACAGCTATGTGTAGAGCAGAAAGTATTAGCTCCCATTGAGAAAAACTTTGTCCTACATCAGCACATGTGTACATGTGGCCAAAGGGTGACTGCTTCAAAAATTCTCTTAGCATCACCTGTTTTAAAATAGCAAGTATAATAATGCTTAAACCATAGCAAAAGCACAGACATGCTACCTAATAGAAATTATCACATCTGACTTCTTCAATACGGTTAGGCAATATGTGAAAAAATATTAAATTCTAAATATTACGAGAGGCAGGAGCTTTTCTGCTGTCAGATCATTGTAAGGAACTTTAAAAAGATTTAATATTAAGTTTTCAGTTATGTTTTCCTTAGATGTCCTGACCTGGCAGCATTCATTTCCAAAAGTGTCTGGTTTTGGTACAAATGACTCATAAATAAAAACTTACTGTAGAAGCTTTAAAACTGGCACGTAGTTTTCCACAAAGCAAAATCATAAGGAACTTATTCTCAAAGTGGTAATACATATACTAGAGTAAAAAGACAGGGTGACTGAGGGGAGTGGAATGGAAGAGAGTTAATCAACTTAGTGCAGAAAGTGAAATTTGACAGGTGGGTGTTTTTTTCTTTTTTTGTTTCTTTATTGCTTCTTTTAAAGTGCTCAAAACCCACATTCAGTCCAAACTAATTCAATATTTAAAATATTTGCATTCCTTCATTACTGTTTGAATTACAGATATAAACCTTGAATCAAGGACACCTGCGATTAGAGGTGCCAACAGAAATGTGGCAGACTAGTTAGTAAGAAAGCTTTAGCGATAAGGAGAGAATCAGATTTTGCTGCTTTATGATAATAAATGAGGACTGAAAACAAGCCTTTGTATAATTTCAGATTTTCCACATTTCAGACCTTTCCAGCCAGTTTATGGTTCCTGCACTCTGCTTTCTGCTAAAAATAACAATAATTGCCTCCCACTGATTTTGATCCACCAAAGGCAGGAAAAGTTGGAGTCCTCCTGCAGGCAGGCTGCAGGGAGTTGCCAGAGTTTTAGCTGCCATTTGGTCTAACTTGCTGAGAAAAGAGCCGTACCTGAGATTTATAGTGGAGCTGTGCTACTTAACCAAGCTAAGCATTGCAGCAAGACATAGAAAATTGAGCAAGCAGGAACAAGAATGGGAGGTTATAGGAGAAATATTCCCTTGCATGTCAAGATTATCAGAGCGACAAACTGAAGTTAGGATGATGGCAGCAGTAAAGAAGACTGGCTTTTTCTTCATGGTGTACCTCAATGGCCCTTATTTGGGATTTTGTCCCCCTTGTGCTCAGCTTTCACAAATGGCAGAAACCTTTCTGCCAGCCGGGAGCCCGCAGGTGTCTGTCCCAGCCACCACTCTATAGGAGCTCACTGGAGACAAACTGACATAGCCCTGTCTGTCTCATAGAGGGCTGCCCTCTTCTCTGCTTCTCATCAGCTGCTGCTGCCAGCCATTGGTGTTTTCTGCTTCCTTAAAACCGCAACTGAAACCTTGTTTTGGTGAACTAAGATAAAGTAAATGTAGCGTGGTTCCATCCTTCCTGCCACTGTTAGCCTGACCAGACATGGAAACACCTGTCCTCCTTCATGTGCTGGCAAAGCTTCGGAAAATAGCCCCACCACCCTCTAACTTGAAAAAGGCAAGTATTCAGAGAGAAAATTCTCTTTCCGGTCAAATGGAGTGAATTACTCAAATTCCCATTTGGTTTCAGCTTTTATATTTACTGATCTGTCAGCATACTAACATTTTGGAAACACACTATGTAAACTTTCACCCATTTTTTAAAAGAAATTATGTAAACAGTGCAAAATAAAGCCTGTTTTCCCCAGGTAAACATTAGTCGCCCTTGAAAAACTTGTCTTATTTCTAAATTTCCTGCAGGCAATTTGCAATAGCCAACTCCATAGGAAGGACAAAAAAAATACACTTCCTAAACTACATGATGTAGACCAAACTCAGTGTAATACCTAAATGACTGCAGAAAGAATTTGTTTTTCTGAAAAAAATGGAGAGAAGAATTATTCCAAGTCAGTAATAATTTAAAAAGTTAAAGCAGTGAACTGTTGTCAACCTTCAGATTTTGTCTGCCAGGAACCTGGAGCATCAGTGGTTCTGAGGATTGCTGTGGATGTCTAGTGGTCCACAAACTCTGCTTGGGAATCACTTTTCCAAACTGTAACTGAAATTATGACAATTTATAGCCCCAAGTTGTCTTCTGTATGAGAGGCAGTAACAGGATATCACTGTGCAATTACTTACATTTTGTTTCGTTTGGGGTTTTGTGTGTGTGTGTGTCCAAGGACAACTGGCATTCCAGTTGTTTCCCTGATGAAGGAGTGTGAATGGGTGCAGTGTCTGCAGCTAAAGCTAGGTATCGATTTACTTGGATATGGAAATACTGATGGACTTGACTTTCCTTTGAAACCTGAAGAATGCTAAGTCAGCATTGTGACAGCTGTGCCTCTGCTCACGTTTTGAACAAACTTTGTTTTGGATTCCTGGGCCTGAGTGCTTCTTAGCTTCATATTTATTTTACGCTTTAAAGTTCATGTTACAAGATAGGTGCTCCTGCCTCTTTTTTCTCCATTTTGTTATAAATAAACAAATCTCAGCATCATACAAAGTTCATGGAGTTTACAGTTTGATTTTCTTCATTTGGTTGGCCTGCCTCCAGAAAAGAAAGAAATGCTTTTTTTTTAAGTTCTTGGTTTTAGGTGTATTCTTTCAGAATGAATGGACTTTCCTGACCAGACTGTTGCCATTTGTTCCTCAAAAAGCCCAGAGTAATTCCTGTAAAGACAGCTTTCCTTTCATTTCATGAGGTGTAACCTGGTGTATAGATAGTTAAGGATAGTGGTATTATACCTAATTCCCTCATTCCCAGGGAAAACTTTCCTTGGCTTTAATAATTAATAATAATACTAATATAGTACTTTTCTATTGTATTCTAATTGAATTTGGATGACCAAGGCTGTAGGTTTCCATAAGAAAAGTTTGTCACTTATCTTTGTTTGCTTCTTTGCAACTTGCTGCAATAAAAGCTTTGGTACTGAATGGTATTAGGTTACATGTAACATATCCAGGGAGAATTTCTTTGTTGCTTCTTCCATCCTTGTGCAGTAAGACTGGAAGATCTGTTTTCTGAAGGAAGGTGTTTGTTAGTTACCCCTTTCACAGGTGACACCCTGTGCGTCTTGAATCTGCACAGCAAATGTACTCTGTTATGAGACTGCAAGAAAGCTTATGTGCTGGGTGAGAGAGAAATGCTGCTGTACTCTTTGGGATGTCCTCCTGAATAAAGGCAAGTGCATTGAAGCCCATGTGCTTAGCGGCTTTCAAGGGCTTCTTCCACATGAATATTGAAGCCTTGCTGTCCTGAATAGCTCCAGAAGACAGGATCTAGCAGCTTTGGTCCAGGCACATAAAAGAATTTTCCTAATCTAATATAATCACAGCATAAGTCTTGGGAGTTCATTTTTACCATCATATCTGATGAACACTTGATTTTGGCTATCTGTTCTCTAGTTTTCTGTCCCCGTCTATCATAGAATAATTTTAAATACAGGACTGATACCAGAAAAAAAGGGAGAAAACAACCATTTGGAGACCACTTCATGAAAACCAAGACAAACATCTACTGATTAGATGACATGAGATGAAGGAGTATGTGTCATTCAAAAGGATGTTGTGCAAAGGATACATTTGAAACTTTTCATCCAGCAGTCCTTATTGTTGAATCTGGATGCATGATCCAGATCACATTTAGATAGTTCTGATTGCTACCTAATGAGGTAAAATACGTTTTTTGACACTATCCCAACAGCCAGGTCAAAGATGAGGTCACATATGCAGACTGGACTGGTGAAGACAGCTGTCCAAGACTTCTACATCTGCAGCCTTATGACTGCTAAAAACTTAGCCTGCCAAGTCTGCTGGGCATTTCAACACTGTTGCCATAAGGTATCAGCAAGCTCTTCTGTAAAGCCTGTAATTTTTGGCAAAGTGTAAATGAGCACAAAACCTATGTCAGCTTTGGCTCTGAGTTCTCTTGCAAATTAATACATTTTTATCAGTCTTGCTTTACAGGAAGAACCATTTCTGGATAAGAGATTGAAAAGGATGATAAATGGAGCACCAGTTGTAATCTGCTAAGTAACACAGCATGTCAAGATGGATAACTCAGGGCACATGGTGCCATCCAACCTCATCTCTGTGATACCCTTAATGTTATGTCATTGTGTAATACAGATAATTCTTTTCAGGAGAAGCTCATTTTTATTGGTTGTTTCACAGCAGTGCATGGCCAGTCATTCAAACATACCTAGGCTCAACTATAAGCAAGTATGTATTTGTAGAACTGAGGAGGATAAAATTTAGTTAATGTATTCAACTGCTGGACAGGTGATGACAAACAGGAAGCAGCAATTACACAGACCAGCCCCACCAGTAATGTGTGCACTGAGTATTTCAATAGTCAGTAGATAAAAGTGGGAACCACTGTTTACCTGACTCATAAGTCACTATTGACCAAAAATAGTAAGCAGGGTTTTTTTTTTCTGCTAATGGCTTTTGAAGGCCTTTTCAAGGTAGTTAGCATTGAGCAGATAAGTGTGACAGGAACAGAATGTGATTTAAATCCAAGAGGCATGGAAAGATTCCACAGGATTTTGATGGTGTTGAATGAGTCCTCTTGTAAACAGCCTTAACACAGCAGCTACCATGTAGCATGGTTAGGAGATCTCATTTTCCTCCTGAGGCCAAATTTAAGTACCCCCATTCTCTACCCCTTTTCTCCAATGAATCTGAAAAGGGTGACTGCTGCACAGCCCACTGCTCAGTCTGATTCTTCATCTCTCATAATTGCACCTTTATCACCCATAAGGAACCCATTAATATGGAAGAGGTTTTGAAACCAAAGCCTTTCTTTTCAGAGCCCTGATCTAGGAATGCTTTAAAGGTATATGCCAGCTCAAGAATCAGATTCATTTTGGTTCTGGGAATCAAACCACAGCCTCTGAAAAACAATGGAATTCATGGCTCGTTCCAAAAAGTTAAGCAACAGCCCCAGCTTTTTGCTAAAAGAAGGCTAATAAGGTTTGATGTAACATCAGAGGAGCTAATTCAGATCTAATAACAATACTTGTTTTTTGAACACTTTAGCCTTAACACAAACAATTTCTCACTTCATAATTTTCCTTCCTAGAGCCTTCTTTTGGAATATCCTACAGGCAGATGTCCTACTTAACAGGAGACCCCTCATATTCTGCCAATTTCCAGCTTTGTTTAAGTATTTACTGATTGAGAACATTTCAACCATTAGGCAACGAATCCTCTCTTTCTGTGTGGCGTGCCAGATGTCAGCTGCAATATGATCTGCAGAAACACACACTATCTTAAGGCTACCTGGGAAGCAGTATGATGGGCTTAGTCATTTCTGCTTTATTTGAAACAGTACTGTCCCTATTTACAAGGTGATGTTGGGAAGCAATGAGCTGTATACAAAGCAGTGTGTTATGCATGGAGTTGAATGGCAGAGGGAAAGTAGTTTACAATGCACCTGCAGAAGAATTACCATGAACAATGTGGAGAATCAAAAGCAGCAGCAAACATGAAATGATCTCAAGGGAATGGACGTTTCAGAAAGTGATTGGATTTGTATTTCAAATTTAAGAGGATTCATTATAAAAGCGTTTGCTCCCATCACTGTAAATGTAAATACAAGAAGTAGCCAGCTACTCTGACATTTATAAGCAGCCAGGAAATAACATAAGCCTAAGTTATTCCAGTTTGTTCTAGGATCTTAAATTGCAGTTCTGATAAGGGGTGGTAGCTAAGCGGGTGGGGGAAAGAGGACACCAATTGGTATCCTTTACAAAGAAGCAGGTTTAAAGACAAAGTAAAAAATTACCTGGGGAAAAAAGTGACAAAAATGGCTAGGTTTGCTGAAAGGAACTTGCACTGGCATTTATGTCCCGTTTACAATATCTGCTGTGAACTTCAGCCTCTATAGCTTCCTGTTGCACCCTGCACAGTTCTGGTGTAGCTGTACATGGCCAAAACAAAGCTAGCTCTGTGTGCCTGTTCATGCACAGCATTGGAAAGAAGAACACAAGCTGTAAATGAAGTTGTTTTAAGAACAGGTTTTGTGATTATACTTTAATTACTAGTGAATCAGCTGGTCTCTGTTCAAATTTCTGCAAATCTGAGATGATTAAGTTGGTTAAAAAAATATTTTAAAATCCTAGGAAGTTAAAGGCACTGAAGTGGCCATAAATAAATGTTAAAGAGTAAAACTAGATGTTGAAAAACAGACTCCCCAGATATGTTGGACAAGAGCCTACAAAAGCCTTCAAAAGAATTTTCTTCAAAACACTATGAAAGTTAACAGGAAACTCTCTATAGGAGACTTCATGATAATTATAAAGATGTTGTTTGGCACTTTCAGAATAATGTGTTCCCTTGTTTAAAGAAAATGATACTAACAATTCACAATAGCCCAAAAAGAAATGATCAGGGCAGCAACAACCATATGTTAAGGAGTGAGTTCAGATTAGCAGTCTTTTATGTTAAAGACAGGTTTAGCAGTAGAGTAATAGAACTACCCCCTGTGCAGAGTATTTAGGAGAATTAATTCCATAGGTTTGGTTGGATGAAGCACGACAGCACATTTGATTGATCCTAACTCAGCCCAGTATAAACACAGGTAAGACAAGCCATCTCCGCCCTTTTCTGCTGGAGTCTCCATCCTCCTTCTGATTGCCAACAGATGTTTTAAGACTTCGTTACATATTATTTGATGGGTGGTCATTTACCTTGTGGCTCTTCGGTTGCATCAGCATAGCTCCCTTCCCCTTCTTCCTCCCCAGATCATACTGGTCCATTAGGCTCGACAGAGGTTTGTAGTTCTGCATCTATTTTATTTCCAATTTCTTTCCTGTTTTGGTTTTGTTTGTTTTTTTTTTTTTAATTTTCAGTGATGAGCATGGGGCTCCTGACTTAGGTTCCTGTTTTCCCATCTTGTGATGTGAAGGGTTCTGTGCATTGACTCCATGAGATATATTTCAGCCATCACTTAGCTGCTGGGAGCGGAGAACCCATCACAATCAAGCTAACCCTTCTTGCACCCATAGTGACACCCTTTTCAGAGTCTCCCACATGGCACTGGAGACAGGAGCAGAACACCACAAACATCTTTCCTGTGTAGCTCATTCCTCAGTGTTTCATTTCAGAGGCTCTGTTCCTCTCCTAGTTCTGTCATTTTGCTGGCAAAGAACTCTCCTGTGTTCCCTATGGGACTGCCAAACAAGCTGGTGTCTTCCTGTCAGAAGCTACATGGGGACCTTTACAAGCAAGCACAATCTCCTGTTATCCCAAATTCTACACTGAAAATCCACAGACTGGAGAAGTCCTCCTAGCTCTGACTGATCCACTGCAGTCTGTGAGCAGGTACCTCTTCTCCAGGTCCTGTGACTGCAGTTACAACATAACTTTGCTCCAAAGAAACCTACCAAAGTATTGATCCTTAGTATCTGGAAACTGGAGAAAAAGTGCTCCCTCTGTGTAATGTGCTGTCATTTAATGTAATTGATTGCATATTCCTTACAGGTTAATAAAGAGTTCTTTATGGTTTTCTTTACTTCCACTGAGGCCAGGGACAAGTGGCATGTTCATTTCCGCAGGCTTTGAGGCAAACCCCTGTAGTCCTACCTTTTCCTTCCCTCTTTTCTTATATGGGTGCTCTCCTCTTTCTTACCTGTTCTATCAGCTTCTAAATTTTAGACCTGTTTCTGAGTCTGCGTGCCTTAAGAGTAACTGACAAAAATGCAGGGGAGCTGCTGATTCTGTCATAAGGTTACATAATTTAGTATTCCAGCTGATGACCCATCTCCAGCTCCCCTTGAAGAAACTTGAGAGACCACTAATTCCCATTTTGCTATGCCATTTAACTGCTACCATGATTTACGGGATGCTTTCAATAACCCATGCATGGTATTGCTAGGATTTTGGTTTCTGAGATTTCTGTTTATCCAAAACCCAGAGGTATGCACAAAGGCAGTGTTTCTATTCTTTCTAGAAATCTGGGAGAGACTTATCTGTCCCCAGTCCTGACCTGAATGCTTGATGCACAGCGCTTCCTGCTCAGCGAATTTAACTGAGTGGTTTAAGAGTCAACCCCCTTTCATCCTTCAACCCCTACTCAAGAAGACTCAGTGGTCTGTAAGACTGCATTTTTACTCTAGAAATTGTTTTTTATTTGTCTGTTTGTGCATTTTTCCATATTGAATTTTTATCTGACAGTGTAATGAACAGTTTCCAACCCTGTCTTTCTTTAGTTTCCTCTCACTCCTTTTTAGTCCTAACATTGTTAAATATTTTTGCAACCAGAAGGTATTTTTGGAGTGAATATACTGCCATGACTCTCTGTTTTCAATGGCAACGCTCATTTCTGGCTGCCATGAGCAGACACAAGATGCCATGTAAAACTGCAAGTTGATTTTTAAAAAATCTGATTATATAATGTTGTACCATTCCTTTTGGTTGAAATTCCAGGAAAGTAGCAATAGGGATTTTGTATTGCCTACCCTAAACAGTAAGCATGTTTTAAATTCAGTTCAAGAATAAAAAGCTATGCTAATACAATAATAATATTCAAATTTTAAAGCTGTTTGGCAAGGAGGGATACTGAAAAAATGTCAGCTTCACCCTTTGACAGCACTGGCAATCACCCTTTAAAATCTGCTATAATACTATAATTACCCCAAATATTTGGTTTAAACACTTTTAAGCTAACCAGCTACACGAGCTGTAGGCAGGATCTCAGTTGAAAGTTGATTTTGGTTGGCAGTCAGGTCAGAGAGCACCCATGACTGACTACCTGCATACGTTTAAATTCCCCAGACATCAGACTGAGACCACAAAATGGAGGAAAATAAGGCTAATTTGTTGACTGTCATGAAGAAAGATGATTTCTGGAACAGAATCATAGAAACCACATCCTAATACTAACATACTAGGAGAGCTGTTTGCCAACAGAATTTGTATGAATTGAGTATTAGGTAACACAGAAGGACAGAGGACAAAGGGAGAAATAAGAAATGGCACCATCTCTGTGCCCCCAAAACCGAGAGGAAGTCATGCCAGTGGAAAGCTTCCACACTCCTAAGAAAAGGAGTGCTTGCTGAAGCCTGGCTCCTGATTCCTCACTTGCTTCTGACTGTTACAGCTACCTGGGGAGTTCTCAGATCTTGCCACAGTGCCATGATCTTTATACACGATAACTTCTGCACTGAATTTCAAATTAAATATTATTAGAGGCTTAATCAAAACTATATCCTTTTGCAATCTGTGGTATTGGTTCTGATACTAAGACTTAAAGCTAAACATTTAGCTTTGAACACGCCATTTCCATTTCTTCAATAAGAAAACAAGTTGGGCTTAAGGAGCAAGAGCAGAACAGACATCTCCTTCAAACTGCTTACAGAGAAATAACTTATTTTCCAGATTCATCCCTGAGGTTATTCTACAAACTCCAGAAGCTATCCAGGAAACAACCCCAGTCCCTATGAACAACATATGCACTTGCTGAGCAGAGCAAGAAATACTAAAAATTAAAGCCAGTAAAAGGCTTGTCATCTGATTTTAGTTCAATAAAGGTAAGAAGATCACTTTTCCTTCAAGTGAAGTTTCTTATCTCCTATTGAATTTGGATCTTCAAAGATTAAATAGCTGTCTATAAGAACAGAGTAATATTTCATCAGCAGTTTATGAACACTACATTTTTTGCCTTAAGATCAAGAGCTATGGACAAACTCAGTTCTAAGCAGTAAAGACAAGATTTTAGGTGTAATCCTAGTGAAAGTTCAAATCTGTACAAAATTCTATTTATAACTTTTTTAAGGTAAAACCCCCACAAATTATTTTACTATGGAAAACTATTGTGTGTAAGAGACTGGCAATTGTATAAAACAATATTTATGGTAACTCCAAAATAATAGTTTTTGACTTTCCCAGGCCACCTATATGAATTAAATCTAGCACAGATTCCTAGAAAAAACAGAGCCAGCCTAGAAAATCTGGGATATGACAATGGCTAGCTGCATAAGCCCTTATTTCAAATAATTTGGCTGGATCATAGTCAAAGTTTTTGAACTATCTACGCATTAGATGTTTAAGGGGGAAGCTGGTTGATTTGAACAAAAAATTCCTTTGAATTGTAGTATTGCTCAAGAATTGCATCATCCAGTCACCCATAGACAAACGTAAAATAAATAGTTCCAGATTCTAGCTAAAATGAACTAAGATAAAAAAGAGCCTTTATGCACAAAGATAAAAGCTATGGCACTCATTATATCTCATTACCAGTGTTATTTCCTTATTTCCTGGTTAGAATTTCCCTAGTCTTCCACAAGACCTTTAAAATTAACTTTAATCTATTGACTTTTTACGTGTTTTCCACTTTTGCCAATACCTTCCACTTACAATGAATTTATCATTACAATGAATATGCGTGTTGGGAGAGGAGCCATGTTGTGGAGTAAGAGGTTCTACCGTGTTAAAGATGTCTATCAATAACAAAGAATTCATACTTTGTTAAAGCACTTTATTTATTTTTAAAAAATCCACGCAACATTTGATGAGAGTTTTTAGAGGCATATCTATGCTTGGTGTAGTTTATTTAAGACTAAGAACACTCAGCTTGTATAATTCCAGGTAAAATAATAGAAGTTCAGAGGCCTGCATTATTGCTACACTTCGCAGAATACATGCAAAAATGCTATCCAAGTATTTAGTTAGGCAAGGAAATAACTGAAAACAGACATTATATGTAAACAAAAGCAGATTTTAAATAGATGCGATGCAGGATGCAGCAGCTGTCTTTGAATTATTTTTTTTTACAACCTGACACGTCACTGTGTTTGACTTGGTGCAGAATGGCTACAGTTTTGAAATATTAAAGTCTTGGGGTTTTTTTATTGTTTCATGAAAATAAGGTCTATATTGTCTTCTGATGCTCCATTGCAAACTTGCAGAAGTCTATTGAAGCTACTGAGTAGAATGTATCTTCTTTGTAATAGGGCAGGAAAAACTTCCCAAGGGAAGTGGCTTAATAATGACAGCTGAATTGCAGCTTGCGCCAGTGCTAACTACAGCAAGTGGCCCCTTTGATTTAGACAAATTAATTTGAATATTGAAGTTGCTATGAAACTACATGTTGCAGTAGCAAAACATATTTACTCAGATTAAGGCAGGAAGGGATGGCAAGGAAACTTAGATCTGACTTGTTTTCCACAAAGGCATAATAAAAAAAAAAATAAAAATTTAACTGGGTCTCCAGATGACTATTAAAACCAGTTAAAGCTACCTACAACACTATTGTACTTGCCAGCCTGAACGTGGAAAATAAGCCCTGATCATGTAGTCTACTAGTGCCATCTATTGTGTACAGCAAAAAATACAGATACCAAATGTAGAAGTTGCTTATTTTCTCTTCAAAATGTGAGAAATACTCTTTCTGCACTACAGCACCAATTAGAAAACATAGCCAAAGCTCATAGAATCACTTCTGTTTTTTATAAAATACAGCAATTACTATAATTTATGTGTATTACGGCAACATGCAGGACTCTAACCACTGGCAAGCTTCATCATGCCAATACTGTTCATGTATGCATGTATGGACCACATGGGCACACACACATAAATGCAGTGAAAGACAGACCCAACTGTGATAGTTTAAGTCAAAGCTACAGAAATCTTATAAATTAAAACCTACTGCACCTTCCTTACATTATATCAAATTTCTCCCAAATAAAGGGACATTAGCTCATCTTCCAAGGAAATGAACATTACCCCTTCTTAAAATCCAAGCACCATACTGCCTTTCACCATTTCTTGGAGGAGAACAGCTCTTCCAGCTTCTTCCAGAGAGAATATTTGCAGTGGACATTGTAAACCACTAGGACGAGCTCAACAACCCCAAACACTCCGAAGTCTTCAAGCAGATCCTCCAAAACCTGAAGGCTTGTGAAAATGTGGTGTCAGTATTGAGACTAAGACTCTGTGTTTACAGAGCAGCTTAAACCAGCAAGCTCTTGAATGTCTTTACAAACTTCATACTGAAATGTCCAAGACTTACTGACATATGTTACCATACTCCCTCCAGTGGAAACTTCTGCAACAAGTACCACCGCCAAATAAACAACCTCTTGCCATCAAGATCATTATACCACTGTCAAGCATACACTGCTGTCACAGATAAGACAGTATGCAAACAGAGCAAATCAGAAATAAAAATTTAGAATACCTTTTGAGAAAAAACAAAGATGCGATATATGGTGATCGCTGAGCACGCGTGGGAGAGATCAGAGGGAGTAACAGTGTCCTGAGACAAAGTGGGTTTTAGGTATTTTGAGTCTATTGAGTTTCATTCTGATATGATTTGGAACTGTGATAGAGACCACAATGGTAGTATTTCATAAGTAGATCAAGCTGCACAACCTAGAAAGATGAGACTGCACTTTTAGAAGGAGTAGAGAAATGATTTAGCGTAATCACTAAAAATAACAGTAACTGTCATGTGATTTACTGTAGTTCATGCAAAAGTTTCTCAATCACTCACGATGGGCTGACAAATAGAAAACATCACTCAAACAGGACTAGATGGTGAAAATATTTCTAGCATAGGTCCCAAGAAAAAATAGAGATTTCTTGTTGCTAAGAAATGCGAAAATACAGAAAAAAGGGCCTGTTGCAAAGCAACAGAAGTGTACTGTGACGTTATCTATACTAACCTGTAGGGATCACTTGATTGTAAAAAATTAAATAGCATTATTTAACAAGAGTCAAATTGCTAAAATGATACACCTTGCTAGAATAATTTTTTTTTTCAATTGCTTGCAACTTGTCAACTCATATTTCAGCTGAAAAAAATAATTAGGATCTTGACAAAAAAGCTGCCTGGAGCCAGAGAATAATCAGTACTTACAATAGTTGTTCACTGCACAAATGAAAAGGTAATAATCCATTGTCTCCATCTGCATGTTGATGTATGTCAATGTTTTTGGCCTGACAAATTAAATTAAAGGCTAACTGTTAGTGACACATTCTTTTGGTCATGAATGTAACTCATATAAAATGTATCATGATAAAGTTCAGAAGAATGGGAAGGACTTCAATTTCAATAAACAAGATTATCTTGATTCCTCCACTTCATCTGAAATTTTTTTTTTTCTCTCTCTTTAGGAGACTGTATGCACTGTAAAGGCTGGCAAGCTGGATATGATTCTTTTGAGGACAGAGTACTAAGAGATTAAATAAGTGTGAACTTGTTTCAGGTGCTTTGTATTGGGATGATGATTTAATGTTTTCTTAGTGTTCTCCCACCTTGAAATTTGTGAAATTTATTGTGGTGATTTCCTGCCTAAATCAGAACAATACAAATGATTCTTTTCCTGTTTAAGTGTACTTGGATTCACTGTAAAAACACACTATTTGTTAAGGCTGAACTTCAAGTTAACATAATTTCTTTTATCCATGTAAAGGGTTTAGTAAACTGATGAGCTGAAATCTGATATAATTTGAAATAACTTCAAGCTCCTTATTCTTTCGTTTAAGAAAGCTACGAATAAAAAACAATAAAAAAACAATACACAATGCATTAAGAAATATGGTCTTTTCTTAACATGGCCTTCAAACTAACAGGATGTCACTTTTTGTGGTTGGTATACATTTTCTTCTGAGTAATTCTCATCTTCACTTGAAGTCATGTGTGCCCCTTGCAGGATACCTAATCAGCAAGACGTAAGTCTTGCATTTAGTCAGTACTAGATTTGATTTTTAACATGATTGTAACTATACACCTCTGCAAGATAACCTGAATACTGTGAAAAGCAAATCTGACACTGAAAAATATTTTTCTATTTTTATTTGGAAGAACTTATAAAGAAGACATGGAGTCTTTAAGTTGTGAAACAGCTGAATTTAATACAGTTTAAAATACACATTAAAGAAAATATCAACAGATGACTAGTCTTAAGACATCACTCTCCAAAACATACACTTGCTTTATCTCATGGAAAATTAGCAACTGAAAATCATCAATATTTCTGGATAAACTGTGATAGACCACAGCAAATGTAATTTTCAGAGAACCTGACTGATAGCCAAGTGGTTAATACACTAAATGGAGGTAGTGAATCAGTCCACGCAAGACCCTTTTGCCTCCAGATACTTGTAACATCTGACTTCTCAGTTAGTTCCAAGTTTTTCATTACAGAAGTAAGTTTATAGCAGCAAATATGCCATATCTTCACTACAGAAGCTCTCCAGGATTTTTTTTTTCTTCAGTTTTATATATATATATATATATATATATTTCTCATACACATATAACTGAACACCTGAAAACTACTGGTGCCTCTTCTTGTTTTCCACTCACTCCCAATGACTTTTTGGAAGCCCTCTTCATTCCATCATTGTAGGTTAAAACACAGGCTGGAAAACTTCTGCTTTGTATTAACCAAATAGCAGAAAGATTCCCCTTTAGCAGATCGTGCAAAAATGTAAATTTACTTTCTATTCCCACTTCATTTTTAAGATTCCTATGGCTAGCAGTGCATAAAGGGGAAAAGAGGGTAGACTTTTACAACATGCATTGCAGTGTTGATTAGAAAACATTTTTCAAGCAATATAGTTTAAACTTCTCCTAGGATTTTTATACAGTGTGCAGTATCAGAAACACATAGCATAGCGTTGCCATCTACTAACTGCAAATTTCTAGTCTTGAAACAAAGATGCCCCCTTCTGCTCACACCTTCCTCCACGGTCCTTGCAACTTATCAGAGGAGGAATTCGGCCTTAGTGTTTTCCATTGTCTTTAGACTTTCCTAACTATCTGCAAGATGTACTTTCTCAAGTTTAAAAACTAATGTTATTAATCAGACTACAACAAATGGGAAAGTATGGATATGTCCAAAAGGCAAGAGCTGAGGAGATCAGAAGTCTTTGAATGACATTCAAGTGCTTCTACAGATTGCTTCTATTACAGTATTTTTAATATATCAAACAGTACAAAAATTACAAAATATTGCAAAAAGGTAGCAGTAACATTGCTGTGAGTTTTTAAAATGTTTTAGTGGATGCTGTTACAGATGTTGTGGTGTTAATGGCATCGGTTCTTTATACAACTTTATAAATCCCTGTCCCTCTGCAACATTTTCTCTAAGTAAAAAGAAAGCTAGAATATTCAAATATCATTTTTTCCACTATCAGGAGTCTTCATGTATTTCTGTTGATATCCTTAAAGAAACTCTCTAAAAGAAAAATAAAACAAGATCAGCTTAAGAGAAATTAATTTTACAGTTCTGTGATATAAAGTACAAGGAGGTAAAACAAAATGTATTTCAGTGAAATACATACTGTGAGAAACTTAAAAAAAAAAGGCAGTTTATTTTTCTTAGAGTCTGGTGGTCATCTTTTTCTGAATTAATAGTTTGGCTTTCTGTGAACACTGGTTAGGACAAAAAGACGATAGAATCTAAAAAATCTTTCTGTCATTGTCAAACACTAACATTGCATTTCATGCTATTTTATAGCCTGTAATTTAAAATGTCTGCACTTTATTTAGTTTAATTCCACCACTTTCTCTTATTTATTATGTTCACAATATTTTTATATAGTTAATTTTTCAGTGTTGAACACTTTGGGATCTGTGATCTGAAGCAGATCGATCAACTAATTTAGCTGCTCTGAGGACTACAGCATTGTCTGCAAATATGTATCTATCTCCAAGGGAAGAGTTTGACTTCTGCTAAAACAGATAACATCATATATGTAGACATCAGGGAGTGATGGACTGGCAATAAATACCTCCACCCCCAAAATGGTAAATTTAATGATGCATGCATTTCTGAATGGTACTTCAGTATTTTTGTCAGTTTTAGAAGGCAATGATATGCCTTTAAGATAATGCATTGTGTAATTTTGAACAATTACTTTTTTTAAAAAAGCATTTTGTTCTGCAGAACCTAGCTTTTTTTTTTTTTTAAAAAAAGAGGGAAAGCCCTATAGCCATGCTCTATTCAGTACTATCAGTCAAAAGTAAAGAGGCGTAGAAATGTTTGCTATCGGTTAGCAAAATATATGTTAACTCTGAATCCTTAGCTGAAAATTACTGTATTTTCTTATGAAAGTTACATGTATATAATGTACATATTATATATAAGTATTAATCACTTCCAGGCGAAGCAAGCACATAAGTGAAGAAGCAAGTAAATGAATTACAAAGTTTAACATGATCTGATGGCAAACTTTGGTTTAATGCCAGAGGACTTACAGGGTTCTCACTATTTTTCCTCCCTTCCCACCTCCAGAAAGTGTGGATATGGTTTCCAGCAATTTAGCACACCACCAATTGGCTCACATACGTGATCTTGGTTATTAGTTCTACAGTTATGCAAGTGCTTGGATCTAGTTTTCAACTTTCTGGGACTTACGTGAGGCAGTGGTATATATGAAAGACCTACTTATGGGGTGTGACATCTACAGTGATTACAACTGCATTAGTTCATCTTTGTAATTATGGCATAAAGCAGCGGTTCTCAGTCCTTTCTACCTTAAGCTCTCTACTCCAGTATTGCACAGATCCAACGACTTTATGGAGAAAACAAACATTACAGAAGTCTGAGAATAATATCCAGGAGGTTTTGTCCTCAAATCTCCACAAGGCACTTGCCATGAGCAATGGGGGTTTTTCTTTTTTTTACGACTTCTTTTGCCAAAGTTAAGGCTCACACATTGGTATTTTCAGCATTTTGTATCCCTGGACTAAACAAAAACTCTGTGAAACACTTCAGCTAGAACATGCTGTGTAAACAACAAGAGTTGGCGAGGCAAAGCTTGGGAAAGTAAGTTCAAGGCATGCCTTTCACAAATCATATAAAAGTGTTTTCTTTTTAACCAATTAATATTTTCTCTTTCTTAAAGCCAGGCTTGATGCAACAACAGATTCAGCTACACAAACCAGAAGGTTTTCATGTCAGTACTTTTCAGAAAGCATTTGATATTCTTCACATGATATATATCAATATGTGTAAATTTTAAGAAGGAAGGAAACATCTTTGGTTGAAATGCACTGGATTATTATATAAAAATCCCTCAGGTAGAAAGAAATATAGTTTTAGTTGCATCATTTATTTTGGTATTATGTCACTTTTAGAGGGCCTCTTTCTAAAAGAAACATTGTTAAATAAGTATAAGATATTAATTTACTGAATAATTTTCAAGATGAGACACCTGTTAAACTATTACACTTATTTATAAAACTAATTTTTATGTTTGAAAATGCAGGGGAAAAATATTCATTAGGTAGACAGAAATCAGTTCTGTGACTGATAAAATTTGTTTCTGTATAGCTTTGGTATATCTAGCTGAAATAAAGAATGGTAATTTTCCATTGTATTTGTTGTTATACAATTCATAGCACCTCTTAGTCACTGCTAAAATATGTAGGTACCAACCTGAAAATCTCTAATGAATGTTAAAAAGAAGAAGATAAAACCAAAGGCCACCGTCCATTCACAGATCGCACTCACAAAATGATAAGTATAATCCTGATGAAATGAGACATAAAATAAATTTTCAGACAAAACAACTAAACAAAATAACTGTGGAATGCTATAAAAATAGACATTTCCTTCTGTAAATTCAACAAATATTCTAAGACTTATACCTCATGATCTAAATAACCTCTTGTATAAAAGTCAACTCAGATTTAGTTTTTACAGAATGGTAAGTGTATTTATCAAGGTTGCGTATGTTCCATTAAGCAACATGTCTTGTGCACCAACATAAAAAAAAGTACAAGAAAACTACAGTTAGCACAAAATCAAAACATAAATTGAATATAATTTGCACCTGAAAAAATTTATTTCTTATGTGAAGGATACCAAAGTCCCATATTCAAAACTTTTACTGAGAGCCACTGAGTTCAGTAGTACTATCCCTTACAGTAAATTCTCACGACATTTTAAAGTGGAGGGCTACCCTTTTATGACAGTTCCTGACAAGACCTTTGTTTTTGAGTAGACCGTCATAGAAAACCTATGTAATATGACACAAACAGAATATAAAGTGTTTCTTAACACACCTTCAACAAATACATCATCTGTTTCAGTAAAAACTTTTTCTCAAGTAAAAAAAAAAAATACCTCAAGAGGTAGATATCGCTAAGATTATCTAACTTGTGAAGATTTTATCTCACAGCTGCCTTGCCACTGTTTGGTTGAAGTACATTTGCCAAGTTTGCTTTTACTAAACTCTTCAAGCAGGATACACTCTCTGCATTATTTAACCTGTTTTTTGAATACCTCCAGTGGCAAAGTTTGTCCAAAAAGAAAACTTACCTTTCAGAGTTCTAATTCTGAGAACACGGAAATCAGTTAAAATACCTGGTATTGACTTTAGTATGCTTCATGTCAGACCCTCAGTGTTTGTTACAATAGTAAAGACTACTTAATGAAGAATGGTGAAAAAGCTGAGAAAACCAATGTTGTAAAAAACCACAAAAACTTCAGGATCAAATTGGTCCACTTTTGTTTCACGTGTGAAGTTCATTTTCAAGAAATGTGACTATAAAAGGAAGTAGAACAATTCACTTCCTGAATATCTTCTCTTTTTTTTTTTTTTTACAATTTGTTCTATGGGTTTCAGATTTCAAGTTTCAAATGCTTCGTTAAAATGAAAGTCTAACTGTCAGAAGATTGACCCATCTGTGACAAGTTTTCTTACCCAAGCCACAGACAGTTTTCTAATGAAAAAATAACTAGAAACCAGCATTGCACAAAGCAGTGATATTTCACAAATCTGTTCATGGTAATGTACTATTTAAAGTCTCTGAAGTGTTTGTAAACCTACACACTTTTAGATAAACATAACAGCATAACCAAACAATATGATAGAGGGTAAGTTGGCTACCTAATGAGATTTTACCTTTTCACCTGGACTCCAATCGATTTTTGTCATGGAAATTTGTGAAGCAAACACAATCACTGGGAAAAACACAGTGTAAAGGAAACTATAAAAGTTTAGTGAGTAATAGTGAAAAAATTATAAAAGTTTAGTGAGTAATAGCAAAAATGTCTGCTTACAAAAAGCATCTCACCCTTCTGTAACACAGGAGATCCTGAACAACCAGAATATCAAATCAAAGTATTAAGAAGAGAAGTAAATGAAACGCATTACTGAAAGGTCACTGATAGCAGCAATCAAAACAAATTTCTACACAAATAAAGATTTCTCCAGGTTCTTCCAAAGTACGGAGGATAAAGGGAGACACTCCAAAACTTAGATCACATTCATGATTGAGAACTGTGGGAGTAGAGTCCTGCACTGGTGGAAGGGGAACCATGCTGGTTTCTATAGGTCCACAATAGATGCCTTCACATATTTGTACAACTTTCTCTCAGGACTGGGGCCCTCTTTGAAAGCCCTTTCACAGCTGCTGAAACCAAAAGTGGGCTGTAGCTGGCTTGCTGATGTGATGATCTACTGCGACCACTTTTCAACAATGGCAGATCACCTAAAGACAAATAAAATCAATGGGATGACTCTAATTTCAGCAGGCTGTGGGAAAAGCCAGTAAATATGTTGAGTGTGTCTCTAGGGGAGGCATCTAATGAAGCCAAGAACCAACCAACATGATCAAAAGCATCTGCTTAGGCTTGAAGGAAATCTTGTGTATGCCAACTGTATTTTACATGTCTGTGTGTTAGGTTCATTTTAGAAGCAGTTGCCTGCCTTTTGGAGGCCTTTTTCCATACCCTCCTTCAAATGAAGAAGGTTGGAAAGTTGGTCTAGCTTTAGTATCATATGATCCTATGGAGAGCACTGACACATTAGATTTAAATATACTGCTGAAAGAAGAGATACAGCTTTTTAGAAGACCCTGAAACTCATCTTTATGCTATTAAATGGTGTCTTGACATGCTATATGCATTATTATAGCAGAAATATTAGAGAGCCCTAACAAAGACTGTAACCTTATTTTCATCCTTTATCAGCGATGGTTTAACTTAAAAAGGAAATCATGAATGCATAAAGGGAAAACCGTGGGATATACCATGAAGGATACTTGGAATGAAAGCAATGCATGATATTACAGATATGGCCATCCTTATGTGACACACAAAGTAAGTGTTCCATTGTGGACAGGACTTGTAAGAGATTATAGACTGAAGTGTAATGTATACAACACCCGAGCCAAATGCCACCAAAGCTCCTATGTCATGGACACTGGGAACAGACAGCTCCTGGAAAGAGAATCAGCACAAAGGTTAGCTGCTACTATTTGAACAGTGGTAGGAATCAATGAGCCCTGAGAAGATGGTAGCCACATTATGCTGGGCACATACAAGCAGTGGGAAACAGTCCCTTCTTCCAACAGTCTACATAGGGAGATGAAAGAAAATGGAGAAAGAGTAGCTCAGAGAGGTAAACTAACCATGTCCAAAGCCACCAGGTCCTTCCCTGTGTTCACATAAAAGCGTAGACTGATTTTAGTGCTGTTCAATAGACGGTCGATTACCACTTAATGTTTTCACATACAGGAACTGGCTTGCATTTTTCTTAGGAGGTTTCTGTACCTCCTTTTTCCCTTTACACTTCCAAAGATTTTCATCCTTTTGTTGGAAGTATAATCTGCATTTGTGTGGCCATAGTCTAGTGAATGGTAAGGTTTCATGACAGCTGTTCTAAATAATGACTGCTATAGCTCCATCCCCCACCCTCCAATGGCCAGCCACAAGGGTCCAGAAAATAAGTCAGCAGAAAATTAGTTATATATATATAAAAAAAAAATAATTGTTACCTAAAATATGCTCTTGATATTGAAGGTCTTACACTGTCAGTCTCTTGGATTATTCAGCCCTCTTATTCTTCCCCACATCATCAGCCACTTTTATTCAAGTTCCACAACAGGTGAAAGTGTGTATAAAATTCCAGTATCACTATATGTGGCCTATATTTTTGCAATACCCTACCTATGGAAGATTATCTCCTTTAAAACACAAACAAGTAGAACACCCAGTAACAAAATGGATGAAGATTTCAGAGAAATTATTGCATTCTAAATGTTTCAAAAAATTATAAATACAAAGTTATGCCACTTTGGAATCCAATATCAGATAGGTAAGTTAGCTTTAAAGCTCCTTTCTGTCACCAGAGCACAGCAAAACACGTGCTATGATCTGACCTGCTACAGTACTGGTTTAGTGATTCATGAAAACACATCTATATCCTTTCATTAAGTATTTTAACAACTTTCCTGCCTGAAGGCCACTGTTTTCTTTGTCTTGTAAAGGTGACTGTTCACATGTTCTTTCAAATTCTTTTTCCCTGTGCTTTTCTTTCTACTCATTCCCTTCTATCTCTCTGTGACATATAAAGTTCTGTCAGATTTTAAAGCATGTTCCTCACACAGGTGATCAACAAGTGGCATCTCATCTGTACTTGCATTTTCTTCTCCTCTGTCCCACTTTTTGCCTTCCATATAAGAATAACAGGATTTGGTATGGAAAGCACTAAGCAAGAGTAACTGTTGGCTTTTGCATTTAGCCCCATACACCATATTTCTAACATGGCTCTCATGATTGCTCCTATCAAACTGCCACAGCCTCCCTAAAAATTTCTCCCTAAAGATTTCTCCCACCTCATTCCTCTCTTTTGCTAAGTGTTCAGAGACCAAGACCATTAAAGCCCTGTGCTACCTACCATATCTTATCTTGAAGCAAAAAGGGTAAAAAAAAAAATTCCTTACAACTAATTATGCTACATAAAAGACTCACCACAAGTGCCACTAGATTTGAGTAAATAAAAGCAAACCTTAAATATTTCCAGTATAATTTCACACTGAAGCCTTTTTAACAAACTACCTATTTTGCTTCAGGGAAAGAGAAAATGAACTGATGCCCAGTAGTGTCAATCAGCTCTACTAGAGTAGTCAGGTATGGTGTTAGCTCACCTGCTGGGGAAAAATAAGTATTAGGAAACAAACAGGTGGAATCATAGAATGGTTTGGGCTGGAAGGGACCTTTGAAGATCATCTAGTTCCAACCCCCCTGCCATGGGCAGGGACACCTTCCACTAGACCAGGTTGCTCAAAGCCCCGTCCAACCTGGCCTTGAACACTGCCAGGGTGGGGGCATCCACAGTGTCTCTGGGCAACCAGTGTCTCACCACCCTCAACGTAAAGAATTTCTTCATAATATCTTATCTAAATTACCCTCTTTCAATTTAAAACCGTTACCCCTCATCCTATCCCTACACTCCCTGATAAAGAGTCCCTCCCCATCTTTCCTGTAGCCCCTTTAAGTACTGGAAGGCCACTATAAGGTCTCCCCAGAGCCTTCTCTTCTCCAGACTGAACAGGTAGTGCATATGAATGTGAATTTTCTGCATGCCCACTGATTAGATGGACTAGACTGAATGCTAAACAAATAATTTCTAAATCTAGCTTTGCTTTGGTCTCTTGACCTGAAACAATCACCTGACCTCAAGCAAATCCCACAGTCTCTTCATGTCTGTTATTCTACTGGTAAATGGGGATAAGAGTGTACTAGTTGTACACTATACAACTATACAACACTATAAAAGACCAAAGTCTTGCAAACCATCATTTCCATATTCCTGGGCAATTAAACATGCTCAAAAATCTGCTAGATCAGATCGTTAGCTAGATTAGATCCTTACTTTGATCTGAACCCTACATGGAAAGCAAGGTCAAAGCAGAGGAAAGAGAAATTAGGTGAGGAAGGAGTTTATGCACAGGCAATGAGAGACAATAGAGATTAGATAAGAACCAATGTTATAACTGCCACGGGGCCCCTTTGGAAGCTTTAGGATCGAACTCTCCCAAGTTATTTTTCATTCCTGATTTGTGTTTTCTGTATTGAAGCTGAGGTTCTTCTATTTTAGTCAAGCAACACTGTTCCCAATCATCTAACTTTTTTTTGGTGCCTCATTATATCTAATCAATAAGAGTACAGATATTTAAAAGTAGAATAGCATGCTTAGCTGCAATGCCTGTAGTGTTTGCAGTCCACACACACTGCCTGGAGGTAAAATTAAAAAGAGGAAGATACCAGTCTAAGGCAGAGGTTTCTGTCTGAAAATACCATGTCAATTACCTGCAAAATTGCATTAGCTGCTGAAGCCCTGACAATCTTTATTTTCAATTTCTCTGTATGTTGTTAGGTCACTATATGAGCACAACAGTATTTACCAAAATGTTCCCCAAGATAGAACATTCCTTAAAAGAAATAATTCATCTGTTTTTACAGATTTAAAGGCAATATCTCAAACTATCTGCCAATTAAACTTGACTTGATTCTCAGCTAAGGTTTTCAGTGCAATTCTCCTAATACTTCTTTATGTAGGAATCTACCCTATTACATGCTTCCCAACTTGAAAAGATGAAAAGAATAGTCTGTTTCAATATTTTTCCCCTCTGTTGAATTTTCTTTCAGACACTGAGGGCTGGACTTCTTTGATTAATAATGAGATGTCTTATCCGTTCTGGAAAAGTAAGTGGTAATTCTACATGTCTCTCAAAAGACTTAACATGTTGTTATGCCATCTCCTACAGACTCAAAACAATGGGCTAATACTGTGCTCAATGTCCTAACCTGTCAGATAAGTCTTGTTTGTTCTGTAGGAAATGCTGCTAGTGTGCGTGCCTTCAGGTAAAAATACAGGTGTTTTTGTTAGTCTGACTTATTCTGCCCTACCTGACTGTAAGCAGACTAAACTGCAAATAGCAAAGCTGTTTTGCAGCAAAATTTTCATAGCAAAATTTTTACTGCAGAAGCATCTATATTAAGTTGTTTTCTAGTATAGACATGTTACAAGACAAGCACAGACAAAACCCCTTACTGATCTAACTATACAAGCAAAAAATCTAGTACATAGGAAGAAAGTAAATCTGTCTTGTTAAAGCTACCGAAAAAAGGCAGGAAGAAGAAAGACATTCTTACTCCATTTGCCAAGTATCCACACTGGGATAATGTTAACCACTCTTATCTATTTGATTTTTTAACTGGTAAAACAAATTTAGTTTCATTGATGATATGAAATTTATAGTCATACCTGAAAAGTTGCAACTATGCCCATTCCAATACAGCCCATCAATCCAATACAGAATGAAAACATGTTGCACGAAGACCTAACAAAGTGTGATGACTCATTTTGCTTTTCTATTAATAAATATCTGATGTACATTGTAATTACACCTGCAAAACAAAAAGGACATATTGTGTTGAATGATCATGTATTGCTTAAACTTTAACACCTTGCCCTGTAACATTAGCATACAGAATAAAATTATAAGCATAACACAATGAATAATACTGCCTTTAACTCTACTGGGATGAAGAAGTTAGTGAATTTCAGATGTATTACATTCAGAGAGAACTGTCTTAACATTATCTTAGTCTCAACATCGCATATTAATGCTCTAGAAATAACTGCACATCATTTAAAGAAAAACACTAATTTAAATCCCATCCTCCTGGGTGTTTTAGGCACAGAGGCACTGGCATTCTACATTAATGTTATAGGGAGGTGAACCATAAGGTGGAAGCGGGAGAATTTATTCTTCTCTGATACGCAGTCTTGTACCAGAGCTACATCTCCTTATAATGGATGTCCTGAAGAGTTAATATATTTTTGTAGACTGTAAACAGAAAAAATGTAACTAGCTGTGTATCCACAAAACATTTTCAAGCTTTTGGGCCAATTGTGGCTGCTCTTTAGTACAACAGCATCCCCAAACCACTACACACAGATTTTATTCCAGCCTACGTGACCCCAATATGCAGTTCACTCCTGACAAACACCTCTACTGAATTAGAAGATTGTGGTTCATCAGGATATAATAAGCTGTAGATTGATTTCCACAGTTCAGTAACATAGTTTCAGTCTATCTGAATCACAGATAGAATTTCCAATCACAGTTGGAAAAATAAATCAGGTAACTTTGTCCAGGCACTATGAGGTTACATGAAACACACCAAGATAGTGTGACTGAATGAGGCTCTCAGAAAAGGTAAAATACATGATTTTTACTTTGCATGAAGGCCATCATGGACTACATGTATACAGAGGTACACAGCTCTTGATCCTCCACCCCCTAAAAGTGAATAGAAAATGCCAAAATTCCTGACTCAAGGCCAGTAGACATTTAGTAGAAGAGCAGGCATCTTGCAGAGGAAACCAGGTGTTGCTTCAACATTGTTCTTCCCTTTGCTGCAGCATCCTGGAACCTAATGTCTCCCTACATCAAAGATACAGTTTTTGCAAAGTAATTATGTCATCTTTCTTCCACTTTTTATTTCCAGCTGCATTGACTACTTTGCACTGGTGAGGTGCTCTTAAGGGACAGAGTGCCTCTAAGCCTGCGCTTACTGACCTTAGGACCTGACCCTCTAGACGTTACTTCCATCTATCTGATACTACCATTTGACTGTGGAGTACTTTTTCTGCAGACTATTGTACGGACTGTATGGACTGCAGTGTAGGCAGACAGCTTTTGCTAGTTTTCATTTCTTTGCTGTGTTCAAACCAAGTACCTTATACATACCTAAAAGTGCTGAAATATTAATCATAAAACCAAAGATACCACTCTCTGGAGGTTTAGTTCCAGTGTCACTAAAGCAGGAGGAGAAAGAAATTAAACATTAATTGAGATCTGTGAAACATAAATGAGATGTACACATGAAACCCTAAGAGAAATGTAACTTGTGTGAACTGCTGCTACATGCATAAGACATTTAAACATATACATTGGAATGTTGTCTGCTGCACACTTAAGCTCCATTTGTAGTACTGAATCTTTCCTCCAGAAAGAAATTGTACTTTTAGAGCATACTATTTGAACTGAATTTCTTCCTTTTCTGTATGCAATATGCAGAGATGTGACAGAGCAACACTTTGCTCATGAATGACATAAATGATTCCATAAATGACATTTTAGAAATGACATTTCTTTTATCTGCCAAATTACCACCGTGATAGAGTAAAACGTATCTAATGGCATTCAGTGTCCTAAGATGTGAGAGAATTTGGCTTAATTTTCTGCTTTCTTTGAAAGGGCTTCACCCCAGGAGAGCAACTGCATTCCAATGCCCGGGAATGTTCCTAGGCACAGTTTACTTTACTAATGTAGATACAGCATAAGAGTACTCTAGGCCCAAGGTGTTGTAAGTCTCTTCTGCTGAAGTAATTCACCCTTACAGGGGATAATTAGAAGTTCACTGGGACAGACAGACGGAGCATGAGTGTGAGAATATCTACAGAATTTATACACACACATATGTAAGAAAAACATCATATATACAAAATACATGTTATGTAGAAAACTGAATTCCTTCATCATAGAATCATCTTCCCTCTTTTCCCTACATATGTGCAAACAATCACCCCAGAGAATTACCCTTGCTCCCAGGAAGGACATACTCCTGGGAGTATGTGGGTTCAAGTTCTCTCAAGCAGGGCTCTTCTATACAAGGTGAGTGCTCTTCGAAAGAAGAATACTATGATGCCGTTACCTTTTTATGCTGTTTTTTCTTGTCTAATGTACAACCACTTGATATCTATTTGATCAGGCTCTGTTGGTCAAGCCAATGGAAAACATGTAGCTCATAAATATTTACATAATTTGGGTGTGAGCTGAGTTTTTAGTTACTCAGTAGTACCAAGAGGCACGACTGTGTGTAAACAGAGGTACCCAAGGAACGCTACTGTCAGAAACGTAAACATGTAAAGACTTTAGCTGATGTCAAAGTTCAGTGGAAACTGAGCAACGATTCTGAGAACAAAACTTTCTCTCAGGTGTATGATGTGACAAGTAGGTACTAGCCAGAGATTATTTTTTTTTTATGTGATTCAAGAAGATGAATAGTTTTCATTCCAACAGTGAGGCTGGTTTAGTTTTCAGTGCTAAACTTCTGAACCTACCAGTGGGCACAGACAAAATGATAGGTGCTCAGCATGAATGCCTGTGCTTTCAAGAACCAAAAGAGAAAGCTCTCTCTATATAAGCAATTATTCTTAAAGATTCTGACAGTTTTGTTAAGTTCAAGCCAGAAGAGTATGATCATATCAAATTATTTAATTTTTACTTATTATTTATTAATTAATATTTGCTCTCAAACCCCTTCTATCTTACAGAAGCATTTGTGTAATCAGTTGCTAAGATGATTTATCAAGAATGGGAGGAAGCTTACGGTGAGGGGAGAATCCTTTTCTATGAAAAGCTGATGCGAAAATAGATAAAAATCTTGTATTTCTTTTGACTAGACTGGTTACAAATTCTCAGACAACAGAAGCTTGGACTAGGCTTTTAGACAAGTTTTTACAACTTCTCAGGCATTAAGAATCTCTATTCATCTGTATTTTCTTGTTGCAATGCTTTCTGAAGACTTGTTCCAGCTTGTAGTCCGTGTTGTCTTGTTTCTCTTTGATAGCGGAATTGATGAAAAGAGTACAGTAACTTTTTTCTTTTTTGACACTTCTGAAAATCATCTTAATCCATGCTGCATTTAGCCCATATTTTCACCTTGAACTTCACATCTTTTCCTCATGTTTCTGGAGTGTTTTCATTAATACAACAAAGGACTCCATTTAAAAAGTGGACCACTTGTGACAATTTTGAAGGACTTTGCAAATCAGAAACTGCTCTATGCTAAGTACAGGACTGTGATCACTTCAAAGCTTTTGAAGGACTTTAGGTGAGAAGAGAATGGAATTGGCACATGCAAAGAAAGACATTTGAAGTTCTTGGAACACTTCACATCACAAGAGCAATCCAAATAACCTGAAATTGCACCAAACTCCACTCATTTTTTAATTAAAGCTTTTCTCAAGATAAAGCTTTACAGGTGAATTTTGCTACTGCCGATTTTTAAACTCAATAATCTTAGATGTATGCTTTCAAGAAATTTCACAGCAAGAGTACTGTATCATATCTGCAATGTATTTACAAAGTATTGCACTGGACTTTTAAGGGTACAATCTTCTTAATGTCATATTTTTCCACTAAAAAAAATCCCTTCTGGTCTGCTGCTTTGGAAAAAAAGAAAAAAAAAAAAAGTATTTGTGACAGTTACTTTCTTTTCGTGAAAAAGAAAAGAGCAAAAAGAGCAAATGGCACCTATGAAACAAAAACATGTGCTCACTTATTTGCAATGGTGCATAGGTGAGCACAGCCACCAAGGAAAAGATGAGGAACCCTGTATGAAAATGCCAGTATTTGTGTCACCGTCTCATGTAGTAGAATTCTACAGTCAAACAGTCTTCTGAAGAGTGGAAAAACAAGAAGGTAGAGAAGTCAGGGAATAAATATTTTAGGGCCAAAAGACTCATCATCATCAAATTTCCTTCATAGCCATCATAAACTATTTCTCTCCAAACTCAAGTCCCAAATTTTTGAAGTAGGAAGATTATATTCTGCCTACAGGGGATTGACCAGAGTATTAACTGGCAGAAAATACCTTAAGGTAAATTCCCTTTACTCTCACTGAGAATTCAAACCACCAGCCACCGCAGCACAACCAATTAGTTTGGATTTTGAGTAGTATGAGCAAAAGAACTAATTTGGGCAAAACCTAACCATCTTTTAGGCCTCAGCTGCTAGAAAACACAAAATCATAATTCATTTTTATCTACCCAGAAATGTATTTATGTGGTTTACTTGATGAGACATTAGCACAGTTTTAATGACAAATTTAGATGTGGTCTTTCTCTCACTGTGACAGCTGTTACGTGGTAAACTAATAAATTAACAAGTTACCTCTAGGCATACACAGGGTACTTGGGAAATGTAAATAAGAATTACAAAAATGTTGAACTAAAAATTGTCGATATTTTTCTCCTTGTAACTGGAATTTCCCCATACAAGCTCTATTTAATTTTTATGGTTCATTTTAAGATACTGCACAATTGAAATGTTGCAACATTCTTCCTCTTTCTTTTTTATCACTGCAAGTTACACTAAATCACGCTCTTAATCCCATGATTCAGTTTCTTAGCCTAAAGCAATGTGTATGTAATCAAGAAAGAGCATGAGCATAACCACAATTGTTAAGGCAGTAGGATTTTTTTGCATATGCAAGAACAAGGCTTTCCAAGAGATTCAGGCAGATAATCTTAAAAAGTTTTGGTAATGTAAGCATGAAGCTCAACTTTCTTTGGCTCAATTTGAATGATGCTCAACCTTCTTGTGGGTTGTGGTGCCACTTGCACCATCTCATTTGCTTATGATGACAGACCCTAATTTTCAGTCAAATTTACGTGTACATACAAATCAGGTTAGCAGTCTTTTGAAATTATGCACGTCCTTAAAGTCTCTCAAGGAATTAGGTCTAGATGTATCTTGAAAGATGCATCTGAAAGTCTTTTTTAGATCTTCTATGTATCAGAGACCACTTTTGGATTTCTGGCTTACCTTTAACCTATTAAGAGCTAAATACTAATAGTTTCACAGCTCAGATTTAAATGTTAATGTAAGCAATGAATAAACAATGATTTATACAGAATTGCGTTTAAATAACTAAGGTTATAGAAAAGAGATGCCAGTCATCTCTCGGGGAGCCTTTTACACTCCTTGTTCCTATGCTGAAATTTTAAAAATGCGCATTTGTGGGGGTGTGTGTCCTACAAAAGCTATTGTAGGGCTTCGAGTCCTGTCACCACCTGGTGCACTTTGGCCCAATTCTGGAGTTAAACAACCAAAACTACATTTCCACCCCTTGCTCCTCAAGTTTTGCTAGGACCGGGCCTGCGGCACCCTGTGGCTTCAGCGGAAAAGTGTTTCAGGTCCTTTCTACCACGTCCACCGGCGGTCGGGTCCCGCGGCTCCCCGACAGGCCCGAGTGCGAGAGGTGTGGTGGGTGACAGCGCGCCCGGCGGGTCCCGGCTCTGCCTCCCCTCCCAGGGCGGCCCTGCCACCGCTGCATCGCCGCCTCGGGGGAACCCCACATCCGCGCCGGGGGGGGCCCGGCCGCCGAGGGCAGGAGCCGCGGGGCCGGCGGTGAGGGAGGGGGGAGCCTCTCAGAACCCCCTGGCTAAGCCGCCGCTTCACAGCCCGGGCGTCACCCCCCGCGCCCCGCCGGCAGCTCCGCCGCTCCCCCCGCCGCCGCCGCCTCACCTGATGTAGGGGACGAGGGGCTTGACGTGCCCCGCCAGCACGGCGATCACGTAGGAGATGATGAAGGCGGCCGAGGACCAGCTGACGAGCAAAGCGGGGACGAAAGCCACGCCGGGCATGCAGCACCGCATCGCCGGCGGCTGCCCTGCCCGGGGTAGCAGCGGCTGGGGCGGGAGCGCCCGGCCGGGCTCCCTGGACGCGCCCTGAAGTCACGGACCGTGACCGAGGACTTGCGGGACGCGCACACACACACACACACACGCTCCCCACCGCCGCCGGGTCCCACGCGCCCGCCCCGCATGTGCCTTCCCCCGCCAGGCAGCGGTGCTGGCACCCCCGAGAGCCCCGGGGATCCCCCGCCGCCCGCAGACTTCCCTTTGCTTTCGTTTCTCCTCAGCGTTCCCCCGGGGGGGGCAGCGCCCGCGTCCGCCCCTCCCGCCGCCGCCAACGGCCCAGCCGGCCCGGCGGGGTGCCCGGGGGGGGCCGGCGGGGGGCGGCTGCTCGCCTTTCACCTGTGGCGGCCCCTCGGAGGGCTTCGGAGGGTTTCTGATCGACGGCAGAAAGCCCCCCCCCCCGCAGCCCCGGTCCCGGCCGCGGGCGGGCTGGGGGCTACCGGCTCTGCGGACCGCCGACACTCCGGCCGCGGCACGGCGGCGGGCGGCGCCGCCGGGGAGTGCTTGGAGGGGTCTGCGGGGGTGCGGCGGCTTGTGCGATCGCAGCTACCGTGGAAAGGCAAAAATGTAACAAGGCAGCGCGGCGCGGGCGGGGAGCCCGGCGAGAGGTCGGCGGGGCGGCCGGGCCGGTGGGTGGGGGGCAGCCGCTGCTGGGGGGGGCACGGCACGGGAGGTGCAAGGGGGTTCGGAAACCCGGGGGCTTGGAGGGTCTCACTGGGGAGTCCTACGCGGTGCAAAACTCATCCACCTCGGACTTGCATTTGAAGCCCGTAATGGAGCCCTGATTTGCAAATCTTCTGGGGGATTCACTTTTTTCCCACGCTTAGAGGGAAAGCACAGTTCAATTCACCATCGTGCCGTGTTCGGGATTTTCGCTTTGGCTGAAGCCGTCAACAATCTGTCAAGGTTGTTTCTATTTCATTTGACTGTTCAATTTGTCTGCCTTCCAAACTAACATCCAAATGCACGGTCGCCATTCTGAAACAAAGACGAATATGTGCATAGTCCGCTTCTCACCTTCATGTCCTTGAAAATTTATTGTGAGTCTTCTCTTTCTACCTTCAGTACACATTCCCTGTGGTGGAAACATAGTAAGTTAGAAGGTGAGAACTTTACAGGCCTTTGAGATACTAGGAAGAGAGAGAGAAATTTAATAAAGGGCCTCAGGACAGTGTACATTGGTGTAAGTACACAAAAGTAATCACACAAATTATTGTACCGCTAAGGCTGGAGGTAGTCTACACCCTTTGCCTTTTGGCAGTAGCATGTTGCTCACATTCTTAATGTATAACTTGAGTCTAATAATTCACTAATACTTCATGATCACACTTGAGCACTTCTAAAGGAAAAAGCCTGTCCCTTTTCATATTGGCTAATACTTCTGTACTACACTGAAAGAGAAGTATTTTAGGTATAGGGAAAGCAAGGTTTGAAAAAAAACTCAACCAAACCACAAATTCATACTTAATCTTTCCATAGATAATCTGTCTTCTAGTAATTCTGAGCGGCAGAAATTTCTGGCTGAAAGAATGGGTTTACTTTTATTTAAGTTAGAGATGCAAAAAATAATGGCATTGATACTTGAGCTGTCTTCATATATACTGATATAAAACTTTTTGTTTCATTACCTCTCCATATCATGTATCTTTGTTTTTTCCCTTGAAACAGAAAATTAAATGAAATACTATACAGGCACTGTATCTAGCCTCTTTGGTAAATAAATGGAGTGCAGAAATATATTCATGTTCACTGTATTTATAGAATTAGAATTTGACAGGGTTTTTTTGGTCAGTAATGTAGTATTCTGTTTTGGTTCTTTGTAGAAAGAGGATAGGATTCACTTTATGACATCAATATTTAAGTTCCATTGTTGGAAAAATCTGTCCTCCACCGTTCTGCAAAATCTTATTGTACTAACTATAATTCTGTAAGTAGTAAATAACTCACTCTTAAGTGAGAACTGAGTATTTAAATTCTTCACATGACTTTCTGCAGTGCCTGCACATTATTTGGAGCAAAAGAAAAAGAAACATCTTTGGCTCAAGCAGGTGGTAACTTACTGTTTGCAAATCACTAGCAAAGGCACTTTGTCGCTATGTAAACATTTATTACAGCTCATGTGATGTTTCTTTATACTTTTATTGTAGGAGGTAGTCACTAACAACATAATTTGAGCAGTGATCTTTAATTATTTTTTTTTTGTCATCAGCATTACTACTTTGGTTTTCAAAAGATCATTAGGAGCTGCAAGGAGTAACAACTACAGGTTAATCAGAAACTTGGGGGAAGTCATTTTGTTCACCTGACTTGAGAACATTAGTGTGATGTTTCAAAGAAGGTCTATTTTGATTTATTTTGCTTTGGATAAATTGTATTAGAACACTGGTGGTATAAAAATATAAAATAACTATGGACTTTAATGTAGCTTCACTGGATTTTTGTAGATGAAAAATTAGATATGAGCCAGCAATGTGCTCTCACAGCCCAGAAAACCCACCATACCCGGAGCTGCATCAAAAGAAGCGTGACCAGCAGGTCAAGGGAGGTGATTCTGCCCCTCTACTCCGCTCTGGTGAGACCCACCTGGAGTACTGTCTCCAGCTCTGGGGTGCCCCATAGAAGACAGATATGGATCTGCTCAAGCGGGTCCGGAGGAGGGTCATGAAAATGGTGAAAGGGCTGGAACACCTCTCTTGTGACGAAAGGCTGAGAGAGTTAGGGCTTTTCAGCCTGGAGAAGAGGAAGCTCCAGGGAGAGACTGCAATACTTAAAGGGAGCCTCTAAGAAAGACAGAGGGAGACTTTTTACCAGGATCTGTAGTGACAAGACAAGAAGTAATGGTTTTAAATTGAAAGAGGGTAGACTGAGATTAGGTATAAGGAAGAAATTCTTCACTGTGAGGGTGGTGAGACACTGGCACAGGTTGCCCAGAGAAGCTGTGGCTGCCCCCTCCCTGGCAGTGTTCAAGGCCAGGTTGGACGGGGCTTTGGGCAACCTGGGCTAGTGGAAGGTGTCCCTGCCCATGGCAGGGGGCTTGGAACTAGATGATCTTTAAAGGTCCCTTCCAAACCAAACTACACTATGATTCTATGATTCTGTGAATCATAGTCCTTAACAAAGGACTACTTCCTATATGCTTAAAACATCGATATAATTTATGCTTGTCATATATGATATTGCTTGTCAGTGCAATATCATATTAGAAGTATTAGAAAAATAGATATGTCAAGATGTGCAAATAACATTCATGTCAGTGATTTGAAAACATATGAAGGTAAAGAAAATAGTGATGAAAGAGACCTTAAAAATAGGCTATGCAGGTGGTACTTGTATCCCCACTTCTATTTTATCCACAATCTGGTTTCCATGGATTTTATATTCATTATATGTGACTATTTTCTTTATTACATTCTGAAGAAAGTCAGGTAATTTCAATTAGCTAAGGTGCATAAAGACATCTTCTGTGCAAAGTGTCATGTAAGAAGCTCATTGTTTTGTTATGTCACCTACATAGCACTCTTCAGGTTTTAAAATACTGTGTCCTAGAATACATTTGCCTTGTCACCTCCAATTTGAGAATGGTTATATACTGATTGCTAAATACAACTCTTTTCCATTCCGCTCCTCTTACTGTCTATAACTGTATTTTGATCCCCCTAAAAATGCACTCATTACTCAAATGCACTCCTGCTGTCTTGTGGGTGTGTAATCCATGGACTTTTTCAGCTCCTAGTGAAAAGATTATTTATTTGTCATTGACAGGCATTCTCTTTCTAACAGAAAACACAGGTAGCTAAAAAGAGTTCTGGGGGAAGGGCTGGTTTGAAGGCTCAGGGGTTGAAGCAATAGTGGGGAAATCACATTTTCTAGACACATAAGCATCTCACTTTGAGCACTGATGAAAAGAATATTGAATAGTACCTTCTAAATCTAGACATATTACTTGCACACTTCATTTCTCTGATGTTTGTATCTGTCACATCTAGACCATTTTTTCCTGGTGAATCCATTCTTGTATTTAAACAATGGAGGTTCTCGTTTCAGGACTGGCTTGTAAATAGCCCTGGTTCCCTCTGAAAGAAGCTGACAGGCACTGCAATGTTTTATCTTGTAACAGCATGGTCCTGATACTGGTTTGTTTCAGTCCTTCCCCTGTTACACTTCATGCACTTAAACTGCTCGCTGCCTGAGAAGTCCACAAGCACCGCTTGCTGTTCTCTTGCAGACAGTTCTTGAGAAAACAGAGTGTTTGGGCAAGAAGTATACATCAGAGTGATCTCTGGCTATAAAGATTTAGATTGTAGTAGTCAGGAAACTCAAAGAAGGTAGGTGGAAGTTCAGAATGTGTCCCATCCACCTGTTTTTATATTGCCTATAAACAGCAACATAAATAAATTGTAAAAAATCGTGTTTACAAGCAAGCTGTTCAAAAATAAGGTATGGAGAAGCAGCATAGCTTAATTTAGGCAGATTTTGAAAGAATTTTAAATAAAATAAGGAAGTGCTGGCTGTAATGTGTAATTCCAAACTCATTTGTTATGAAGTGATCTGGGACATGAAAGGCCTACTCAGAAGACTCACCCTCCCCAAACATGTTGGTCTTCTATATCTCTGCATGGTATTCAGACAGATCCTGTTCAGAATAGTTATGGTAGCTCTTACTTCCCTGATTTGGTAAAGAACTCGCTGGAAGATGGGAGAACAAGCAAGATGAGCATATGACAGTAATGAAAGTCTGGAACATGAGCAAGAGAGAGGTTAAGTAGTTCAGTTACTTCTTGAAATCTTGTGTTTTGGTACACACAAGCACTAGGAAAAAAAAAAAAAAAAACAAAACACCTTAATCCCTGAATGGAACACTTACAAACTTTTCTTTAACACCTGCCATCCTTTAGCAAACCCTACAGCAAAGCCAAGTGATTTTTTGTCTTATGTCATATTTATTTTTTAAAGATGAGTAAAAGCTACCTCCCAAGCTTGCTTTGGCTGTCATACACAGACATTCAAAACCCTAAATAAAATTGAAACTACAATTTTATTCTAGCCTGTTACTTCCCTGTTCTCCTGGCACTTTTACCCTTTCTTTAAACTTGAAAGTGTTTCCAGTATAGAACAAAACCCCTAAGAATCTGCAAGAAGATTACATTTAGAACATCAAAACATAAAGTCTGCAGATTTTGCACTGAGAGATTACTTGTTGGATTTATTTATATGTAACCAGACCTGGTTATCCAGTGAGCTCCACTATAACGACATACCCTTTGGAATTCACAGACTTACAACTGTTCATAAGCAGAACTAGATCTTCCCGGGGAATAAAGTGTGAGAGCAGAGGAGGAATTTGTTGCTTGTAAAGAGAAAAGCACTGTATGGTGAAATAAGGACAGGAGGGTGTGACAGCTGTGCAGCAGCTGGGGACTGCTGTGGTAAAGGTGGTATTGGCTGGAAAGAAGGAAGTGGTTGCCAGCAACAGGTTGTGCCAGAAGGACATTTACAGGAGGAATCAAACACACTACCTGTAACTTCTGCAGATTAGTGTGTGAACGGTTCAAGCTGGGTTGTGGTATCTCTTCCCTTCCTCTTTGGTCACATGCCAAATGTCTGTAACCTTCTGTCAGTAAAAAAAGCATGTATAAGCAATTCTCACTTCTGACATGAAGTTCAGAATGGCAATAATAATAACTTACAACAACTGTGAAGTCTTATGCTGTGAGGCATTCATGGCTTTGCATTAATATTTCTGGCAAGTAATGTGATTTAGTTGTAAAGTAGTTGTCAGGTGTTACTGTTGAAGAGGAAAGGTGATTTATTTTGCTCAGTTTTGGTTCCCTCTGTAGTTAGCTAGATTATGATATCTAACCAAATGTCTAACCAAAACACAGATAAAGATCTCAGCTGTCAAAAAAAGCAGGCAAGTCAAAAATATTGACGAGTCCCGTAAGAACAAACAGAAGTCACTACTGGGTTGAAATTGTGTAGTTCTCTCTCCAAAAAAGGATAGAAGCTTCCTCTGGTGCAGGACATATTTGGATCAATATCTGCCAATAATGTTGAGATCTGAAAAGTTTATTTCAGAATTTCTAAAGAAGATTGTCTCTCAAAATGTGTATTTTTAACTCTCTATTTTCACTTTCTGGTTTAGTGGGAGAAATCTTTGTTTCCAGAATGCATGAGCTGCAGACCAATGCGGGCTATAAAGGGCAAGAAAGAGACAGTTTAGATGCAGATGAACCATTATGCAGTGGCTTTGTTCTCCCTCACTCTAAATGAGGTAGTCAGCATGCTGAAGCAGGTGGTGGGAGAATTTGGCTCTCGCATGTTAATAATCTTGGCACTACATTTTTAGAGAAGCACATTTTCAGGGAAAAGGCAATCATTCAAAGCAAAATGGTAGCTTATAATGTGGCCTTGCCATCTTTGAGAAATACCTTTGCAGTTTTCTTAGTGGAACACAGTAACTGACACCAAGTTGCTTACTGAAGAGAAAAAGGATGTAATGAAATTCATGACCTTGAGCCCAATTAGGGTGCAAAGGGATTAAAGGAATTGGAGTCTAAACTGAGAGAATTTGATCAATCCTAGGAAGAGCTATCAAAAATATCTTTTTCCCAACATCAGAAGTGGCTAATGATGTGCTATGTCCAACATAAAACCTCCTGGAAACGGGGAGTACCCACTTCTGAAAAATCAGATCTTATTTTCAGATGTTAAACTAGATTTGCCAGAACAAGTTACAGATGTTGGTTTGTCTGCCTTTATCACCACATACTGCTAAATATAGGGCATTCAATGATTTCTTCCTGTTTATAGCATGCTTTGCACATTGCTGGCTGTGTTACTGCTTGCTCCTTTCATAAACTTCCTTCTTTCGTGCCTTGTCACAGCCGACACCAAGGTCTAACAAGCCCACAGAGAGCAGCTACATGTGCTTCAGGGTAATACTACCAAATCTCTTTATGTTAGAACTGCTTGTTTCAAGCTGATACAAATGTAACAAACAGACTTAGTAAAATGTATTTTTACAAAACCTAAATATTTTGTCTAATTTTGTCTTTTCAGTTTAAACAAACTGTGTTTTGCATTCTTTCTTGGCCTTTGCCAATGTCCTCCATAGTTCTTCTGTATCAAAGTTGTGTGCTGCGTAGTAACTCTGATAAGACCGCAAATAATATAGAATAAAGGCAGAAGGATTATTCTTGTTCAGTAAAAGCGTGAGAAATCCATATCATGAGGCATAAGCAAGTGCTCAGCTTTGTTTGCTGGCCATGAGCACTGTGCTAACCTGCAGGAGCAGAGCATCACTGCTTCTTATTTGGGTGAGGAACTTTGGATAGAGGGAAAGCTGGTGCATCTCTGGGAGTTCCAGAGAAAAGATGGTGAGCTGTACCTGGGTCTTGTCTGTACCAGCTTTTTCACACTCATGAATGGCAGTGGCAGATAGAGGCATCAGTTTTCCAGTGGTTCGAGTTGTGCATTATTGCAGTTGCAGCCCATTGTCAGGGTTCAACGGGAGGTGGGAAGTGGTGCCATCAGCAGCAGTGGCCAGAGGCTGCCCATTAGAGCCCAGTTGAGGGGGTTGCTCCATCTCACAGGGCCACCCACCACCGCCCTGCTGGAGAAAACCCCTTTGTCCTTCCCCCTTGTGGGCCCTAGGAGACTCAAGTTGTTCCTTGGAGGCTCATGGAGCAAGAATTCAAAGTCTACTTTTTTCTGGGGATAACAGAGCAATTAGTTCACTGTAGGTGTAGGGTACCTGAAAATAAAGGACTTGTTATGAATTCTCATCATGTTCTGAAACAAAATAGACATGAAGAACAACAGTTAATAGGGCTTTCCAAAAAGATCTTGTAGTAATTATTTCCACTCTACTCTCTTTGTAGTCTCTTAAGCATTTTTAGGCATAGAAGGTATATTTCCAAGCAGCAAAGGAAATTGTTCATCCTAAATGGTCCTTTATCTATTTCATCCTTCTGTCTGATAGTATGATCAATATCAGGTGATTGAGAGATAACTAACTGAAATTAAATACTCTTCTAATGTTCCGAGTCTCCATCTTACCGCTGTCATGTAAAATGTTCATGCCATTTGATACAGCCACAAAATCTTCTTGACTGCTCACGACTAAAGGCACCTCAATTTACCTGCTAAGTGTGCTGCTGAGCGCATTTAAAAGACTATCCTGCCCATTCTAACCATCAAATCCACACAGTCTGTCCTCTGTGCTATTACAACTTGGTAGGATTAACAAAAGAAACATAAATTCTAGCACTATTATGTAACTATGACATCAATGTACTAAAGGCCCTGTGTTTTTAGTGTTAAAATACAAAATAATACATTTTTAGTCTTTAGAATAATCAAACAATTCAGAGAAACAAACTTTACTCCAAGAAACTCAACTTCTATTCTATTCTATTCTATTCTATTCTATTCTATTCTATTCTATTCTATTCTATTCTATTGTGATAGTTGAATATCAAGGATAATGAATTGTAACTGTATATTTTCCAAAATCATGATGACATTTAATACTTAAGAAATAAGACTATATTTATGTAATGGATAATTTTTAACATACATTGTATATATTAAATCATGGCTTGGGGAGACTTTCCAGGTTCTTTCATACACTCCATTAGGGACTTTGGAAACAGACATACAGATATGATTTGGTTTGAAGGCCACAATCTATTTAAATTGTCTTTGCCTGTTGCTAGGAGTGCATCCCTTTAAAAAGCAAGGACTTGCTATTAAAAACAAAACAAAAAACTAAGAACAAATCCCAGATTCTGCATGGGACAGAATAATGCCAGGCACAAGTATAGATTGGAAAAGGAGTGCCTGGAGAGCAGCCTGGCAGAAAGGGATCTGGGAGTGCTGGTTGACAACAGGCTCAGTATGAGTCAGCAGTGTGCCCTGGCAGCTGAGAGGGCAAACCACATTCTGGGGTGCATCAAACACAGCATAATGTGCCAGTCAAAACTGGTGATTATCCTGCTGTATTCAGCATCACCTTGAGTACTGTATGCAGTTCTGGGCCCCACAATTTAAGAAGGATGTGAAGGTACTCGAATGGGTCCAGAGGAGGGCAACAAAGCTGGTGGAAGGGCTGGAAGGCATGTCCTGTGAGGAGTGGCTGAGGGCCTTGGGTTTGTCTAGTTTGGAGAAAGGAGGCTGAGGGGTGACCTCACTGCTCTCCTCAGCTTCCTGAGGAGGGGAAGTGGAGAGGGAGATGCTGAGCTCTTCTTCCTGGGATCCAGTAACAGGATGCATGGGAATGGTTCAAAGTGTACCAGGGGAGGTTTAGACTGGACACTGGAAGCATTTCTTTACTGAGAGGGTGGTCAAACACTGGAACAGGCTTCCTAGAGAGGTGATTGATGCCCCAGGTCTGTCAGTGTTTAAGAGGCATTTGGACAATGACCTTAGCAACATGCTTTAACTTTTGGTTGGCCCTGAAGTGGTCAGGCAGTTGGACTAGATGATCATTGTAGGTCCCTTCCAACTGGAATAGTCTATTCTAGTCCAGTCTAGACTAGTCTAGTCTAGTCTAGTCTAAATATGCTGCGGCCTAACTCCCTGATTAATTTAACTCATTCAGTACTTGATGGCTCTTCATCCCTTCACCACAGAAGATAGAGCAGTTGACATCCTGCAGAAGAACTGGACCAGGCCAAGTTGCCCACTAATTTAACCACAATGACATTGTACAGCTATCTGCAAAGTTTCAAAAAGTTTCTTCTGGCTTTCTGTAGGCATTTGTTATTTTAGTTTGAAATGCTCAGAAAATAATGGGATGTTTCAGAGTAAAATGTTGGTGAGTATTATGCTTTGAAAATTTTATTTCGGTGCCAGGTGCACATGCTGACTCAGCCTCACCTAGATGCTCACTTTCAGAAATTTTCAAAATGCCATTGTTCCAATTCTTTGCTCTCCAGTCACTGTTTTGTCCTCTGTGTCTAAGATATTACTGTTTTCTTTTTTTCATTAGTTATATATCGTATTTACCAGTCATGCTCTTCAGGTTACTGTAAATATCTTTTCTAGTATCTGCACAAATAAAAAAGAAGTGGAAAGTGTAGGATGACTGACTGCTGTTTAAGAGATACTAAAATATTTTTTCCTGCAGAGAAATAGGGCCAGTAGAGAAATGGAGTCTGAAGAAAAAAAAAGATTCTGTAAGAAGTCATAAATGTTCCTTGCATACCTATCCAGAGGGTTAGGAGCTGAACATCTGAGGATTTTCAAAACCAGTGACACACTGAAGTACCAAGCATGATTCCCAAATTTCCACTTTTGCTGCAGTACTAAGTGAAAACTCTCACTAGCTGCATATAATCAGAATGCATTTGCTCATGAGGCTAAAATTACTGCAGACTGATTTAGATCCGTTACAAGACATCGTATCAGTGTCTAACATCATCTCTCAGAAACTGATCACTTATATTCAATCTCTATTTTAGAGGTAATGTCAATGGGATTGAGTTTTATAAAAGGCTAAGATCTTTATAAATGGTTCATCAAAAAGATGATTTTTTTGAAGGATAGAATACTGCTCTGTCACTGTCTTTTACTCTTTTATGTTCTGAATGACTAATGTGATTTAATTATTGTATTTGATAGATAGTGGTACTACCAGATTCACTGTGGCGTACTGAGCTACTCATTCCAATATGCCTAAGGCTACTTCTTTAAATTTCAGAAGCACAGATATTAACATTCAGATATATTTTTTGGGTGGTGGAAGGGTGGGGAGAGAAGTCTTAGAAGGCCCTATTGTTTCTATTCCATAGAAAGTGCTAATCAGCTCTTCAAAATACTGACAAGCTGACCAGCCAGTTTTGACTGCTGTTTAGGGCCTAGCCCTCTGCAAAGTCCTCTGTTGGCTCCTAGGTGCACAGAAGATACATAAATTCTCAGAGGGGCTGGTCATTGATAGAGTGTTAATATAGTAAATGAACATGCAAGTGTAGCAGAGAAAGCTTTGATGGGTTTTGGCAGGGAAGAAATAGGCCAGAGGTGTAGAGAGGGGCTGTAGGTCCCTGTTGGGTCAGCAAGTGTGCCCAACTGCTAAAAGGTCATGCTGCAACTCAGCTAGTTTTATCCCAGCTCTACAGATCATGTTAGTTCTGAAGATCTGGCATCACAGCTTTTGCTGTAGACTATCAACTCACATGGGTCTTATGTAACCTGCCCTGAAGTCCACACTGGTGAGGCTTCACTAGTACTCATCTTTTGCTAAACAGGACAAAACTACCCTGGATACTTACACATGCCATTTTGTGTGATATATAGATGTCATTTCAATGGTAGGTGTTGACAACCAAGGGAAAATTAGGAGGATTTCTGTATTATATTTATGCTAATAAAACTGCTTTTATTACTTTTTTTTTTTTTTCTTAAATGTTACAGAAAAGAGACTGTTTAGAACAGATGCACAAAGGTGATTATGGAACAGGCATTTAGGCAGGTGTCCAGATTGCCACTAAAATCAATAGGAATTTAGTTACTTTTATAGGAGCTTTCGAGGACTTCTTTAATCCTTCTGAGCATGTGTATTACAAGAGTGAGTGGTGAACTAACAGGCTTCTTTTTGTCTCCTCTCCATCCTTCAGTGCATGGGGTGAACCTGTTCTAGGTTTTTTACAGAAGTTCTTAGAATATCTTTTGTGAGTAGGGCAGGAATAGAAATGACGGTTGCATAATTACAATAAGCAAATATAAATTGGCCCCTGCCTCTGCTGCAAAATTCTTCTATGATGATAGCCAAACTGCTTCAGACAAACTTTCTGCAGGTAGGTCTTTACCCCTATGTTCTTTTGCTTGCCTTCTGAGCATTCATAAGTGCAAAGTCCCTAAGAGCAAACTGCTGAGCCTTCAGAGTACTACCGGTTAGCTCCTGTGCTGTGAAAAATCGGTCCTAAAGTGGAAGCAGGCATCAAACTTGCTGAATTTTGTCTTTGTGTTTGTGGTCATTAATATTTGCTTCACAGAGGTTCTACAAGACTAATTCATGTTTGTGAAACAGACCATAGGGTGATGAACACTGGAAGCCTATGAGGACATTAATTCTCTTTGCTTTAGAGCAAGATTTGAGGAGTGTGCAGTGGATATTATTCTTGACTAACAGAGAAACTTGAGATGCTAGATTGACCATTTCTGGTCTTCTGCCTCAACAAAAGATAATTACATTAGTGGATATTTAGCTCTTACTCTTCTAACTTCCCACTAAATTAGAATGCAGAAGATTTGGAAAGAATATTCCATGATACTTCAGCTTTTCTAAGGAAGGAGCAGAGTGAGCAGCTGATTGCTGTTTTCCCAGGGTAGACATGAAGAATAGTAGCAGCAGCTTCAGGCTTCTTTCTCCTGCCTTTCTCAAGCCTTTGAATATTACAGGATCTTCAGTCCCATCTAAAAGAAATAGTTACTTTCCTTTTGAAAGTAGCTTTTACCCCCTCTTAGAAAGAAGGTCCAACTGTAGTAAGAAAAACATCTCAAACTCAGAGAGCTTTCCAAGATCTAAGAGACAGAAAATTTTGGTGAAGGCAACTTGCAGAAAATCAGGATCAAGATAAAGTGCGTTTATAATTATTTGACTGCTTATTTAGATTACTTCATATTCCACGGAACGCATGTCTTTGCTATAAGTGCTGCTATGTGTATCTTCAAGTTAATACACATACAAGTACAATTAAGTAGATTATTCCAAGGGTCTAATGGTTTATGTGGATAGTTATTTGGCAAGGCCCTTAAGTATATGTTTGATTATAATGGCAGCAGCTAATTTTTAGATATCCTGACACCTAGTGGAATTTATTGCTCCAAGCAGAATATTTGGGTTCATCTGCCTGTACAGTGACTGTGAAAAATGAAGAAAGTTAAATATCCTGTTCTTGGATACAGTACGAAGATACTCATATGGACAGCTGCCTAAGCAATGCATTAGATAAAATGTGGAAAATGAAGAATTTTGTCTGAGCCCTGCTGCTTTCAGAGACATGCTCACAAAGTCAGCTGCAAAGTGATGCAAGGTCCCTGATCTGGTTTCTGGTTTTGAGCTTGGAAAGAATTTCTAGTGACAGATGTAGAAGGAACCAAGCAACTTGGATTCAGATTGTCTCAAAAGGGATTTGAACCTGCATCTACTATGTGTATCCTACAACTTGCAATTAATGGGCAAGTTGAGGGTGGCTTTGTTTTCATCCATTCTCTGTCACACCTTTCTGTGTTGCATGCAATAATTAAGTCTTTGATGGACTGAGATGGCAACAGTGTATGAACCCATGGCAAAAATGGGAATATAGGGGAACATCTGGAGTATAGAGTCCTGTCTCCTGTCACAAGCTGGCTAAGCTGTCTCTCAAGGCTTGATAGGTATTCCTGCTATTCCTATTTCAAATATATTCCAGAACCTGGTGTTCTCTCCTTTTTTGTTTGCTCATTTGTGGTTTTGGTTTGTTTTTTTAACCTGGTGACAGTATTGCATTTGGTTAAATAAACTTCCGATCTTCATTCCTGTGATGTGAACAAGACAAAATTGTTTAGTGTCTTCTCAGAAGGCAGGATCTGGTTGCTCCTTTCCATATATCTGTTTCAGTTTAAATATATATTCCTTGAACAGGAGTATTCTACAAGCAAGTACAGATAGAGTCCCATCATGATTTGTACAGTAGCTTTTTACATCTCCGTCTACTGGAATACTTTGGCTGATACTTTATAAAATCATATAAAGATTATGTGAATTTTAATGGCTTTATCACATTGGTATTATATGGAAGTATTTATTAGTCTGTATACATGTGTCATCCCACACTTTGCACTAATTATTAATCCAGGCCTTGAAACCATTCAGTTTTCCCTGACTGATTTTCTGCCTTACTTTGGTGTTATGTCTCTCAGCTTCATATTTTCAGCACATTTTAGTCTGTTTCTGCATTTATGCGGTGTTGTTGACCAGAACTAATGTTTTTGTTGTCATAATCTGCATACATACTATACTCCAGTTCTCAATGAAAACCTCAGTGTGCTGACTCAGAATACCAGGCCATCACTAGTGTGGTAGGCAGTGGTAAAGAGATGCTGTCACTCAGTGATAATAGCTCAATAATAATAATAGCGCCGTGCTTGAACAGGAGGTGCAGGTGAGGGAAGTACCAGCAAATATCTAAAGATTATATTCCTCCAGGGTAGTACTTTGGCACATGGGTGAGAACATGTGAAGGAAGAAGACCGCTTATGTTAGGGGAAAGTGCTGGCTGTGCACAACTGGTGATAAAAGCTTAGCCAGAGGCTTCTGCGTACAGAGGCTGGAGGGCTGGATTATCACGAAGGGCTAAATAAGTATAATCATGCTGATAACACGGGATAAGGAGGTGGAACACAGCACTGTGTGGTGGACTCTGAGGGTCTGAATTTGCCATCCTGTCCCATGGCCCATGAAGAAAGAAAGGAAAAGCACTGTGACACCAAAAAGGTAAATAGGAGGAGGGCTCAGTGGACTGGGAGAGCTGTGGCAGAGCGCCGTGAACTCATGGACACTTCTTAAAGTACAGCCAGGCATCGTCCTCTCACACCACAACTGTGTAAATATACTAGAGCAAACTTCTGGAAATGGTCAGGCATTGTTATTTCACACAGGGAAAAATAAGAACACAAGGGTGATGTTTGTTACTCGGAAAAGTCACTGCAGTGAGTTGTAAGAAACACTTAGAAGCAGACCTTTCCATGCAGGCGTAAAGGACTACAGAGATAGGTGCTACTGTCCTTGGCCTCATGAGGGCCCATGACACCACATTATTTTGCTCTGGTAACCAGAAATGCCTCCGCCTGATTAAACTTTTAACAGTGGCAATACCAGCAGTGTCCTATGTAGACGGCTGAACTTCATGGCAGAAACCAGAGTGATGCAAATTAAGGACTTACAGAGTCTGCTGTCAGCTAGTGATCTCTAACTAGTTTCTTATTATCATGTTTTGGCCTCAAGAACTGTCCTTGAAGAACTCCATGAATAAGCTTCTTTTAGCCTGGTGGTTCCCCTTTTATGAACCTTTTATGAACCCTTTTATGAACCACACCTCATTTCTGTGCTGAAATATGCATAGAATGGTTAAATTAAATCTCAGCACATAGCTCTACTGTATCTTTATGATATCCAAGAGTCCTCCTGATCCTTCTTAGCTAGGGAAAAAAGATTTGTTTTGCTGCATATCTGCAAGTGTGACAGGATGGTGCAGCTCTGCTGGCCACAGCTGGATAGGTGCTTACATGTGTGGAAAAACTGTCTCGCAAGTCAGTCATTTCAAGATCACCTAGGAGAGTACATATCAAAAAGTTTAAATTTTATTCAGCAGCCAGTAGGTAACAAGGGAAGAGTCACAAGTATGATCATGACAATGAAGTGAAACTGGTGTGATTTTTTGCTCCCGGGTGCGTATGCTCACGCGTGCTGATTCACTGTTCCGATGCCTGGGGGAGCGCTGTCAGCAAAGCCCTGCGGGTGCATAGGCTGCGGTATATTTTCACAGAATCACAGAATCATTCAGGTTGGAAAAGACCCTTGGGATCATCGAGTGCAACCATCAGCCCTACTCTACAAAGTTCTGCCCTACACCATATCCCCCAACAGCTCAGCTAAACGACCCTTGTGGCCCACCTGCTGCAAACACGGTACTGGATCCGGATTTCTTCATCCATATGATTTCTTAAAGAACTGCAGGGACAGTCTGCCTCCTCCGGCAGACCCGTACCACGGATATACTGCGAAGCCTTGCGCCTTGAACGCTCAACGCCATGAGCGAGGAGCCAAAGGAGGAAAAAACCATGCAGTCGGACGCCGTATTGCCGCCCGGTGCTGAGCCCTTTGGGAAGGCTGAGGGAAACGGCGGCGCGGCGGGGGCCGGGCAGAGGCCGAGGCCGGGCAGAGGTCGAGGCCGGGGCCGGTGCCCGCCCGCTGCCGCCGGAGCCGTGAGGGAAATCGGGCGGGAGGCTGAGAGCAGCGAGGGGCCGCTAGGTGGCGCCGCGGCGCCGCCGGAAGCGGGGCGGGCCCTGAGGGCGGCGGGACCCGCCCGCCCGCCCGCCCCGGCGCACGGCAGAGCGGTGAGGCGGGCCGGGCCGGGCCGGGCCGCGCCGGGCGAGGCGGCGGGAGCGGCGGCCGCCGCCGGCGGGCCATGCTGCTAAAGCTCCTGCAGCGCCAGACCTATACCTGCCTGTCGCACAGGTATGGGCCCTGCCTCTGCCTCGGGGGCCTCGTCCTCATGATCGTCTCCGCCCTGCAGTTCGGGGAGGTCAGTACGGCGCCGCGCCGCCGTGGCGCGGCTGCCCCCCTTCCCCTCGCTTCCTGCGGGCAGCCCCGGCCGCGCCGTGCGGAGCCGAGCGATGCCGGCGGGGAGAGGCGCCCGGCGCAGTCCCGCGCCTGCAGGGCCCGGGAGGGCGCGGGCGCCTTTGGGCTTGAGGCTGTTTTTCCGCTGGGGAGCCGGGTGGTTGTCGCGTCCCGCGGGCAGCGAGTCCCTTCAGCGCGGCGGCGGTGCCCCCTTCTTGTGTTCGGGGCTCTCACCGCGGCTGGGAAGCGACGCGAAGCGCCCCCGCGTACCGCGGTGTCGGCGCTGAGCTGCGGGAGCCCGGCCGCTCGTTCCCCGGGCGGCGGCGGCGGCGGCGGCGGCGGCGGCGGCGGGGCCGCCCCCCCCGCCCCCCCGGTTCCTCCGGCCGCCCCCCCCCCCGCTCTCGCGTCAGGTGCGCCGGGGGGGCGTGACGCCGCTCGCCGGCAGGCGCCAGGTGTGACGCAAGCGCTGGGTGCCCCCCACACCCCCCCCGGAGGGTGGTTGGGTGGTTTCTAACAGTCTTGGCGGGCCCTGGGAGAGGAGGGCTGAGAAAAATCTGCCCGCTGCGGGAGCTGGTGTTCTCTCGTCTTGTGCAATTTTTTCCCCACTTCCCTTATCAGGTGATTTATTGGCGCTGTATTCGTGTTTTGTTTGACTTCTGAAGCCTGTGCTGGATGTAACCTTCAAATGGCGACCGGGAGTGACGGAATCTTCCTCCCTTCTGGAGTTTAAAGAGTTAAACGTAGGCTCTCTCCAAGCTGCCCGCAGCTCAGCAGAGTCTGTATTACATTGCTCGATGGTTATTACTCAGTTTGCCTGCGATTTGTAGATGATGTAATAGAACGTCTACTTTTTCTATATATGATTTTATACAGATGTATAGTATATTTTAAAGCTTCATTTCATATTACCCTGTCTATTTTCAAAGTCATCAATGAAAGAATCTAGAGGGGGAAAAACCAATCCTGCTTCAGTGTAATGTTTGAGATTATAGTAAATATTCAGGGAATTAAAGGAAGTATTTTTGTCAGTGTAAAAGGATGTCAGTGTTAAATGCAAACAGACTGGAATTTCCAGATTCCTCAATTGTTCTTTTTTTTTCTCCTTTTTTTTTTTTTCTTCCCTGTTTTATTTTGATGGGCTCCTTCAGATACAGAAAAAAAAAATTGAACAGCCATAAAGAGCATTATCTGAAACTTTTGAGTGTAGCCCAGTCAGAACTTTATTTTGTGTATCTGTACATCATCTTTGCATGAAGTACTTCATCCCTGCTGCCTTGCAGGGTTCACAAGTTCCTGAAACACTTGAAAGCCATCAACGAAGTAATTAATTATGTAGTACTCTTCAGCATCTGTTTGTACATGATTATCAGCTTGGATTGGTGTATACCTCTTGGTGCTGTGAAACTGAGTATAAGTTTGCCTTTCCTCAGAATGGGGACTTAAACTGAACTTTAGGATTTCTTAGAACTTCGAAGGTTTTTTAAAACGCTTCAGTAGTTGTCCAAGTTATGGCTGATTTTGCTGAGAATCAGTCAAAATCACTGCTCAGAATTGTTTTCCTACCAAATCTTAGTTTGCTACTTCCAGCCCTTTTAGAGATATTTGGAAAGCTTGGGTAGTATTTAGACAGTGAGGAAAGAACTGGCAGATTCATGTAGGAGTAAATTTTCAAAATTATATGTTAAGAAAAAAAGAAAATTGACCAGCAATGTTTTTTAAAAAAACAAACCGACCAACAAGAAAACCCCCACCCTTTGTGAAATGACCATACAGATATATTGAAAAATTTTTTTTTTTTTAGAACGATGGTGAATAAGCTTGCTAAGATATATTTGCATACATTTTGCTTTTATGATTTAAAGTAGTGTGTTTTGGTAAACAGTAGTAGTTTAAGGATTTAGGAGAGACTAGGCTTGTGAGAACAAGCACTGTTAGACCTCTTCTGACAACTGTAGTGGGAATGGAAAACACTTCTCTTTTTCATACAGAGTCCGCAAAGCGGCAGCTAATAAAAATATGTAAGACTGTTTTGAAATGAAACCAAGAGATCTTTCTAGTAATTATCAGATCAACCATTTTTAACAGTTTGTGGGGAACTGTCAAGCAATAAAAATCAGCATGAGGCAGCGCTTATCATATCCTGGGGTCTGAGCAGTGTTTGCAGTTCTGCTTTTTCTCCACCCAGCTTTTTTGTCCTAGTAAGCAAAATTGATCTGCTTGCTTAGATTCATGCTAATATCAATACTAATGATGGCATAAAAGTGGATGGCTAGGACAAATATGTTGAGATTGGTAATGATGTGCTGCCTCAAGCTGAAAATGAGCTTCATTGCAAGAAAAAAAAAAACTTGAGCTCTATGAAATAATAGTGCGTGAAGCATGATTCAGGAACGCTTCTGCAAAATCATAAAGGCCAGGAAGGTCTAAGCCAATGCTGTAACTTAGTTGCAAGATGAACTTTAAGTTTTAGGTCAATTTGGTTGTAAACCCTTCTTGGCTGTCCTTCTGTTGTTCGCTCAGCTTTGTAAAATGTTTCGTAGCAGGAACATGCCACAGCCACTGTTACCACCTGTCTGATACAGTATCTCCTAATAGAGGGTGTCTCTCCCCCTTTTTCTAACATTGTTCCCTTAGTGGTTTTATAATACCAGTATGTATTGTTGATGCAAAGCGGCCTCCAGGCATTATTTCAACACTAATAATGTGACAGGAGGAAACAGTTACAGGAAAAAAATGTATTGGGTGGGAAGAGCTTAACTTTTTTCCTCTCTGTCTTTCTAAAATGATCTTTTTAGATCTCTTTAGAAGACCTGGGTCTTTTTGGTTATAGTTGCACAAAGGCAAAAAACCAAAGGCTTGAATGGTTAACTTTTTTTTTTTCCGGAGAGCAGTATTATTCATATAATAAATTAAGTTCTACTCAAATACTTCCATATTTATTCTAGCAGCAGATCAGTGTGTGTCAGTTCATTGTTATCAGTAGTAGCAAATGTTTCCGTGTGGATATCTTTCAGTGCGTGCTGGATTAAACTAATGTATTTGGCACAAGCATGAAATGACTTGCGCATGGAAAAAGTGTAATAGTGTGTTTTCAAGACAATACCCGACTTTGGTATTTAAGGGAGGAGATTTTATGCTCACCTGGGAAATCACATGTCCTTTGTGTAAGGGGAATGAACTTGTGCAGATGTGATCTTGGTTACAAAGAGACTGTTTGCAGCTTTGACAGGAATTGTGTGTGTGTGTGTGCTTGTCACCCAGCCACATGATGGGTCTTCCCTGCTCTCTAGAAGGACTTTACTTTGCTTTAGTGGCCATGAGGGTAGAGAGATGTGGTGCCGCCTTAGAAGGGAGGAAGGTAGTCTTTATGTTATGGTTTTGAATGGGAAATCTCAGTGCTAGGTTAATGGTTGGACTAGATGATCTTCAAGGTCCTTTCCAACCTAGATGATTCTGTGAATGCTATCTTAGAGTAATGGTAATACAAGAAATAAACAATAGTAAAATTTAGGTCTAGGAAGAGTGGTGTAAAGTAAGTACTATCCTTTCTTGGTATTTTTGGTTTTTTTCTCCAGTACATATAAATATGTACTTACACAGTGAAAATAAGCCACTACACCTTCATCTATAAAGCAGCACAAAGTGCCACTGTAGGTTTTAAGGTTGGACTTTCACTGTGAAAGATATCATAGCAAGTTTATCCTGGAGTAGAACCTAAATGTTTTATATTTTTATCTCAAGTTGCTTTTGCTTTTTTGCTATATCAAAGCATATAAGCATTTTTAGTGTTGAAAAGTCTGATTTTATTTTTTTTTTCTGCTTAGAACCATGATGTTGGATACTTCATTAGTAATGGAAACATAACTATGTGCCATTGTTTTGTGTGTGTATATATGTACTTAAGAATGGAAATGGAATGTAAAGGGGGAGTAAGAATTGGCTTGTAATTGGTTTCCCATATAGCTAATATGCATGAAAATGCCTGGGAATGGGGACAGCTGGCAAAGGGCATTTAAGTGGGTGCAGCTTGATGTTTTAGCTAAAAACCTTGATGTCTGGATGAAGGTGGGGAAGACAACCTTCAACTGTGTGTTCCCACCATTCCTCATCTGTTTCGACAAACAAGTAGAGGAAGATAAAGTGCTCTAGCTTTTGAAGGTTCATCTTTCTGTTGGTTTAGTTCTGTGAGTTGGCTCACTGTAGGGTTGGATGAACTCGTGTCAAGCTAAAGGGAGGTGCAGAAATGTGGGGGGATGGAAGAGAGGCTGCAGCCTGAAGAAATACTTTGCTGTTGGGTTAGTCTGGCTGCAGTGTAAGATGTCACCTGTATTGGGAAAGAGCTATTGTGTTTTAAGTTTGTTGCCAGGTCAATTTGCATAATTTGATATGCCCTGGCCTGGCTGTTCGTTGCAAAACTCAGGTTTTGGAGGTGTGTATACTTCAATATGTCCTGTATGAGAATAGAAAGGAAGACAAGCAAAATTATGCAAGGGGGGGGGGGGGGGGGTAGGGGTTTCCCGCTTGTTTTGTAGTATATTTGGTTTTGGGAAAACATTCCTGAATTTTTCTAAGGCTAAGAGACAAGGGGAGGTAACCTAAATGAATAGTAGAATAGAAACTGTGTCCGTAAAACATGAAATTCTTTCTTGCAGAGAAAAAACAAAGTTTATTTAAATCAAGTGTGGTCTTAAGTTCTGGCTCATTGTAATAACTTAGTTTGGATTAAGATCTGGTAAATTGTGCATTAACGCATAGGTCCATTTGAATGAAATTGATTGTGATTAAACATTTCAAAAGGAGAAATTTAAGCGTCTAATTTTAGAAGGTGATGATATCAAGTGTTTTGTGTTTTTTTTTTTTTTTATTTGCAGGTTGTTTTGGAGTGGAGCAGAGACCAATATCATGTTATGTTTGATTCATACAGAGACAACGTTGCTGGCAAATCATTTCAGAATCGGTGAGCTTTACTTGAAGTTGACAGTATTGCACGCTTTACTGTTCAATGACTTTTCAAATATTTAAATCAAGTATGTTAGATGATGTAACATACTGTTGAGCAGGATCTTATTGTATGGGCTCTAAATCTACAGCAGATTTTAAACTTGGTGGTTTTAAAATTGTGAGTTAGTGCTTAATATCCCAGTTTGGAAGATGTTTGGCATTTGGAAGGACTAGTCATATAACAGAATTTACATTTTAAATGCATTTAATTCATCCAGTCTCTAATGAAACATTAAAATGGTGGTAATGTTAACAATAAAAGGAGGACGTGACATGTTTTCCATATATTTTCTTATCTTTAAGTATTGTTCCTGTGTGCTTAGAATTCCAACTTTCAGTGTTTTGAAAAGTTATTTTGCATCTACCTTACATTTTCTGTGACATGAAGGACATTATTTAGTAGAGAGTCACAAAGCTAGTAAGAAGAAGTTTTTTTAAAGATGAGTGCATGAGAAAAGCAACTCGCAGCAAGTTGGAAACCAAGTCATATGGGTCATTTGTTTCAGTTGTGTTAACTGCTACTTGACTTCTTGTGGTTTCATTGTTTTGTGTCTGAATAGTTGTGGGGTCTGTTGCTCAGGAAGTCAGTGGACTGTGAATTGGTAGGTGGAAGAAGCTACTAAGTAGATATCATCTGACTTGTAAGTGTTGATACACATGACTGGAAAAAACAACCCTGAAAGCAGATGCTTAATCTCTCTTGAGGTTTGTTGAATCACGGGACAGTAGAAGTGATCAGATCAGTTTGTCACGCTTTAGCTGGTGCTTAGATGACTCTGTAAAAGTACATTGCATGGTGTCAGTGAATCCTATGTACTTTTATAGTCTCATCTCTTACCCCCCTCCCCCATTTTCTGAAGGATGACAGATGACAGCAGCTCATATGGATGATTAGCTTAATGTTTACATGTTTCTGCAGTACTGAAGTGAAAGCATGGTAGTTTGTTCCTGTCAGTACTAAAATGCCTGACGTTGTGATAATTAAGTACAGTGCTTTTATAAATGGTCGAGTTGTCCAAAACAGAATTGCAAATCTTACTGTTGTGATGTAGATGTGGTCAGTTCCCATTTCTGCAGTGTGTTTTCTTGATATAGAAATGTTAAGAAATTAAGCACATAACTAAAGAATGGTTAGCCATAGTAGACCTAAGAGTTGTCTGGTTAAGCTAAGGCATTTTGAGCTGTGGAAACAAGGCGTTTTTGAACTGTGAGAACAAAGAAGCAAGTACACATAAACAAAGATAGAGGCCCCAAGGACAGAGGATGTAGCACCATGGTGACAGAAGGTAAATGGGCATTTTATGACCCAAAAGGATGACTCCCGACCCAAGGACGCGCATCACATTTCAGATAAGGCGGAAGAATCTGTTGACGTTGATGCAACTCTTTTGAACTAATCACACTTTTGTTATAAATATGTATGTTTGTGTTGTGAAACCTCATGAATATGTATAAGATACCTGCATTTAAGTCGTGGGCTTGGGTGTGCATGTTAGGTGGAGGAATCCCCCGTGCACCCAGCGCTGCAATAAAGAATGCCTGCTTTCTAATACTCTAACTTTGAGTCTTAGAGAGTTTTCTTCAACCGGCTTTTTTGGTATCATTCTTACTTCATTTTGGTGGTGTAAAGCACTCTTTAGCTAGTGTTGATTTCCATGAATTGTGAGCAAAGCATGTAGTGCCTGGGGGGGGAGTGTTATTGGCTGCCTGAGCAAAAACTTAAAGTTTTCATGATGGGTGCTTAAATTATTCTAGTTCATCCATAAGTCTTTAATACTCTTATGTCAGGCATGACAGGGAAGTTTGCTGTGATAGTTGGTATCTGCACACAAATTCCCATAAAAGTTCATACCAACCAAAAGTCTTTGTATAGACATACTTTTAGGCATCCAATAACTTTTAGAAGTCCCTTGTCAGGTGTTCAGTTTATTTTTATTATCAAACTTCATGAATGCAGTAGTGGACCCCATCTTGCAGTATGCACTGTATCAGTGATGGTTTGATGGGGTTTTTAAGGTTGGTATCAATGCAACATGTAGGGTGTGACATGGTTTTTACATAAATTGAGGATTGTGAACTTCCAGTTTTGATCCTAGATTATCCATTGATTTTTAATCAGTTTTTATTCTAGTGTTAAAGAACAATATTCAGAATTGGAGAACAAGAAGCTTATTGGTTTGGAAATTAAGCAGATCCAGTGCTTAGTGGAAAGTAAAAGCTGCATGGCCTTTAGGAAATGTTAATGGACCTTTGACTGAATTAGTGTTATCTTCTAGGAGTTTTGCAGGAAAACATCTCTGTTCTTGTCAAACAGTTGTGTTACAAACTTTTATAAAGAAAATCTCAGTGTAAAATGTAGACAGATTTGTGCATGTGGGCAAGCTCCTTATGATTATGAACTCAAAAGGCTCTTCTTCCTGAGTAACACAAAACCACCGAAGTTGTTAGCATCATTAGTTACACCTATTGAATGCTGTTCTCTGACAGACCAAGGAAGACTTACTGTTTTGCCTTGAACTTTAGAAATTGCCTTGGTTTGCTTTTCCCTCCTGTCACATGTCCTTTGGCATCCCAGCTGTTGTACTTTCCAGGGAGTCACATCAGCTGCTAAACTTCCTACTTGTGTTGCTGAGGCTCTTACACAGCTTGAGACAGTGGAGTAGAAATTCCAGGGCTTTTTACCAAGTCACCTCATCCAAACCATTTCTGAAGACTTACTTAGTTTTGATATGAAAATAAAAGGGAGAGAAGGAAACTCAATAATGGAGTTGTATGCAAGTGCCTTGGACAAGAACTGTATTTTATTACTCTCCACCAGCAAATTCTGTGTTTTGTCAAAAGATGATGTGTAATTTTGCTTTTCCAGGACATGGCTAAATCGTATTTAAAACTCCAAAATACGTGTGAAAATGTGAAGGAACAATCCTCAGCTTTTAAAATGTCCAGACTGATTTCAGTTTGGTACAGCAAATGAGAGCCATTGGGGAGTCATTAATTGTTGAACAGAGTGAGGCTGGAGAGATGTACAGGTTAGGGAGCTAAGAGGTACTGGGGGCAGGAATAGCGATGGCACAGCGGAGTTGCCATTGGTGGGTAATTCCAGCGACGTAACAGGCAGGAGGGCTGGGAGGTTTACAGTGGGGAGCTTAAGGGAGCAATAGACTTACACTCATTCGTAAAGAGGCTCAGCAAGGTTGGAGATCACCCTATGGTAGCTTGGGGGAGATCCAGAGGCTGCTGTGCTCCTCCAGCAACTGTGGACGCTGAGACAATGAGGCTTTGTCTTCTAGCTGCAGTGCTGGCTGGGAGCATGGCTCTCCTATGTAAACAAACGTCAAAGGTACAGAAAATGCTTCCAGGCAGGTGCATAGAAAAGGCAGCAGGTGCAGGGCTCCTGTCTTATCTGGGAGAGCTGGTGGCTCTGGCTTTGTCTTCAGGCAGGATCCTACTGATATTTTAAGGTTTGCAAGTGAAAAATGGGTACAGTTTTGAAAGAGGAAAATAAATGTAAAGGAGCATCCAAAACAGGCTTCAACTTATTGTCTGGGAGTCTCCAAGGAAGTTTCTAAAGTCCATGTTTGCTGACGTTAAAATCAGTAGCAAATGGGAAAACTGATGATTTTCTGTAGAAAGGTATTACATAATTTCCATTTAGGCAGCTCATCTTGGGCTTAATCTGTTTCCTAGACTGGTATTGGTGATGAAGACCAAACGTATAAATGCACGTGAAGGAGAAACACAGCTTTAGAATTTGAGGGAGAATGTTTTTGATCTTTTCTGACCTTGAACAACTTGCAAAAGACTCTGCATATTAAAAACAGCGTTTGAGAAGGATAATGTGGAAGTGGCTCTCCTGTTCCTTTTTAATTTTAAAGCAAAATGCTACTACCTGCTTTTCAAAATATAAACTCTCAGTACTTTTTAAGAGGCCATAAAACCAACCAGAAAGCTTTGGCAAAGACCAAGAAGGTAAAATCTTAACAATGTTCCTGAGCCTAATTGGGAGCAGCAAATTAATTTGTGTATGATACCTGGTTTTTATTACGTTTGATAACCTCTGTTTTCTCAAACAATATATGCTGTAAAAATGCATTAAGAAAAATTGGATTTGGATAAATTTTAAGCAATTAAACTAGGGGATCTGCAAACAGTTCACTTGCTTTAATAGACTTTTTTTACTAGTCTGTATTGCCATTGGTAATGAAGAATGAGCTTACCACGCCAGGGTTAATTCAGAGTTGACGTACCTGCATCTGACCAAAAATGCCTTTTCTCTGTGGACTTTATTAGTATTTGCCTGTATGTGGCATCATTTCTATGCTAAAAATCAAGTGTAGCAAATTACATAGTTCTATGTGCTATTGCATAGAAACACACTTTTAGCAAATGATAAATTATGGAGAGGCTTCACAGAAGTCAAAATTGCCTCATACCCTAGGAAGAACTGGAGTTGAGGCTTTTTTTTGCGGGGGGATGTTTTATATTCTTCAGTGAAGCCTGGCCAAATAAACTCTGCACTTTGCCCAGAAGACTGAGGGTTGGGCATTTTTGAAATCAGCTGACTTGAGTCGGTTGCTTACACCTAAAGCACTCTTATCCTAGCTGTAAGCATTCAAGGGATGGTCAATCCAATAATTTAACTGATCACAGCAAATGTAGAAAAGCTGGAAGAGCTCCTGCCATTGAATTTCTACTCCGATGGAGGACGTTTGAGTTCAAAATATGCCTTGAGTTGCACCTATTAATGAACTAGAAGGTAGTGTCACCTCCAGAGAAAGAGGTGAAATAAGTGATTAGAAGGGTAGTTGTATTCAGTAAATTGACCTTTTTTGCCAGTTGAGAAGCTAGCTTCCTGCAGAGTGAGTGTTACATGTCAGAGGTGAGAGAGACTTTCTGGGTGGTGCTGCTGGGGGAGGCAGCACTGCTTCGTAGACGTTCAAACTGTCTCAGAATGACCCACTATTATCCTTTTAAGTGTCATAGCTCAGGAACAGTGATGAATTGAGTACGAAATGTTCCTGTCTATTGTGCTGTGACCAGCTACTGGCTGCCCTTTTACCAAATTTTGTGCTTCAGTTATTGAATCTCAGCCAGTAGAAAATGAAGCTGGGTGGAAGTTGTCTGCATGGCATACTGTGCAAGGGAAGGTGGAGGAAATACTTGCCTATAAGGTCTGTCTCTTTGTGAATGCTGTTTGAAGGATGCAGTAGGTGGGGAGGGAACACACCTTTCCTTGGAAACCTCATTGTGTGACCCCGTGGATGTTAGCATTAGAGAAGTGCTCACAGTTTAGGGAGGTATTGAATAGCTTGACACCGGAATTTCTGAAAATAATAGTTGGGGCATCCTCCTGCGGACTGAGAGGTTCACCTATGGCAGCAGCTGAAACAAAGCTGTGGCCTCCGAGAGAAGATTATCATAAACAAATAGAAAAAAAGGCACCCAACCCCCTTTCTTTTCTTCTGCCTTAGGTATGCTAGGAAATCTGTAACTGTTGAGAAACAGCTCCAGGATATTAAATTGTGTCAAGAATGAATTTGCTGTGTCTAGAGCCTGAATTCATGTACCTGACTTAGGTTGCTGGTTTATGAAATGCCCTGTTACTAATGTCTAAGAGGCATTCCTAGGATAGAGACCTGGTCCTGCTGAGATCTTACTGTCTCCTTGCAGTTAAATAACAGCAAGTATGATTTAAGTCTTTATATACTTCATGTTGTCCTATCTAATGTAGTTGGTGAATTAAGGATGTGCCTGGATGCTGGTACTGATTTGTAAAATATTTTATGGGTTGGAAGGAGTTGGGTTATACATTAATGTCAGTGAAACTTAGAGCATAAACTTCAGATTTCCTTTAGTTACTGAACTGTTACATCTCCTTTATGTCCTTTTTGGTTTTATGTCTGTGCTGTTTTGTCAAGGGCTTGTGTATAATTAAGAGATGATATATATATCTGAAGAGAAGCTTTTTGCTTTGTCTTGTTTGCAGCCCAGACACCAAGTATTTCTGTTGTTAGACAGAAATTGCTATCATAGGATGCCACAAACACTTGTGATATCAAACAGCTCACGCAGCTTTCATTTGAATTATGTAGGCTTTGTTTACCCATGCCGATAGACGTGGTATATACCTGGGTGAACGGCACGGATATTGAACTGATCAAAGAATTGCAACAGGTCAGAGAACAGATGGAAGAAGAACAGAAAATAATGAGGTAATAGTCTTATGTTTTCCCCTTAACTGACAGCAGCAAACTAATGCAGTACTAGCTCTCTTTGTTTTTCTCCCATGTTACTCAGCATGAAAATTTAAAGTGCGTTTTCTCACTTCTTCATTTGATTATTCTCAAAACCTTGTTTCAGTTCTACATTTAGCTCTGAAGTCCTGTCTAATCAGAAAACTGTTTAAGATACAAAACATATTAATTTAAAGTAATTAAAGCTGTTCTGTCTTGACTCTGTAAAATGCCGTGCAGAAAACTGCTTTGTGTATATCATTCTGTATTGATATCTATAACTCAGTTTTTAAATAATAATAAAACTGTATCTCAAATGTATAACCTCTCTTCATCGCCTTTTTCCTACTTTCCACCCCTAGTATTTCTTTTATAATGGGCTTAAAATCTTAAGCATATGTTTCTTAAAGGCTCCTTTTTAAAGTTAGATTTGTAGTCTCCCAAACACTGAAACTGAGAGGAAAATAAATTATTTGTGTTATAAAGGTATGAGTCAGCCTTCTAAGGAGGGAAAGACATGTATTGCTGCATTTGGTGTTACAGATTGTGCTGTACTGTTCTGCAGAATTACTCATCTAAGGCTTCAAACACAGGCTGCTACAGATACCTTGGATTTTGTATTGTAACCATTGATCTAGTTCTTAATAAGCAACTCTGTGCTCACGTGATCTGCTTTGGCCAAAAAATATGCTAAAGGGAAGAACAAGTCTGTGTTCTAAGGGTTGTAGTAGTTTAATTCAGAATAATCTGAAATCCACAAGTGAGCGGATTGATCTGATTTTTGGCATGTTACAACTTGCAGTTTAGGTAACCATGGACAATGTCATCACAAGAGAAATTCTGGATCTTTGTTGTGCTACTTAAACAAGGAAAGTATTAGTAGAACTTAAAGTCTGTTAGTTTAAACATCTTAAACACAGACATGGTCTCTGCTCTGAAAAGCTTTCAAATTTATACTAATCTTTTCCTAGCAGTTCATATAGCAAATGGTAGGGGTTTTAGCTTTGTCATCACTCATGCTGTGATTCCCATTTTACAAAGGGAAAAACACATTATTTTCTTCCATAATGCTGATTTGGAAAGTTGATATCAAGCTTATGAGTAAGACTCGTGTCCATGCCCATGTTCATTATCTACAGGGCCACCTGCTTCTCTCCCTTGTAGATAACTTTTTTTCATGTACTTTGAAATCAGTTAGCACTGTTACAAAAAGAGCTGTTGCATGGGATCAAGATAACTGCAGGAAGACAAAGGCAAGTATGCTATAAATCTCTGCTAATGAGCGTATATTTTGTATTGCATAGCAAAACTTTCTTGTTGATATGCCTGAATTGAGCTAGTCATAGTCCAGGTGCTTTATTCTTCAGTGGGAGAGAGTAGTTTGATGGATGGTGGTTGTCTTTCTGTTGGTATGTGTAGAAGGGTGCCCTTCAGATATTATTATGATTATTATTTAGCATCAGCACTACTACCTTTACATTAATTCTCCTTAGCTTCTATGTTCACATGGTAAATGCATGACAGACCATATCAGAATACATATGTTAGGCAAAACAATCAAGTCAGCCTAGTTTCAGTTCACTTCATCCTGGTTTCTTACCAGTGTTTTTCATATCAATATCAGTTTCATTAAGTAATCTAATAATAACCCCTGAAAATCCTGTTAGCGAAAAGAGTCCTGCTGCCACAGCTGTCAGCACAACCAGTAATTTTTGAGCTCTACTGCACGAGGATGAGCAGTGAGGGGCATGTGTGTCAGCTTGTGCTCATCTTGGCAAGGCCAGTGGCAAGGCCTTGGCAGTTTTATAACTGGGTTATCTGTGCTTTCACAACGTGTCCCTTAATTAACAGTCTGAAATTAGACTTAATTCCTTACTGTCAACTCAGTGTTATTTAATGTAGTTGGTTTAATTTTGTAATAGGGAGATCCTCGGAAAGAATGCAACGGAACCAACAAAGAAAAGGTGAGGTTTTGTGGGTTTGGGCATAAATTGGAATAAATGATATCCTACTCATTGTTAGCTGAAAGCAGATCCTGGTTGGGGAGGTTGTTTGGTTTTCTATAGCCTGTGCATGCTTTCTTTCTATGTTACTTCAAGAAGAGTTGACAGCATGATAATACATATGTTGAATAAAAGTGATGTTATTGTGACAAATATGAATGAGCTTCTTATAATGTGACAATTTCAAAGTTCAGAAAGCATATCCTTGTCCCTGGTTAGGTATAGTTCTAATTCCAAGTGTGGATTTTTAATGCATATGTGCCTGGAGTTTTATAATTCAAAAGCATGAAAATTTTTTCAGCATTGCTTTCATCTGCTGTTTGTATACATGGCACTGCAAGTAATAGTCTGTGGAGGGGCCAAGACTGTTGTGCCTCTGCTGCCAGGAAGCAGCAAGGCCTGGTTTGTCCTGTTCTTCATTTGGCTTGGTCATTCAGCTATTTAGAGATCTTTATAAGGTCCCCTCTGTGAGTAAAATCTGTAATCTTGGAAACTTTGGAAAAAACAGTTATGGGAACGAACTAAACTGTAACAGTCAGATATTCGCCTTCTGCAGCAAAATAAACATGCTTTTAGTAATTTCCCCCTGCCCCAGCAGATGTTAGAAATAATTGATCAGATTTTACAAAATCATCTCTCATTGGATCTAAGATTGATTTTTGTCTTAAATTTTCTACTAGTGTTAAAATATACTTCTGGTATTTTGCCATAGTGAGAAGCAACTGGAGTGTTTGCTGACACACTGCATCAAAGTGCCAATGCTTGTCCTGGATCCTGCACTGCCTACCAATGTCACACTGAAGGACCTGCTGTCCATTCATCCTGCTTTACAAGCTGCTAACAATATGTTCTTTGTAGCAAAACCAAAAAATCCTTCTACCAATGTGACAGTAATTGTTTTTGAGAGCCCTAAGGATGGTAAGAACCTATTTGTCAGATTCCAGCCAGTTTTCTAGAGGAAGATTTTTAGTAAGCTGCTGTGAATGAGTTGTGGGGTTTTTTTTCTCCAATACTGACTCTGCCAGTAATTTTCTGTTTGACTTTAGCAAGTCATTCAGCACCTCTTGCCCTCAGTCTGCTTCTCTAAATGATGACATTAATGATACTGTTTGCCTACCTCCCAGACAACTGATTACAGATGATTAGAGTTTCATGCTTTAAAAGACTATTGCAAAACAGGTTTGATATCTGATTATCTGTGTTGCACTGATGATCTCAGAAGACTGAGGTTTAGACTGAGGAAGATTAGTTTTAGAAATCCTCTTTTAATTGCTGTAAAGTCTAGTTTGAATATTGTGCAATAAGTTCTGCCCTTGCTCAAAGGATTGCATACTTTAAAACAAAATTATCCATGTGTTCAGCATATATAAGTAGGATCTTAGAGCGGGTATGGGCTTCTTACTTCGTTTAATATGTAGTGCCTGACCACTACCACTCACTAGCCCAACCGCTGGTGTTGATTTTACCACCAAGAATTATTTACCAGTTATAAAGACAACTCTTCACACCATAAATATCCAAATCTTTTTAATTTGCAAAAGTATATCTTAGTTACTAGACTGTAGGAAAGAAGTGACTTTCAGCTTTTGATTTGCAATGCATTTTATGTATTCTAGTTGAAGCTGCCCATTCTGGAATGTTAAAAGACAACAGCAAACAGATAGTATGGAGGGGTTACCTGGTATGTACTTTTAAAATGTTAAACTTTTCTGTACATTTTTAGAAAGTGTTTATGTGCTATTCTCTTTACATAACTCACATGTAGTAAGAAGTGAAAGCTTTTTAAATAACCCGTATTTCAGTTTTGAAGTTTGGGTTAAGTGACAAAATACACACTATTAAATCTGTCACCTGATGAAGGATTGATAGATAAATGTGAATTACTCTAAGTTTAAAAAAGTCTTTATACTTTTGTTTTTAGACTACAGACAAAGAAGTTCCAGGTTTAGTATTAATGCAAGACTTGGCCTTCCTTAGTGGATTTCCAGCTACATTCAAAGAAACAAATCAGCTACGAACAAAACTACCGGAGAGCCTGGCCTCTAAAGTAAAACTGGTAAGGGTCTGGAGGAGAGACTAGCTTAGTTGTATTATTTTTTTGGAATGGTTCACATATGGGATCTCACCCACCCAGGAGACAGGATGTTTCTGATAGTCATCTGTTTTACTGTGTGAGTCTGATTTCTTGAGTTGTAAAGAGTAGTAAATAGTGACTCAAATAGTTGCCTTCAAGAGACCAATTGTCCATTCTGTGACTGCAAGTTATTAGGCATTAGTTTTGCTAGCCTGCAACTGATTAAAAAGTACCAACCTTATCAGTTGCTCTCAGCTGTTTGCGATAGGCTGTTGTCTTGCTGAAGTATACTCTGTCACTGGCTTGTTTAATGTGACATAATTGTGTTTATGTAGCTTCTTAGCTTTTTTCTTCCCTCTTTGCTTTTAGAAGAATAATCTTAATAGTAACAGCACTGGATTGTTTCACAGCTGAATGCTGTATTTCTCTCTGCCAAATACTCTGTATGGTCTTGAGCAAGTTGCACTTCAACTTACCCACCTGCAAGGCAACCTTAGACCACAACTTGTGTGACTGCCATCTGTTAACATTTTGTGCCTTCTATTCTCCCCTGCCATTTGGACACCTTTTCCAGTTACAGCCAAGTTTGACAGATACGTAACTTAAGTTTCAAAAGTTTGTGAAAGTAATTGCTTATGTATTGGAGAGAGATGTGATTGCTTGTGTGAAAGGGGCTGAGGCCAGGGAGTTTGTGGAGGAGGATGACTTAGCAGGGATAAAGTGATGTCAATCTATAGGTAATCTGTCTTCATTAGTCTGATGCCCATTTGTAGAATGTGCTAATTCACTTTACGGCTTGTTCTTGGTGCTCAAATGAGCATGACTTCCTCTCCATGTCTTTTTTTTGGCAGGCTGTGTTAACAAATCATGTATTCTGCTATTGCAGAACGATATTGTGTAACCCCTTTCATAGGCTGGTCACACTCCAACTTAATGCAAGCGGAATTTCTCCTTTCTTGTCTCAGCTTGTGTTAGCAGGCTTAGAGGCTCACTAGTGGTAGAAACCTTCTGAAATAAATACATTTATACCTCTCTTCCTACACACTGTTAAAGAACTTTTATAGAGCTCTTAAAATTATTTAAGCTTAAATAGCTATCTTTTCTTTTGCCTTTGTTTACATATCTAGTGTATTCATAGAGAGTGGCCATGGCTTTTCCCAGCCTTTGTTTTACCGCGTTAATCAGGCAGTGTTCATCCCACAGCTTTGGCTCTCTATTCCTCCTGTCCTTCTGACAGCCCTTCCCTGCCACTTCCATTGTGGATTTGTCTGCCTTCCACATGATTGACTGGAATTTTGTACAGCATTTTAAATGGGGCATCACCAGAACTTTTTACACAGTGAAAAATACATAGTACATCACTAACCCAAGGCTGGCAGACCGTCAGAGACTTGCTGTGTGCTAGACTATGCTTAATGCAAGCACTGCTGCCCCTGTTTCTACGTAACCTCCCATGCATCCTTCCACTGCTGTGTATTGGTGCTGTTCATAAAACCTGTCTCTTGGTATTGTGAATCTGTCGCTAGTTTGGGTGAGTGATATCAGATGTGCTTTGGTGTGGCCAAGGCATCCTTCCTTCTCTTTCTTAGTGGCACATTTGTTAAACAGCAGTGGATGTTCATATGGCCAGTCTGCCAGTCCCTGCTTTTTTTTATGCACTATGGGTATTTTTTTAATCACTTTAAAGAAATGTTGTCTGCTGTAGAGAAATGAGATCATTATCCAACAGGAGATGGCACTTCAGTTTTGCTGCCTGAGATGCTAGGTTCTTCATTTCAAGTTTGCTTAATGAACATTGTTAGTTAAATGCTTCCTGACTTTAAGCCATCTAAAGAATCTTCTTTAAGTGCAGGTTCATCCGTTTGGGTTTGGAGCCTTTTCTAGTTCCTTGCCACAGCTTAAGCTACAGATTGCTGGTAGTTTTAACACACTTGACTTAATGGAACTGAAGAGCTCAGAATACCTTTGATTTACCATCTCTTCTCATTTGTTAAACTTGCCCTTTAGCATTCAAGAAACTTAGTAACAAGATGTTCCTTAATTATTTTTTTCTGTTTCAATTTAAAATCAGTTTGTTTTCCTGACCTAGGGTTATTTTCTAGGAGCAGCTCTTCTGTAACGTTCTCATTAATTACCAAATTGGTATCTGAAATAATACTGCCTCTATCAGTCCAGAGATGATTTGGTGGAAAAGAAATCTGTCTGCTTCTACCTCTGGGAACCACATTGGAGCAGCATCCTAGGCAATGTTTGTTCTCTGGCTGAACATCAGATGTAAGCTCTCATGGTAACATAGCTCTGAAGAATGTTGCCCCTCAAACAGTATTTGTAATTTCATTCCCTGTCCTTTTGCAGATGTCGCTTTATGCTTTTTCCAAAATGATTTTGACTTAAATCAGTTCTTTTATCCATAGTACCCTACACCTTTTTTTTTTTTTGAGTTCTGGTGCCTGTGTCATTAACACTTGGTGTTCCTTTGTCAGAATAATGTATATAAATATAAGAAATGTTTTATTTGCAAGGATAAAAATTTTTACATATGTAGTGTGGATGAGGTTGTTTCTATAGAAGCCTTTACTGAGATCCTAGCTCAGAATCAGTTCTTCATTCAGTGGATGTTGTAGGTCAGCAGTTATGGTAAACGTAATGAAGTGTGGTTTTCTCCTTACCAAAGAGAGAGATGCTAGGTTAATGCTACAGTTATGTCGAAGAAATGATGGTTGTTTACAATTTCCACTGAAATTTGCAGCAATTCCCCTGCTGTTACCATTTCTGAAATGTTAAGGTCTGTGAAGTGGTGTGAGATGCCCAGTGGAGAGGAAGAAAGCTGCGCCTGAGTGTAGGCTAGACTTGTCTCTTGTAGCTGCCTCCTGATGCTTAATGGGTTTCTGCATGCTTGTAAGTGGCTGTTTCGTAGTGCAATGCTGGAAGTAAAGAAATGATAAAAAAAAAAATCAACAGTGCTGCTATTAGAAGGGAAGAAAGGTGAGAAAGGGAGGAGTGTAGCTGTTGGTGCATTTGTGTTGAATGTTGATAATGCTATTTTAATTGGACTGCTTTAGTTTGATTGAAATCACTTCTGAATCCAAAGAGTACCAAAAATTGCTTGGACATCTGGGCCAGGTGTTTCTTCATCTAAAAATCTCTGAGAAAAACAGCTGAGCTGAACTAGAGGGGGTTAAATTGTGACAATTTAACATATAATTAATCAATTTTCAAGGTGAATTATGTATGTTACGGTCTACTGAACTTCGTACTTATGGCCTGCACTGTAATGTAATGATATGGCAGTTTATTTCCAGATAAAAGGTATGCAGCGGTGTGTCTGCTGATAACATTTGTTGTTCTACATTGTGTGTGTTATGACAGATGTGGTTGAAAATGATATTTGGCTAATCTTTATTTTCCACAGTTTCTTAACAGTGCATTAGTAAGCCACTAGATGGAGGTGTTACTCTGGTTGTACAGCTGTCTACTGCTAAGCCATATTTCTTTAAAGGCTGTAAAGGTGTTATATTGTACCTACACGTGAAGAACAACTGAATTTTTTCACTTTTCCTTTCTCCCCTTACCTACATTTCTAAATAAAACTATTATTGTTCAGCCTAAAAGAGACGCTTGTCACCTAAAATCTAGGTAGTGATGTAGACTGATAAGGGAAGGATTGAAAGGGCAATTTGATTTTGTTTTTTTTGAGGCTATCATGCTAACACTTTTTCACTGAAATAGCATACAGGAGTGAAAATGTTTGGAGAAAGGTGAATTCCTGAGAGCTTGCAGACCTCCTTCCTTTGCAAAATATTGTTTCCTCTTTAAGCTGCATGCATGCACGTATACACATATGGACAAGTTATGTTGAAAACGTAAGGGCTGTAATGTGTCTTAATGACCTTGTCTTACTAATGGAAGAAATTCCCCATAGGAACCTGCAGGCACAGTGATGCTGGTTATTTGCTGCCCTCACTGTCTTGAGGGTGGGGGGTCTGCAGTTCTTGCTGCTGCTTTTGTCAGTGTTGATGGAACAGACAGGTGGCTTCAGGAGTTGGTGTTTTGTGTTCACAAAGATGTAATAAGTAAGCTTTGTAGGAAAAAAAAACAAACCCTTAAGGCATTGCATTGGTTTTTACTCTGATATGACCTTCCTACAAAGTTATATTATAAAGGGAACTTGTTAAATTTGTAAAGATAACAGTATTTCATATTTGTAAATCTTTTTGTAACTCTTTAACACAACACGGCCCCCCCCCCCGCCCCGCCCTTCCCTTGCTGTGTCAGCATATGAGTTTTCCCAGTATCCTTACGGGAGTGTAGGACTGGTTGAGTCCAAGTCCCACATCAGAAAAAAATCTGCTCTTGAGGCCTTTTACCTTGAGAACACAGAAATGAAAGTGTTTACTTCTGTGTGGGATGGCTTAGCATGTCCAGCCTGCTTCCTAGTCTAGTAAGTCTAAGCATTGCCAGACATGCTGGCTCCAAAGGAGAACCTGCATTTAAAGTTGCCTGGTGGGGAGAATGCAGTTTTCCTGTCTCATTTTCAAGTGCATGATATAAATGTGCACAGTGGTGGTCTGAGAGTGTGCCTGCATGGTGTCTTTTCAGCCTGCTTGTGTTAGAAGCAGAGGCTCGCCTGATCACACTGACTCTGTGCGTCTACCTGCTTTTCTGTTCTATTTTCACAATGCCTTTGGATCTGCTGACCTGTTTTGTCAGGATGAAGATGTTGTCTAGAAGATAATATTTCAAGGGAATGGGCAATTGCATGTGTCCCCACTGAGGGGAGGTTTATACCTGTGAGAACTTAGAAAATCTGTCAGGATGGAATTCCATTTTGAATATAGCAGCAACAAAATGCTCAGAGCAGAGCTTACAATTTATTAGAATCTAGTTAGTTATGTCACCAGATAACTTAATTGAAATTTAACTTTATTGATAGCTCTGCATGTGAAAAAACGTGCTTCTTAAAAAAAGGTATTGGTGGAAAGAACATTGATGTAATAAAACTAATCTATTCAGTGCAGAGGTTATCTTAACTCTGATGCTGAGTAGTGGAGCACATTTTTCCACTACTTCTTGTTTGTGCTTCAACTGTTACATATTTAAAAACCTAACAGCATGTATGCTGTGTTAGTGGGGGGAAAGGAAAGGGGTTTCTAATAAATCTAGTTAGGAATCTGTAGTACAGGTACCTGTTCTGAGTTTGGTGTAAACAAGTTAAAGAGAAACTAAATGTTCTTAAATGCTTTCAAAGCTCTAGAATGGTAATATTTTTGGTTTGTTATATGTATGTCTTAAATGACAGATTCTAAGGGACTATGTGACACTGTTGTATTCCTAAATAAAGCACATACCCACTGATGGCAGCTTTGCAATCTGTAGCATTTCAATATCGATATTTTTGGAGGTTGCTAGCTGCAGTCCGTAACTATACCTCAGCCATTTAGCTACTGAAGCCATCCTTTCCACCCATAGGTTCAGATGATTCCCTGGAAGGTCTGAGATTTATCAGATTTTTCTAATGGCAGGCCTCATAAGTCAGATTGAAAGATCTCAAATAGCATATGAGTCAAAGCATCAACAGCTTTGAAATGTCACAAGTGGGACAGCTGGTCTTGCTAAGCAAAGGGGTGCTAACTCTGGGACAAGTGGTGTTTTAAAATGAGCAGAAAGTGTCAGATTTAATGAAAAATAAAGAAAAAAAACCGCTTAAGGGTGTATGAAATAAACTGTGATGGTTTTGCTGTTGTCGAACATGACAGTATTCAAATTTTCTTAACTTATGAATTGCATTTACAGATCTTATGCAACAGAAAATTTGGTAGACATGCTTATTTGTCTTATGTTGCATGAAGGAAAAAAATTAAGCATAGCATTTAATAAATATTGTTAATGATTAACTGCATTTATTCTCAATCTGACTGTTGAATGCATGCACTTGGAGAATCAAAGTGCAGTTCAGCTTTTAGCTTGTGTCTGCTCATACTACTTCATACACTAAGCACAGCATAACCCAATAAAATGCTATATTTCTAGTGAAATGTTTTGGTGCCCTGTAATTTGTAAGCTATGCTAGCTGTTAGAAAGGTTATGTGTAGTACAAGCCCCTTCTTACCCTCTGCATTATGAAACCTGATATACAGACTAGTGGCAAGAGATAAAAACAGCAAACAGATCAAACAGTCCACAACTAAGAAATGACCTTAACAGCATATTGGCAACCATCATTAAGGACTTGGAGAACCATGTGGATTAGTTCTGGAGCCCTTTGTATCTCAGATTTCTGAGCTGTAGGTTGATCTGTAAACCATTCTGAAAATTTCACGCTTCTGACGGCAATGATGAATTGGTGATCTTAATTTTCCGAGAAGAGCATTGCTTGATCAAGATGGAAAAAAAAGTATGATTCTTTCAGTCATATAATTAAGTTGTAGTAAAATAAGAATTTTGTTATTGGAGGTGGGAGGGAATGGATGGGGACGTACTGTTCACTTATTCCAGAAATATTTATAACATGGGCAGCTTTACTGTTGCTGGTTCATTGTGTAAAGAGACATTTTCTTTGGAAAGTGAGAATTAAGCATCTAGAAATATTCTGTATCTTTAAATGTTTTTCATTTCCCATTTTACTACCCCTTTTTGTGTTCTTACAAAATTGTAGTTCTTTAAAAAGAGTGTTTACCAGTCGTTCTTATTAGTAACTCTGGTAAGAAAAATACAACAAAAAGATGAAATTGGCAAAGGAAGAGTGCTGCTGTGGGTGCATGCTAGAAATTTTTTTCTCTGCTTGTATAGTTGCAGCTCTATTCAGAAGCCAGCGTGGCTCTCTTGCAACTGAATAACCCTAAGGGTTTCCAAGAACTGAGCAAGCAAGCAAAGAAGAACATGACTATAGATGGAAAAGAACTGATGCTTAATCCTGCTTATTTACTGTGGGACCTCAGCTCTGTCAGTCAGGTAGGTAAATTCTGTTACGGCATGTAGAGGTTGCACTATTGAAAAACTGCAAGTAGAGGCTAACTAGTCAATGACAAGGAACATAGGATTTCTTCCAGAAGCTTGGAAGTGTTAAGAATCCAGTATTTATTATGTTGTAAGAAAACATCACAAGAACACTGTCAAATTCTGAAATCGAGGAAGAAGGATCAAACAGTGTGACATTTAATTTTCATTTTCATGTTCTCCACTAAGTGAAAAATTTTGCCCTCTGCACATGTTCTGATAAAGTTGTGTGCAGTCAAGTCCCAAAAGGCTTAACTGATACTGACTGGCAGATAAGCAGGCGTCTTGTGCGGGGGAGACAGAGGGTTCTATTAACAAACATGATTATCCCCTTCCCGATATGTTTCTTAGGCATTTTTTGCTTTGCAGTATCATATGTGCTGAGCAAATGTGAATTACTTCTCTTCCAAAAAATTTGAAGACCTGAAATGTCTAAAGGAAAGGAGGTTTACTTTGAATACTTTTGATACAAGCAAGGATGTTTGGTTTAGCAACAGGAAGTACAATAACAAGGTGTCTGTTTTGAGATAAGATCTTCCGAAATCTTGGGGTTTTTTTTTTCTCCTGCTGGAATTTAATTTTACAGTAAATGTCAAGTGGGGTGGGTAAAGTAAATGTGCCCATTGCAGTAAAGCTTTCAGTCTGTCTTTGTATCCTGTGAACCTGGCTTTTGGGGAATTTTTCCTTGTTAATACAAACCCTGAACTCAAACTTCATACTTCCCCATGTTGAAATTACACATTACTTTGTAAATGGGCACTTAGTCAGTGGATGATGGTGTTATGAAATGTTTTCAGTTGTTATGTTTTTGAGAATGTGTAAGCTGTGTTACTGTACATATTAGAAAAGATTATGACATTTACGGTGTGTAGAATCTGCAGTGAAAAGGGTAATTGTTAAATGTTCAAATTTTTCTTGAGTTTCCTGTTCCAGTTGGGCGTAAGTCTTTTAGAAATGTTCCTTTTAGGCAGCCTTGTTTTTAGAAGATGCCATTAAGTTCTCATAAATGGGAAGAAACATAAGTTGCAGTGTTATGTAACCTGATTTTGTTACTTACCTGATGAATTTCTAATTAAAATGTTGTCTTTTTAACAAAAACATTTGGAATCTATTTGATAGTGAGTATTAAGGTAAGTTTTGTTGATTTTCTCCTGCTTAAATTCTTTAAAATAAAAGAGTACAAGATAATTGAAGAGCTGGTACACCATGACACTTCCAGTGTATCTATATTAGGTGACATTTATATACGGTTTATGATGCAATGTACTTGGAAGGCCCCAGCCTCTTAAAACTGGATTTCTGAAAGGTGATGTTACTGATTTGAAATGCAACTTGACCTTTGGTCAAGATCAGGAAATAATTGAGACTAATAATCTAGGAAAACTAGAGGATGTGGTTTTTTTCTGGGGTTCTTTCTTCAAAAGCCAGGATCACTGAAGGCACTGTCATCCCGCCACGTGGTCAGCAGACATCCTAATGATACCAGGTGGTCAGCCACTGATGTCAGAAGATTGTATTGTTCACCTTGATAATTCAGAAGAATATGATCCCTTAGAAGAATGGTACTTGATCAATGTACTTTCTATTTTTGAATGTCTAAGTCCTTAAATGCTTCTGCACCCGTATGCTAAAGCACATTGTTGTTACCTAGCTGGATCAGAACTTGAATGTTCTATTTAAAATCTAAGAAAGGTTTATTTCTTTTTATAGTCTAAACAGGATGAAGATATTTCTGCCAGCCGTTTTGAAGATAATGAAGAGCTGAGATATTCATTACGATCAATAGAGAGGCACGCCCCTTGGGTACGGCATATTTTCATTGTCACTAATGGGCAGATTCCTTCCTGGCTTAACCTGGATAATCCTCGGATAACCATAGTGACACATCAGGTAAAGCCCAAACAAAGAAGTGTCAAACAAAAAACCCCCACCGAAAATCCCAAACAAACAAAAATATCAGCACGAAAGAACCACTAGTAAAGATTCTGTGTTTATTTTGAAATGCAGTTATCCCCTTTCAGCTAAAGGCTGCATTTATTTGGAGGGTAGAAGTGACCACCTCTTCCCTGTCTCATCCATGGTTTTATTAAACCCCATTATGTCTTTGTATTTTGGCTAAGCAGATAACTGAAAATATCAAGCCTTCATTTAGTCCCCTTTTCCAAATACTGAAGCTTCAGCTAACATATACCTATGTCTAATTTCCATATAAAGTATGTTTATAAAAGCCCTGTGGAGAAGAAGATGTAATCTGAATCCATAAACGCTCTCTCAGGACCAGTAATAACCTAATAAACTTGTGTTGAGACAGGGTGGATTACAATTACTGGAGCTAAGAAGATGGCTGCAAAAAAAGTAGCTATGCATTCTAAAAATCTTATTTAAAGAGAGAAAGGGAATCCTTCAAGCTTCCTGAATAAGTGAAACAAAAATACTCCAGTAGCCTCTTATTATGAATTTGGGAGTAATTTTGGTATCTGGACATGCCATAGGAGCCCTGAGCAACCTAAGTGGTAACAAGATACTGATTCAACTTCTGTTCTCTCTGCTTGTGAAGTTACTTGAAAGAGATGGAGGAATCCTGACTTTTTGAGTACCGGAACAGGTTCAGCTTGCTTGAAGTTTTGTGCAGCCTGTACTGCATGAGAAGTATAAATATGTGTACGCTGGGCCTGATCCGGTACCTAGTGAAAGAGGAGTTCGTGTCTTTGCATTGAACCAGGTGCAGTTTCTTAGTTAAGCAGCAGACTTGAAAATGGTTTTGTGTGGGAGAAATGAGATAGCAAAGTTTTTCTTTTTTGCTAAATATTTTCACTTTTCTTTGCCTTTCATATCTCTCCTTGTTCTTAATAAAAATTCCTTTTAGTAGATAAGTATCAAATATATCTGGTGTGCCTGACCTGGTTTGAGGGGTTTTTTTATTTATTTTTGCCTTCTGAAACTGTTTTGGGTTGTTGGGGCTCTTTTGTTTTAGGAAATATTTCAGAATGTGAGTCACTTGCCTACCTTCAGTTCACCAGCTATTGAAAGTCACATTCATCGTATCAGTGGCCTCTCCCAGAAGTTTATCTATCTCAATGATGATGTTATGTTTGGGAAGGATGTTTGGCCTGATGATTTTTACAGTCACTCTAAAGGTCAAAAGGTAAGCCATTATGAAAGGATTTTTTTACCAGAAGTAGATGTAAAACTTTTTTATGCTAATATATAATAAAAATCAAAGAAATACTACTTCGAAAGGCAGAACAAATACAAGATTTCCCTTCACTTCCTGCTCCCCCTTTTACCTCTAAAGGTTCACTATTCTTAAGTAGACAATTCTTAGCAAAGGTGCGAGGTGGGGAGGGCTCTGTTATTTTTGTATGTATTTTGCTGTGTTGATGTTTGAGTTGCAGAACTACTTTTTTTTCATATTCACCCGCAGGTTTCTGGCAGTATAATCGTTCCTCCGTCAAGCTTCATGCTTTAGTTTCAGTGTCGTTCTGTAATTCTCCTACTTTCTGTTGGAGCATTGGTAAGACTGATGTGGTGTTTGACAGCTGTCAGTCTTCCCTTCCTTTTAAATTCTTTTTGTTTTGTGGGAAATACTCAAAACAAACCAGAATCAATTCTTTCATGAGAACACTGAGGTCGTATGACATTAAAACTGGTCTAATATTTAAATTTACCATTAATTACCTCTGTTCCAGACACCCATCATATCTTTGCCCAGTCTATATATAATCATATATATAATTATTTACTAAAAGATATATTGTTGCATGTTCATGAACATCAAGTAATTCAGTCTTTCAGCAGACCTGTTATCAACAACTGGGGTTAAGCAAGGAAAGCAAGCTGAGGAAACATTAGCAATAGTCATGCATCAAGATTCTGGTTGCCAGCAGAGTTTTTATCCAAGAGTGACATGGAGGAAAAAAATTAAGATTTGTATTTATATTTAAAGCAATTAAGTACACAAGACACTAGAGACCACTGAGTTAAACAAGTTCATGCAGGCAGATGTGCACGCTTGTGCACACACACAGAAGGGTTGTGAAAAATTAGTTGAAGCTCCCCTAAAATTACTGTTTCAGTACTTGAGGATGTTAGGGGGCTTTTAGTTGTTTTAAGGACCTAGGCATATAATTGCAAAATCATATTGTTACTGTATCTGTATTGTTCTTCAGTTATTCTTCCCAGTTATGATGATAAAATTAGCTTAGGTACAATGTTGCTTGTGATGACCTATCAGCAAGTGTTTCAGTAGGAAATGTGCTGCTAAAGTCTTGAAGCACTAAGGCCTAGAGGAAAATGTTTGTGGTTTTTAATGCCTCCCCAGTTGAAAATACACACACCCACATGCTTTTTTTTATCTTGGCAATTCTCAGAATTATTTAAACCGTAGAGGATCAGATGCTTCAGAGATTATGTTCAACACGTGCTGCTTATCTCATGACTGGTTAGTAATGAAGAAACATTTTGAGTCAGGAGAACAAGTGAACTGCAGAGCTATTTCAGAGTTTGTTCCCCTTTCTTATCTGATAAAATATTAATTTTGATTGGAATATGGTTTGCAGAAGTAGATTTGGGAAGTCCTGCTTTCTATTTCTGGCCATTGCTGCCTTGCTGTATGGCCTTGGTAATTCTTCAGTTCTTTCTTCTGTTTGAAAGGGATAACATTTACTTCACAGGTGATAAGGTTTACATGCTCTTTGTAAAGCTTTGTGAATACTTAAGGCTCTATACTCAGGGAAGCATTATTTTAAGTCTCTGATTCCAAGAAACAAGCTCAGTTGACTTCTATTTGCCAGTCCTTGTCTCAGACTGTAATGTTGTTCCAGGTTTACTTGACTTGGCCTGTGCCAAACTGTGCTGAGGGATGTCCTGGCTCATGGATTAAAGATGGTTACTGTGATAAAGCCTGTAATAACTCAGCATGTGATTGGGATGGAGGTGATTGCATTGGTAAGACAGCAATGTTAAAGGTAGAAGAAGTGAACTGTGGTGGGTTTTTTTCTTATAAGAATAATTCTGCAATTTGTCATTCTGTACTACAAAATTTGCCTCCTTTGATAATAATTAAAAAGTTAGCTTACAGATGAAAAACTTATTTCTTGCCAACTACAAATTTCTATGGAAAATGACAGCAAATAGTAGGGCATAGGAAGATCTTTGGGTACCAAATTTGACTAGCTGAAATGAAGGTTTTTGAAATTCAAATAGTAACAGGACTGAAGCTGCACCATTAGTTTCTACATCAAATTTTCAGGACTGCAGGGCAGGAAAATGAAGTGGTGCTTCTGGATTGAGGAAGTGACACCGCTCTATGGGACTGTAAAGTCAAGACTGCAAGCACAAAAACTAGTAAATCAGTCTTCTGCCTGCCTTTCTGAAGTTAAGACAAAATATGTTGGAGTTCTTGTTGCAATTTTAAGTCGGTTCCTCAACTTCCACAGTGAGATTGTGCACACTATAGATTTTACAATAACTCACAGAGGTCTGGTTAACATTTGCCCCACTTTAATTTCACCAGTGATAAATCAGATTGTCAGCTCTTCAGTCTAGCTTTAACTGTGGCTTAAAATGTGGCTTTCCTCAGAAATCAGGATTTCAGATGACTGAGGTTTTTTTGTTTTGTCTCCCTGTAGGTAACAGTGGGGGTAGTCGCTATGTTGCTGGTGGAGGTGCAGTTGGAGGTATTGGAAATGGACCACCATGGCAGTTTGGTGCAGGAATAAGTGGTGTTTCATACTGTAACCAAGGCTGTGCTAATTCCTGGCTAGCAGACAAATTCTGTGATCAGGCCTGCAATGTCCTCTCCTGTGGATTTGATGCTGGTGACTGTGGCCAGGGTATGTAAAATACATCGCTGATAAACTTTCTGTAGGAATTCTCTTGAATTGCCTGATCTTTTTCGTTCATCATTACTCTCAGATTGGGCTAAGATGCCCAGTACAGTCATGGAAAAGAGCTGCTAGCAACAGAAGAAGAAAAGTCAGATGCTTCTTGTAGTCACTACTCAAAACCCAAATCAATGTTATATGCTGCTTTATTTAATAAAACTGTTCTTGACCAAACATGGGTGGGGTGCTTGATACTTTACAGAGCAGCAAGCATCAAACTCTGTGCTCCAAGAGGCCTTCGTTTTAAATGGAGAAATTATATTTCAGCTATGCAAACAGTCTTTACTCGAATAAGGGCAGCTGACTTGATGATGCTTGTAGTGGTTAAGAAATTTAAAGAACCTCTCTGATGCTGATAGCAAGACTGGCTCTGGGCTCTTTCCAAAGGCTACTTTCAGTCACCTGTGAAGTCGTCTGAGAGTTTATTTTGATGTGAAAGACTAGCAGGAGTGAATGAAGTGATTGAGAGTGCTGTCTGGTATAAGCAGGGGAACAGAAATGGAAGAATTTGGCCTGTTTGGAACAGTAGAGGCTCCCCTGCATCTCAGCTCAGGCAAATGTATTCTGCTGTAGGAGGGAGAAGTTCAATTCAGCCTATCTGATTTTGGAAGTTTCAAATAAAGGTGAAGCCTTGTCGTGACATCCAACCATTGTAACATCTACTAAAATGTGGCAAAAATGTAGTATGGGCATGTTACTTATGACTGATACATAATTTTGAGATGTGCAATGATAAGCCACTTAAGCTCTTCAAGTAGAGACTGAAAGAGTGATAAATTATGCTGGCTTTTAGAATTACTGCTGAATATAAAGTCTGGTGGCTTTATATATCTGAGTATGTTGTAGTCATTCATTATTTAAGATAGGTGACAAGAACTGGAAGCTACAGTAAGTGTTCTTTCACAAAGCTGTCTGCCTGCTAATATAGTGAATCTAGCTGGGCATATTACAATTAAAAAAAGATTAAAAGATAAGTGTCACACTGCAAATTGACAGCAGTTTGTTTTATTTCTTGGGTTTTGTTCCAGATCACTTTGAAGAGATGTACAAGGTGACACTTCAGCTTAATCAGACCTACTATATTATTCCCAAAGGTGAATGTCTGCCCTACTTCAGCTTCAGTGAAATAGCCAAGAAAGGAATTGAGGGTTCATATAGTGATAATCCAATTATCCGACATGCTTCAGTTGCTAACAAATGGAAGACTATCCACCTCATAATGCATAGTGGCATGAATGCAACTGTGATCTATTTCAACCTTACATTTCTAAATAAAAATGATGAAGAGTTTAAAATGCAGGTAGCTGTTGAAGCTGATACTAGAGAGGAACCAAAACTGAACACAACTTCCATGCAAAAATCCAGCTATGATTTTAAAACTATAACTTCAATACCAGAAGCTGAAATGATATTTGAGGATATTCCTGAAGAAAAACGCTTTCCAAGAGTCAGGAGACGCCGAAATGGCACAAAAGACACTTTGCATGAAGAGGTGATAATACCATCAGTAAACGTGTCTCTCCTTCCTGAAGATGTTCAGCTAGCACTGCAGAACCTGGACTTAAAACTACTAAACGGTGATATCACTCAGAAAGGATTTAACCTATCCAAGGCTGCTCTCCTGAGATCTTTCCAATTCTTAACCACAGTAAAGAGTATTATAGGCCTGGAAAAGAAGAGCGTGCATAATCATTCAGAAGATCAGAAGAACCATACCAGCTGGCAGAAGCCTTATGGTGTAAATGATAGCAAAATAAAAATAAAAGCAAATGAAGAAGTTCCCTCAAGGCTTATAGGAACAAAGGGGACTGTTGTGACAATGGACACAAATAAACCTATTCATAAAGTAAAGCCTAAATCCACACTTCCCCCCCAGACCATGGGAAGTAAAAATGAAACTCGAGAAAAAGTATTGAATGCACTCATATTAAGAGAAACCCAGAAATCAAAACATACTGGGAATTTAGATACTGGAGAAGATGCACAAGGAATGGAAGGAGGAAAAGGGCGTGTGCAGGTGGATACAAACGTAAGGGAGGGGCTAGTGGGAAGAAAATTACAATCTTATGCTGGAAGCTACCAAGGCTTTTTGCCATGGGAGAAAAAGAAGTATTTCCAGGACCTTCTTGATGTGAGTATCTTAATGTCATCGCTTCTTGGAATAGTTACATCTTTCTGCATTTGTGGAATACTGTTAACATGATCCATAAATTTGGAATGTGTCTTGCCTTTGAGGCAAATACTGAGATTTTTTTTTTGAAAGCTCCTTTTGACTTTTCACATAAAATTTATGATCTGGGGCTCTCGTAGCTAGGTGGTAAAAGCTGAATAGCCATTCTGTTCTCTTTCTACTGATGCCTTTTTTTGTCAGATTCAGTTTTTATTCATTATATATTGGCACAATGCTATTGTTCAGACATATATAGCACTACAACAGAAAGCTTAAATTTTGTTTTGATTGCATTTATGCAAATATGGATCCAGTTTTTTTAAAAAAATAGGTAAAAATATATATATAATGATATTTGGGTTCTAAAAGTTAAATTGAAAGTCTGTGAACAAAGCTGGATATCCAGACTGTGTCAAGAAAACGTGTAGGAAGCTTCCTCTGCTTCCAGCCAAAAACTGGCAGTTTTGAAAACCTCTAGAAGAGAACATAAGAGACTGCTTCAGTTGGTAGCAACTGCTTTGCACTACTCCAAATAGAAAAGGGACTATGTTTTTAAAAGACTACCTCTTTCTGTTGATCTGAGATTGGATTTTGTATGAGAATTTTTCTATTCATAGGATTTTAGTTCATCACATATGGATGAATAATCATCAAAGAAAAGGCAATATTACAAATAAATCTGATAGTAGACAGGGACTTCACTGTGTGTGTGAGGTGTCAGAACACAAATATTAAAGTTTTTTTATAGACTCCTTTTCCTTAAAGCATAAAAATTCTAAGGAAAAGGTTACCTTTTATCTTTGCTTTCTAAAGAGAGAACTAAGAAATATGAAGAAAAATACTCAAAACTTCTCTTCCCATTTTCAGATATTGGAAAGAGTTGGCTGAAAAGTAATTTTTCCTATGTTTTTCATGTTTTCAGTCTTTTTCAGTAATGTAACCTTGATTTATGCCTGTCCTGCTGTTTAGGAAGAAGAGTCATTACTCAAACAAATGTCATACTTTACTGATGGTAAACATTTTGGAAGGCAGCTGAAAGATACATTTGCTGATTCCCTTCGATATGTAAATAAGCTTTTAAACAGCAAATTTGGATTTACATCTCGGAAAGTCCCTGCTCATATGCCTCACATGATTGACCGCACTGTTATGCAAGAGCTACAGGATATGTGAGTATGTCTTTGGAATAAAGCAAAAGCTGTAGGTAATTCTACCTTTCTGTTGATGCTTTACTACAGCTATTTCCAGTGTGTTGATGGCTACTCATTAAAATTATATTTTGAAAAAGGAAATGGGGAATTTATTGCAACGTGATAGTTGTGCTAAAATAAAGAGACTTTTGAGGACCTATTAAAATTCTAGATGACAATTTGGTTTTAGGTAAGGAATATTTTACCTTAAGGAACTTCAGTACTAAATTAGCTTACATTCTTCTATAGGTTTCCTGAGGAGTTTGACAAGACATCATTTCACAAAGTGCGGCACTCGGAAGATATGCAGTTTGCTTTTTCATATTTCTACTATCTTATGAGTGCAGTCCAGCCACTGAACATTTCTCAGATCTTTGATGAGGTTGATACGGACCAGTCAGGCATTTTGTCTGACCGAGAGATTCGCACGTTGGCCACGAGAATCCACGAACTACCATTAAGTTTGCAGGTACTCTTTCCTTACCAATAACTTCTAGAGTAACTTTAGTTTTAAAGTCCAAAACTGTTAAAGTAAAATATTTATCCTTGCTTATAGCATCTGTAACATTTGGCAATTCTTACGTTTTACCTGGAGAATATAACATTGTGTTCTACTTTATCATTGTTCTATGGAGTCAACAATTAAATTGAGTTCAGGCAGCCTCAGAAACATGGATCACTGGTATCCGATTTCAGGAAGGCAGTTGGTGTGAGTTTGTCAGAAAAGATGTTCACTGGTAAAGGCCACTGTGAAGAGTGGGATCCTGCTGTGCTTACTCTTGTTCTTGCACATAGTAAACGACAGTTCTTGCCCTGAGGAACTTGTGCCCTAAAGAAAGAATTGAGAAAATAGGTAGCAAAGAAGTCATACTCCTAAATAGTATGACCATATACAGACTCACACTTCTGTTTTTGTAGGAACCTGGTAAACAGGGACATGGTCTTTGTAGGACTTACACTCTTAGAGACCATTGGTAGAGAACAAAGTGTACTATTTCTGCTCTACAGAGAGGAATTGGCACAAACCAATGAAATAATTTTTTCTTGAAACACCATGTAAAATCACTGCCATAGCTGGAACACAGCCCTGCTTTAGTGTGTTCCTAGCCTGTACCTTACTCAGAAAATTTTTTTCATGTCCTTTCAGTTCACTTTTGTTTGCTTGCTTGATTTGGGATTTAATATGCCACTGCTGGCTTGGGAATTCTGTACTATCCTGACATCATCAGTAAAGTTGTGTTTTTCATTTTAAGTGAAAATAACATTAAGTCATGCTTTATTTGGTCTCAATCCAGCTATGCACTGAACATTTGCTTTACTTTAGGCATATGGGGAGTCCCACTGACTTAGCAGTTATTGAATTGGTGTCTGCTGAATATTGTCTTCTTTGTCTGACGGTAGCACAGAAATTTGTTATGTAGATAACATTAAATATGTCTATGGCCCCTGGATTTTTAGAACTATGTCAGTGAGAAAACAGGATTAACTTTTTTTTCCTTCTTTTCCTGTTAGGATTTGACAGGTCTAGAACAAATGCTAATAAATTGCTCCAAAGCTCTCCCTGCCAACATCACTCAGATCCACATCATTCCACCAACTCAGGAAGCATATTATGATCCCAATCTGGTAAGAAACATTGGTTTCTTTCCTGAGCATGTATTTACTGTGCTTGAAAATCTGGTTTGATTTCTAGAAGGAAAGTATTTACGAAAATTTCTACTTGTGTGTACGTGAAGTGTTGTAAAATGAAAATTTTACAAGCTACTTCCTAACTTACAAAGCCATTAGTTTCCTTCAAAAACAGAAAAGCTGAGCTTTAGAATGTTGTTACATAAGGGATTTTAAGTCATCCTTGTTAGGAAAGTCCGCTGTTGTGAAACAAAAAACCAGTAAGCCCAATACCTCTCTGACTAGAACTTTCTGATAAGTCTTTATCTGAATTATAAACCATGTATTTGAAAACAAAACAATCCAGAAAACCACCAAACCATCAGATGGACATCTTTAGAATAATTCTTCCTAATTTGAGGGCTTCAGACTAACTCCTTTTAACATCCAAAGATGGGCTGACAGGAACCTCATGAAGTTCAGCAAGGAGAAGTGCAAAGTCCTGCACCTGGGGAGGAACAATCCCATACACCACTATATACTGGGAGTCATCCAGCTGGGAAGCAGCTTGGCAGAAAAGGACCTGGGGGTTCTGGTGGGCACCACGTTTAACATGAGCCAGAACGTGCCCTTGCCACAAAGAAGGCTGCTGGTCTCCTGGGCTGCATTAGACCAAAGTGTTTCCAGCAGGTCGCGGGAGGTGATCTTTCCATTCTACCCAGCACTGGTGCAGCCACACCTGGAGCGCTGGGTCCAGTTCTGGGCTCCTCAGTACCAGAGAGACATGGACATACTGGATAGAGCCCAGCAAGGGGCCACGAAGATGATGAAGGGACAGGAGCATTTCTCTTACAAGGAAAGGCTGAGAGAGCTGAGACTGTTCAGCCTAAGGAAGAGTATTCGCAAGCGGGATCCCATCAGTGTGTGTAAATACCTGAAGGGCGGGCACCAAGAACATGGAGCCAGGCTCCTCTCAGTGGTGCCCCGTGACAGGACCAGAGGCAGTGGGCACAAACTGAAACACAGGAGGTTCCTTCTGAACATCAGGAAACACTTTTTTACTGTGAGGGTGACCAGAGCTTGGTGCAGGTTGCCCGTTTGTGGGCAGTCTCCATCTCTGGAGATACTCAAAAGCCATCTGAACACAGTCCTGAGCAACTTGGCACCAGGTGGCCCTGCATGAGCAGGGGGGTTGGACCAGATGAGCTCCCAAGGTCCCTTCCAACGGAAACTATTCTGTGAAAACTGAGGTCTTGGGACTAGTTGCTCCTTAAGGATTTAAGTCCTTAATTTCTATTTTAGTGGTTAAATTCTCAATAAAACCTGCTGGAGTTTAGGAATCTAGAATCTTTAGATCTGGTACTAATACCTAAATTTCTTTTTCAATGAGATTTTAATTCCTGCATCAACCTATGCATTTGAAAAAAAAAAAGTGCATGTACTTTGCTAAATTGATGACCTGTTTTTTATAGCTTCAAACCAATACTGTATCAAAGCAAAAATAATTTTAATGAGTACAGATCATGAACTTTTGGGTAGCAGAAGAGCATAGCTGATCCCCAACACATGCAAATCACAGTACATATATCTACAATGTATGTGTAGATAAATGTATATGGACACTGACTATTTTTTTCTTCTTTTTTCTTCCCTCTGGACATCTATCCTGCCTTGCATTCTTATCAGGTTGTTACCAGGTTTTAAAACTACTTTCCTCTAAGTCTGAATTCCAACAAAGTTTTATATAAAGCCATTCTGTCAGCCTGGTTTGAAGAAATGAAAGTGGGGATTTGAAAATCCTGCACAGTCTGAGGACATTACATCCAGTGTAGCCTTACCTCATTTTGCCTCATTATGACTGAATTGAGTCTTCAAAATTCTGTGAAGTAAAAACTTTGAAGAGTAGTAGTAAAGGATGGCTGCCATGAATATGTTTTAAGATGGGGTTAAAAGTAAGCCTCGGTGGTTGGGAATAATGTCAAATTAATCTTTTTGGAGAGTTAGTAAAGTATTACTAATCTAAGCAGTAATGCCTAACATACTAATGTTATCAGTCAGTTCGAATAGTGACAAAATAGCGTTTGTGTTTAGCACAGAGGCCTAATTTATTTTTACTTCTGTTGTCTGCAACAGCTAAATTTCTTGGAATGAGTTTACTACCATAGAAATATCCCTTGAGAATAGGGATTTTATTTCCCAGAATTGTTTCAGCATAGCTTGTGAAGAAATAAGGCCTCATGTATCAGCTGTTCTACAGGGTTCGCCTGGCCAGTGTTACTGGTGGCCTCTACCAGAGGAATGTCAAAGACAGCTGTCAAATGAGCTACAATTTCTGAATATTTTATTGAGGATGAAATCTAGAAGTTGCAATGTTTTTGCCAAAAATAATCAGTATTTTTCATATAATATTTGTATGCATAGGAAATCGCGATGTTACACACCAGTATATTTTGTTTGTTTGTTTTTCCCTTCAACAGCTGATCAAGAAACTATTGCTTTTCATTCCAGGAGAGTAAGGGTACGCAGGCCTTTCTAGCTGTAACATAAGTTTTTGACAAAGTACGTCTTTATAACAGACTCTGTAATTTTCAGTAACCTATAATCTAAACAATGTTTTCTTCCAGCCTCCAGTAACAAAAAACCTAGTGACTAATTGCAAACCTGTGAGTGACAGAATTCGTAAGGCATACAAAGACAAAAACAAATACAGGTATGTTCTTCCAGTCTGTGAAAAGGCATGCTAGGTTTTGTAAAGCAGTAAGAAGAGGTATAAATACATGTGTTACCAAAGATTGTATGAGTATGTTAGCAACTCCTAGCTCAATTTACTTTAACAGTGGAATGGTGAAGAAACATACTGATATCTACTTATGTATGTTTCACTGTGCAGAATGATGTGATTTTTTTTTTTATAGTTTCTTATTTAGTAGACTAAATATTTCCATGCTACTTGTGTCATCTTGGGCCAGATCCTAACTTGTGTTGTACAACAGTGAGACAGAGTAGCTTTAGATGGTTTTATAAATTGAGTATATGTACTGAGCAAGGGCAGTTAAAGTAGCATAAAAAGGAGGAAGGAGCCTGTCCTGCACCTGAAAGTTGTAAATCTGCTTCACCCTTTTTTCTACTGAAGCTTATGAAAAGAACAGAAAAAGTATTTTAGCCCAAACTACCTTGTAGTTTTCTTGCAAGGAGGAGGAGTGACAGGTAGGGAGGGAGGCGGACAAGAAAGGGTTTCTATCCCCTTTAGGTAAAGGCAAGACAAACCATGATCATGACTGTGGGTTTGTTTGAATAATTGTATTTTCATAGATCTGCCTGAGATCAGGTTCTCTCAGGTCTTTCTTCTCTGAAACCTGCAAACCAGTTGCACACCAGTGAGGCTGTTTGCTGGCATGGAGCTTATAGCCTCATCCCCTGTCTCTTGCCTCACCAGCAGTGTTGGGCAGGGGAGGTTGGTGGGGAGTCTCTGAAGCATGCAGTTGTCCCAGGAGTGGCTACAAAGTCAAATAAAGCGGTAGAAGGTTACAGATGCTGCTTAGGGCAGCTTTTGGACATTATTATACATTAATTCATAGTACCTCAAGCTGTGCTGTAATCTTTATAAATAATTCCCTTCCCAGGAGAGTTTATGTTAAAACGGAAAAGCTGACACAACAAATGAGATTGAAGAATGTTGGGCTGGGGGCAAGGATTTGCTGTACTTAAACTGTTATAGTAATATATTTATATCATTAGGATATGTGCTGCTCTTTTGTTCTGTTGAACTTTAATACTAAATAATATTATTTTTGTGAGCTTTATAAATGGAGTAGGTTCTCAGGTGAGATTCAAGGAGCAGGCAGGGTATTTTATCAGGATAAGAAAGGTGAAAAATAAGTGTAGTACCTCTAATAAGACTGTTAAACTTGGGTCAAATGCTCTTTCAAACTCAAGATGTCCTTCAGAGATGATATGATACTTCTGCATTTCATAGACTTGGTTTTTTTGCAAGTTATTGATTAGGTGGGTGATGAAGGTTTTATTTGTATTTAAGGTTGTAGTTTTATATACTCTTCTGTAGCTTTGTTTCAGGATTTTTCTGATTGGAAAATAACATATTTTCTCATGTCTAAAGTTCAATTATAAATTACAATTGTAAATTGTGTGTGTTTAAAAAAACCAAAAACTAAAGAAGTAAATAGCATAGTAAGTGTTATGTCCACTCTCAGATCAATTGTTACTTTTATGCCAAAACTTGTAGTTTATATACTTTTGTATAGAATTCAGTTCTTTGATTTATAGGTGGCTACTAATAAATGTACAGGAAAGTGGTTCTGTGCAAGGGCATTAGCTGAAAAATGTAAATATATGGATAGAGCGCAAATGGCAAATTCTAGTGGAGGTTGGCCAGTCAGATTAGAAGTTAATAAATAAAAATATTAATATTTATTGAACCTGACTTTAGGTTGTTTTATTAATGTATAAATATTATTTTAACAATCAGGTTTGAAATCATGGGAGAAGAGGAAATTGCCTTCAAAATGATTCGCACAAATGTTTCTCATGTAGTTGGTCAGCTGGATGACATACGAAAAAATCCCAGGTATCCTGCTTCTTGATTTGTATGAAGTTTTGAGGTGATTTTAGTTTTCTGCTTCAACTGTTTAAACTGTTTGTCTGAAAAAATAACTTATTGCAGTGTATTTCTACACTGTGTGTTACAGGGTAAGACCAATATTAACCAAAAGTACTTCTACTTTTTTTCTATTTACCTGAAGCTAAGTGACTACTCTCTCTGTCATGCTAGGGGCTATTTCATTAATTTCTGTTACAAAAGCCTTTGAAAACTTACAGATAAACTTCAGCTATTTTTGAGGCTTTCATTTTTGCCATTCTAGAGGGCATACGCTTTATATTGCAGGCAGTTTTATTTTAACGGAAGAGCATTTTGATCTGCTTTATGTAGCAATTTTAAAATAAAAATAATGTGTGGATTATTTTGTTACAAAATCAGTTTTGCATATACATTATGCTTTCATGCTGTTACAGCATGGCAAGAGGTTTGATTGGTGGGTTTTTTTAATACTTGGTGAGAAGCAATCCAAAGCTGGAAATTAGTCCTCTGTTTTTCCACTCTGCAGTGATGAAAGGTTTAAACACCCAAATCTGAGAGTAGGCTCTGTAGTGTTGAATTAGGCTCCTGAAATGACTGTGAAATTAATGGGGAAAATAAATGTTCTGGAATACATTTCACAGCAACCACCTTGCAAAGCAAAGGATGCTGTGTTTGAGACTCAAGTCTGAATCTGCTTTGCAGAAGCATTCAACTGTAGTCCTGAGCCCACTGCATAAGATTGGGGCTTGACAAGACATGGTGAGATAATTTAATAGCTAGCTGTCCTAGAAGTGAGACAGGACCTCCACCCATCTCCTCTCCTTCCTTGCTCTTGGTTGCACACTTTTATCTTGCTTCTGTCTTCAGAAAACTAGAGTTCTCTGCCAATTTAATGATTTTGGCCTCAAGGAGGGGTCTCACAAGTGTCAAAAAGCAGAGCAAGGAGGAAGGTAGATCCAGGTGCCTTGGGTCAGGGAAAGTGAAACCTCCTCTTGCAGGTCACAGCAAGCTACTGGGTAATCTCAGCTGTCTGTAAAGCTACACTATTGTTTGCATTTGTAGATAAACAGCAGGTTTTCACCTGCCTCTTACACTGTACTACTTGCTACGCCATTCATTTAGAAAGGAGAACCCTAGTCTTGAGACGTTTTGCACCTGAAGGTGGTTTGTATCTATTGCTCCTCCTTACAAGAGTGCCTTCTGGCCACAGAACTCCTGCATTCCAGTTCCCACAATGACCCAGTTCGAAAGAAAAATGGACAATGCCCTAACTCATCCTCCTCCTTCCTCTCCCTTCTCTGTTTCTTTGTATCTGCTGGCTAGGACTTTTTTTTTTTTTTGAAATGTAGGTGTGATTTCGAGCCTTGTTAGGCCCAGGTAGGGCACATAACATGAGTTTCTCACCTTTGGCGTTCAAGTTCATGCTTGCAATCACCGGCTTATTTTGAAGGGTGGTTGCTGATGTCAGACTTGACGCTGACGCTGTGTTGGTTTTGGTATGAGTATGCCTAATGGATTGAGGCCTTCTGGCAACTTAAAATGGAGCTGCCTGTTCTGTGGAGTGATTGCATCCTTAGATGAGGATGGTTTGAGTAAGGGTGCCTAGTCTGTTGTTTCAGGAACCTCAGCAGGCAAGATGAGGCAGATGAGCTGATCTGTCTTGAATCTTCCCTAGTTTTTATGTGATGCACTGGCATGCTCTTATGGACTTAGCCTGAGACTCCATATATGCACACCCTTTTGTTGTGTTTTTTTTTTTTCTCTTAAGGAACAATAGTGTGTTGTAGTTTCAGATTGTTGACTGGATCATGAAGTGGAGTCAATTGCTTGGGCATTATTCTTGCAAAGTATAGTGCAGTACTGTAGCCATAGCTTGTTAGCAAAGGAGAGCTGTAATGGCAACGTAGGCTGGCCATTTCCTTCTCTTTGCCATGTTTTCTCTGCATATAAAACAACAATTATACACAGTCTCTTAAAACAGGTATTCAATGCCTCTCTTGGGATGAACTAGAGGTATTGTTTACTTACTGACCTGTCTTAAATGTTTGGTTTGCATCCTTAAGGAAAAATGAGCCTTGTATTAGTTCTGGACTACCCAAAGGAATGTCAGGTTTGGTTTCTTTTGGATGGATTAAAACAGTCTTTCCATTTGAAACAGGTTAAGATCCTCATCGCTCCCACTTGCTATACTTTGGTTTGCTAAGGTAGCAACTTCTCAGTCTGCAAACTGCATCTCTTTCAGATGAAGCTAAACAGGGGTATACACTCCAGGAGTGCAGCTACTGCATTCCCAGGGCTAATGAGCTGCCAGTCCAAGGGACAGGGTCAGGAATAGTCCAGAATGAACTCCCAAAATGCTTATACTGTAGACATGACTGCCATAACTAGCTGCTTTGCATAGTATTACTTGATAGTGTACACATAACCTGCTCACCTTTTCAGAGGAGAGGTGTATTTTGTTCTTCTCAGATGTAGCAACTTGAATGACTGTTTATCCTCTGCATGTAATTGTCTAGAGCAAGGTTACCAGTTATGCCAGATTCAGTACAGACTGAGGAAAAGTAGTAATGCCCTGTGTAGGCTGATTCGCATGCTCTAGAGTGCTGCGTATTTCCAGCTTCATGTAGGAAGTCTGAACTTTGCTCTTTGAAAGAGCACACTGTACTATAGAGAATACAGCTGACCAGAACTACTTATTTACAAAGGTTAGCAATTACAAGGCACATGTCACCAGATATGATTTCTCCCTCTGGGGAAATGTAAGGGTCTTGTATCTCACAATATAAATAAAGCACATAACCTTGCCCATATGTGGGAAAGGGAATTTTTGTTGTCGAGCACCAGGTCAGAGTAGCCAAGGGTACATAGCAGTCTAGCACACTAGCTGCTGCTTTAGTTTCTATAATTTGCAGTAACTTAGTTTCTTATATGAGAAATAACTCTCTGCAAGAGGCATTATTGGGAGCATGCTTATTTCGTCACAGTGATTTCCATATAAATTCTATACAGGTGATGGTTGGTTGTATTTTGGTTGATTAGACAAGTTCAGCTTTGGGTCTGTGATTCAAGTCATGTCGTGCCCAGTTTATGTAGTGTTCTCAGTAACTCAAAGCTGGGGACCAAGCTTTTGCCTTCTCTTGTACAATTTTCTATAGTTTTTATGTTGACTTTCTCTGAAGACTGCAGCATACACAGTAAAATATTAATAATTTAGTATGTTTGCCTCCTACAGTGGAGCTCACTTTGTTATTTAAGACACTTTACTCATGATAATTTATTTAAAACTATAAAAACCCTTACCCAAATCATAATGCTGGCCTTCTAACCTGCTGTCTGTATCCAGTGTTGGACCCTGGGATGATGCATACTAGTGCCCATTAGATGGCAGCAATATATAAATAAAAGAGGGAAATGTGGCTTGTCATTGGATTCTTCAGAGGTTTTGACTTGCTGTCAGCCTTGGTGCTCTTAGAATTAAAATCAAATTAATTTAAAATAATGTAACAACAAGGAAACTGATTACCAGTAACAAATATATCAGTTTGGTTTTAAAAGGATACTGTATCAATTTTGTCTAAAAAGATTCAGTGTTCTTGGGTTGCCAGTACCTTTGCTATATTATTAAAGAAATATTCTTGCTTTCTAGAAAATTTGTTTGCCTAAATGACAATATTGATCACAATCATAAGGATGCTCAGACAGTGAAAGCGGTGCTTAGGGATTTTTATGAATCAATGTTTCCCATACCTTCCCAATTTGAACTGCCAAGAGAATATCGGAATCGTTTCCTTCACATGCATGAACTCCAGGAATGGTATGTTACACAGGTTCTCTTCAAGTTATTGTAGTGCAATGGCATGTAATTATAGAACGTATCATTACAAACCTGTTTTTCCCCTCAGTATTGTCATGAAGGATTTAACAGTTAAAATAATGTGAAAATATTTGAATGGACTAAAATTTGAGGTTTGCAGGATTTGGGTTTTTCTGGTGCTCATAAAGTCATTAACATTTCATTGTTTGGCCCTAACCTACTTCAAAGAAACAGTTGTTGCTTTTTTAAAAAAAGTAATTCAGGACTTCTGGCTTTCTTAAAATGTAAAAAACCCCACCGTTGTTTGGAATGCCTGTTGCACAGGGGCAATATAAACTGTTAAGTTTCTCACTAAGCAAGGTTTTTTTTATCTTTCGGACAGCAATAATCAGCTGGATAATCATCAGAAAAGATACATGTGTGTGTCTCTTAAATAATGTGTGAAATTTTTGTGTGTGTGTGTACCTCTTGCCATTTCATAAATACTAACTTCAGAAATTGGGGTAGTTGATTTCAGAATACAAGCAAAAGGTTGGCAGGTACAGTGACAAAAATGAGACAAGACTAGTCTAGTAATTTTGTTGCTGTTCAGCAAATTATGAGAAATAACTGTTAGTAAGGAAAGAGAAAATATTAGAGGAACTGTAGAAGGAATGAGAAGGATTGTAGGTGACAAGAATTAGGTGTGGATTGTAGTGCTACAAGCCCTGCTGTGGCAGTGGCAGAGGGAGTAGGGGGCAAACCCATTTCAGCAGTTAGCTGATGAAATTTGTGCTGGAGGAGTGGGCATATTGTTGGCTCCCTTTTTGAGGACATCCATCAGGACTTTGTTAGCTTCAAAAAAACACTTTATTTTGACTCGTTTGTAGCTGAAGTAGATTCATACCAGGGTGGGTTAAAGCATGCTGATGTGCTGGTGGAAATCCATGTTTATCAAAATGTTTTACAGAATCATAGGACAGCCCAGGTTGGAAGGGACCTCAAGATCATCAGGTCCAATATTTTGTGGGAAGTTGCATCTTGAAAACCTCCAGTGGTGGGGACTTCACCATGTCCTGAGGAGGTTGTTCCAGTGAATGATTGTTCTCACTGTAAAAAAATTTCTTATATCAAGATGAAACCTCTCCCAGTCCAACATGTACCTGTTGCCCCTTGTCCACATGTGGCTCTTTGCAAAGAGAGGGCTTTCCATCCTCTTTCCAGCCACCCTTTAAGTACTGGAAAAAAGCTTCCTTTGCCTGTTCCATGGAAACTCTTTAAAGTTTATATGTTTGCATTTATAATATATGAAGCTGTTTTTCTGTTTCCTTCTTTCTTTGTGCAGGAGGGCATACAGAGACAAGCTCAAATTCTGGACCCATTGTGTTCTAGTAACACTTATTGTATTTACAGTCATCTCATTTTTTGCTGAACAGGTAAAATTAATACCTTCTTATAGAATCTATAACACTTAATAGATTGCTGTATCTTCAGGCTAACATAAGATGGATTTTTTTAAAATAGGTTTTGAAAAGTAGCTAGGATTTTTCCTTCATAAGGGAAGTAAAAATGTTACATGACTAATAATTAGATTGCTTTGATTTTTAAGTCATCATGCTGAGATTCCTTGAAAAAAAGTCATATGGGGGGAAGGAGAGTAGTATTGCCTTTTCAGGTGCCTTGTGACTATCGAGTCCATCATTCAGTGTGCTAAATTTGGATGCTCAAAATTAGTAATTGCTTTTGAAATTCTTGGTCTATTAACACACATATTAGTAAAAGTGCAAATTAAGTTAACAGGAAGAAAATTTAAGTAATGGCAATACTCTAGTCCTGAAGAGAATCTCAAGGTATTTAGAGGCCTTGCAAAATCTCATCCCTAAGTAATTTCAAAGACTCCTATTGAATTCAAAAGGTTTTTAATCTGACTCAAAGGAAAAACCCCTCCACTTCTGCAAGCATAAAATGGCTTTCTTGAACGTGATTAATCCTGCTAAACTTAGAGGGAGTCAATGGAACAAATCATATGGGTAATTCTTTGCAGGTTGGGGCCTTAAGTAACACTTTCCGTGGTCTGATGAAGAGGGTGTAATTCTTGAAAGGTTGGCTTTTGATTATTATTTTTTTCCCACCTGTAACTTTTGCATGAATCTTTCCCTTGATTTTCAACCTTTTGTATTAGAAAACTCACCCTCCGTTAGTAACTTGGTTTTGAAAGGGGGTACTCAACCCAGTAGTACAGCTAGGTATGTAAATCCTGGTTTAAGATGCCAGCTTTATGTTGATCTTTTAGAAACTGAATGTAGCCCAGTGTTTAATTTAAATACAGAAATTAACTTTAAAATAATCAGAATATAGGCATACTGTATTTTTCACTTTCTGCTTGTATTCTGGTTATTGAGAAGTCCATAGAAATGTGCACACCTAATAGATGAATGAGTAAATAACTTTCTGTGCAGTCAAAAAAAGAACAGTATTGACTTAATTACCATAAATAGTACAGATTTTATAGTTTCTATTATGAAAGTCTGGCCAGCTGTGCACCTCTAGCCCAGCAGAGAACTAAATACTGTATTTTTTTCTCTCCTCAGCTAATTGCACTTAAACGGAAGATTTTTCCAAGGAGAAGGATCCAAAAGGAAGTTGGTCATGAACGAATCAAAGTGTAGAAGAGCTTTATTTTGGAGATCAGTCTACCTCAAGATGTGATAAGCATTTAAAATCTCTCTCTCATAAGTGTCTTTTATGGTTTGACATTTAAGTACGTTGGGATGAAGAAAAAAAATCATGCATCTACAGTTAGAATCTCCGCAGTACTCTTCATAATATACAAGCTGCTGGAGCTGTGACAATGCAAAAGAGAAAAAAAAAAAAAAAAAAGGAATTGCAGGAAACCTGTACATAGGCAGTTTTCAACTCATCTTACTTTACAACTGTTAGTTCATGGCCATGTTATCCTTTTTTATAAAAAGGGTTACCTAAAGAAATGTAACTGCATTTATTGCAGTGGATGTTGCCAACTAGATAAAATGTTGGAAGGCAAAATTGTTTGGGATCAGTTTAAGAGGTCCTTGATCTCGCATTCCAAAACATTTTGCAAATTTTTATCGTTGCTGCTTTTTTTTTTTTTTTAGCCCTACGGGAAAATTGAGAGTTATGTAACTTGTCATTTAGATTTAGTATACATTTATTGATGTTGACGTTATTTAAAGCACAGTGACAATTCATTCCCTATTTGTAATATTTAATTGGGATTTGGAAAAAATGTGTGCTAGTAAAATACACAGTAACAGAACAACTAATGGTTATTTGAAAGATACTTTGTATCTGGTGCATTATATTCCAAAGACGACGATGGTGTTATTGCTTGGCTTGATTACAAAGAGAGGGTTGTAATTAAATGAAAAGCATCCAGGTATGGTATTTTACAAGCATTGTAAATATAAAAGCAAAAGTGCCTCTCTATATGAATGGGTAACAAACTTTTAATGTAGCAATGTATGGGAGCAGTGTTTCACTTCAGAAAACAACATACATACTGACATGAAGCTTTGGTGTTTTTAGATTTAACAGGGTTTGGTCCTGTATTTTGCTGAGACATCAGAATAGTGTGTGTGGTTTTATGTGGGAAAGGATACTGAATCTTTTCAAGCAGAAATTTTTGGTGGTATATCTTCAGTTAATTGTAATAGCAGTATTCAAAAAAGCATTAATTTTTGTAATCAGATGATGTACAAAATGTATGTGCATATGCATTGTAAGATACTTGGTTTGCTTTGAAATTAACTAAAATGTGCTAAAAGTTTTGTCTGTTGTTTCTGTTTTAAAGTAAAACAAAACTCACTCATTGATAAATCAACATTAATGTGTATGAATCCTTATAAGTTCTTAATTTTCCCTTAAACTTCCAACAGTAATAATTTCATACTAATTTGAAACATGAATGGATACTCAAAGTAGAATGAAACTTTGAGCACTGTAAAAATGTAAGCACTTTTAATTATTAAGGTTATATTTCATGCTAGCAATATATATTATGCTGAAACACAGAATATAAGTAGTTTAAATCTACAGTACTTCAGACTAGCAGAAAATGAGATTTCAGGAAATAAAAGAAAACTTTGATAGCTTCTTACACTTCAGACTATTAGGTAGATTCAAGTTTAATTAGGGTCTGTTTGTTTAAAAATTACATTTGGTATTCTAATCATAAAGTTGGAAAAACTTGGTTGAAATGTTAAGGCAGTTTTTCTGCTGAAGTGACGTATAAGTAAACAGATTGCAGAGGTAGCTCAGCTGTCACTGCACTTCCTTTTTGTTTAAGCAAAGTTTTGAAGGTAGATTCATGGCATTTTGTTTCACTACAGCAGGAAGAGCCCAAAAGATGTAGCATCAACTTACTGAGAAGCATTCATTGAAAATCACTGCTAAAATCTGTGTGTATGGTACCTGGAAAAAAAGCAAGTGAAGCAGAGTAAGATGTGAACAGTACTATGGTGGCAACTAAGCACACACTCACACAGCCACTCACTCTTGCCAGCAGGATGAAGGAGGGAATTGGAAAAGCAAAAGTAAGAAAAACTTGTGGGTCAAGATAAAGCCAGTTTAAAAAGCAATGGGGAAGGAAGGAACACAAAGCCAAGTGATGCAAAAGGAGATACTGAGATACTCGACCTCCCCAGCCAGTCTCTGAGCAACAGTCACCTTGGAAAGACCGAACTCCCAGCTTTTATTGCAGAGCCTGATGTAGGGTGTGGAGTATCATCTGGGTCAGGTCAGATGTCCCTGTTCGTGGCTGTGGGGGCAGAGCAAGGCCTCAATGCTGTGCAGGCCCTGCTTGGCAACAGCTCGCACACCACCCTCATTCAGGCCTTGCCTGCCCTGTTTTGGTCGCCAGTGTTAAATGTAAAATATATTAAACATAAAATGCAACACTGTGGGAGGTTGCTGTGAGGAAAGTTAATTCTACCCTAGCCAGACCCAGTGAAAACTTAGTATTTCCTTAACTAAGTTTAAGTAAAATGTCTCAAAACTGTTGAGGTTAATGAGAATATTGAAAATGTGAAATAGTGGTAGGATTTTTAAGTTTTTGTATTTGATCTCTAAGTAAAGAGCAAAATACCTTAACTGTCTGAGGACAGAAAATCCTGTGAGAACAGTAGAAAAATCTGTAACGTCAAACATGTAGTTTGTAAAATTAATCTGACACGAGAAATATTGTCTGTTTGCATTAATTTATGGAAAAATTCTCCCTTGGCATCATACCCTAGCCTACATACCCACCAGAACAACTTATTTTGCACAGTTTTTGTTGTCTGAATGAGAAAGCCATTTCTATAAAAAGAGACTCAAACTAATGGTAGGTGAGGTTTAAACGAGTTTAATGCTGCATCTGCACGATGCGCGCGGCCTGGACCACTGGTCCCGCTCCGTCGGGCCCGGGGACGCGTGTCACTGCGCATGCGCACCCTCCCTTTCGTAGCGTCCTCCCGGCTTCCCGCCTTTTCCGCGGGGAGGGAGTTGCTGAGGGGGCACCGCCTCCGGTCGTGCCGGTCTGCCTACTCGCCCGGGAGAGGCGCGAGGGCGCCCGAGGGCTGCGAGAGGCTCCGGTGCGAATTGGGTTGGGAGGGTTGGGACGGAGCGGTGTTCCTTCTGCCTGCGGGAGGGTGTCAGACTCCCTGCCGCTGGTGGGTCCCCTCCGTGTGGGGCGGCGGCGGCCGGGGTGGGCGCTGCGTGGGGGTGAGGTGGTGAGAGTGAAGATGAGGCCATCGCAGGGCAGAGGGAGAGGGATGAAGGGTGTTTGGGTGGAGAGTAAGGAACAGGGATAGGACACCACGGTGCCCGTCTGACACCTCAGTGGCTTCCCTCCAAAACCTATGGTGGTGGTGGTGTGGTGCAGGCCCAAGTCTCCCTTGCTGCTCTGAGCGAAAAACAGGTGGGCCCCCGTGATGAAAAGCCCCATTGTAGTAAAGTCACACAAATACTGGTTTATTTCACATCTTTTTGGGCAGGGTGAAAAAAGGAGGTGAGCTTCTCTGAAAAATCATTATTAAATACACAACGGTGGTTTGAAGATAACTCGGATCTGCTAAAGCAGGTAGCTACACAGGATGGGTGAAAGCTGTATGGGGCTGTGAGGTGGCAAGATTGTTTTACAGTGTATGGAGGAACTGGGAAGTTGTGGTTGGTATACTGATTTTCAGTACAAAGAAAATTGCCTGTATGTGAGATAAAATACATGCTTGCAGTTTAAAGTTGAAGCGTGTTGTTTGGCAGCACAGCCAATGCCATACCAGTACATGATGTTTTCAACAGCTGCAGTAGTTGAAAGCAGAATGAGTCTTGAAAATTTTCTCTCATTTGAGGATAATTTTAATGCAAGAGCTTTTAATTTTCAATTAATAATTTAAAGACGTTTGGTTTTGTTTTTCAGGAAACGTAATGTCTAAAAATCTTCAGGCTATATAGAGAAGCATCAACTACAGAAAAAGCTGGGTATTAAAAAGCAGTATTCCTTACTTTGTAGGTTACTGTGATCATGTTGTATATATCTATGTAGTAATTGGTTAAAAAACCATATTTTCATAGCTATGGACAACTCAAAAAACAGAAATGGGAAAGTCAGGTGTGTTGGGGGGACTTCACAGTCCTGGAAATTCAAAAGCTCTTTACTGGAGTTCTGATTTTCAGTGTGTGAATTTAATTTTCAGATCTATCTTTGCCCTGGCTTGTGGAAAACCTGTTGATATTTTTAGCTGTGTTGAACTGTGTCTAGAATGAGAAGTTTATCCACTTCTGAGTCATGTCTTGCTCAGTTTGGAAACAGGGTACTTGCAGATGATGATTTTTTCTGTATTCTTTCCATCTTTCAAGTAATCCTGTTATTTTTGGAAGGATTTTTAAAAGTATATGTCATGTGACACTTAACTTGAAATGCTTCGTACCTCTTGCTATCAAAGATAATGAAAAATATTTCAGCAAGGTTTCAGTAGCTTGCTATTTCCTGTTGTAGTTGTATATTGTTTCTATTGATGATAAAGTGCTAAGGAGAAAATGATTTTATCATTCATATGTTTAATGATTACAACTATGCTTTTTTCCTTCTAAATAGATATTTTACTCCTTGAATATTTATAAAAATCCATATATAAACATTAGTGTTACTAAAATAATATTGTTTTTTTAAGAGGGCAGTGTATTTGTAAAATGTTTACAAATACAGAACTGCATTAGTTACATTACAGAAGACAGAGGCATAATAGCTATAAATAAATTCAGAAAGTTAAAGTTGCCCAGGATTTTTAAAAATGGCATATGTGTGTGTGTATTTGTGTCTCTAGTGTGGGATGGATCATAGAATCAGATTGTTCTTTATGGTTTATCATTTCTGTGTTTTGTAAAATAGAATATTGGCATAGCTTTTTGGAAATGCAGTACTGGATATGTCAAAATACATAATAAACATTATGGAAGCCGAACAGGCAGGCACCTTAAAAAAGTGCATCATTTTCTTCCTTCTTTTTCAGCAGAATCAAGTATGTTCCTACTAGCCCTGGTATTTTTTTTTCACCCTGTTCTTAAAAACACCACTGATAGGTAATCCTGTGGATTACCTCAAAACTAAAACAGTTTGACTGCTTGAATGTCCTTACAGGTAGAGAGTGTTACAGAGGTGTCCATAACAGGTCAATGTAAGCATAAAACCATATTTCTTCTCAAAGTGAGGAAAGTTATGTAACAAATACAGCATACTGTTTCAGTAAGAAGCTCTCATTATGGCACCATCGGGAAGAAAGCATGGAGGAAAAGCTGGTAAAACAGCACAGGAAAATCAAGCCATACCTGCCTATGACTTTCAGGAGGAAAGAAAAGATCTGAGTGGATCAGAGGAAGATATTAGAGAAGGTGCTTTTATGATTTTTATTTTTTTGAAATGTGTTTATAATATTTCTGACTATGAATGGAAATGAAAACACTTCCATGTTAGCGAGTGTCTGAGTAAGCTTGGTTCATAATGTTTGTGACAGCTAACCTCTTATTGTATAATTTTGATCAGTAAGAGAAGAATACAATGGAATAGCTCTGTATAGTGCACTATTATGTCTCAAAATTATAGGTGGAGTCTTTAATAGAGTAGGATTTTATTACATAATTTGTTTTACCTTATTTTAATGCCATATCCTTCTATCACCTGGCTGCATATAAAGTTGTGAGATCAGGATAGAACACAAGAGCTCTGCTTGCTTGTATGGAGTGCTGAGTTGGGTATGGTAGTTGAAGTCTGAATGCTGGCAGGGTTAACAGTACTTCAGGAAGAATCTGAACAGAGGGAAAAAAAAAAAAAAAAAAGGAAGAAGCAGAGAAAGCTGAGGAAAAAAGAAAATAACTCAACCGAGGGATTCTTGTTTAATTTTGAGGGAGTGTCATAAAAAAGTGGACTTTGCTTAAAAATGCAGTTCTCATTCATAACATGATAGTTTTTTGTAAAGTTTGATGTAACTCCATTTCTGGATTTTTGTCTTTCAGCAGTTACATCTGGGTTTATTCTACTAATTTCTTCCCTTCTTCATTTGTTCAGACTAAATTTCACACACACACACACACCCCCAAATAGAAATCTGACAGGCAAGGATTTTTATTTTCTGGAAAGAATATAATTGTCTATTTGTGATTTTGCTTTTTTAAAGATCAGAGTACACAATTTCAGTACTTATTTTACATTAAAATGAAAATTAATAGATTGGTCTTTTTCAATTTTTAGATTATTTTTACTTTTCTGATGATATATTGTGAGTTGGGAGTAACTATGTAGTAGTGGACAGAGAAGCTAAAACTGGTTGAGACCAGTCTAGGGGAACTCAAGGCAGTGCCAGCTCAAACCTGGCTTTGCAGAATAATTCACCACCATCTGTCAATTCCAGATTCAAAGTTTTTGCTTCATGTGTTATGGATGGGAACTGAGACCCATGAGACATGTTCAGAGAAGTGGCATTACAGAAAAGTAATTACACTTTTAATAACTCAAATTACCCCCGCAAAATATAAGATACTTTTGTAAAACTTTTTGAAATTTGTATTAAGGTGAAACATCAGTAATGGAGAAGCATGGAAAGAAAAGACCTTTGGTGACTACTCATGTGGTTCCAGATGATGTGGGGTAAGGTTAGGGGTTTGGGGGGGGGGGGGGGGTATTTTTGTTTTTTTTTTTTTTTTCAAAATAATCAAGTCTTAAATAGATACTGATTTCAGTTAACTCACTGCTTGTTTGGCTTGGGGTTTTTTTCTAGTGTTTGAAAAATCAGGTGACACATAATACAGTAGTAGTAGGTAAAAAAGAATGTAAAGTTTTAAAATGAGTAATTCTGCAGTTTCTTTGTAGATACTTTTGAACATGCATTAAAAAATTATATATTTGTGTGAGTTCTTAAAATTCTTGTTTCTTTCAAAAGATGATTTAAGTTTTGTCCTAAACTGTTGATAATTTCATTAATTCTTTTTCCTCTGATCTGTGTTGCTTGAAGATACTAACAGTACTTTAAATGATCCAACTATTGCGTGAAGTATGTGTATGTTGAAATAGTTTTTAGCAAGATTACAACTGTTGAGTTGAAGATACATTTTCTTTGGCCACCATGTCCCTTTTTGGACTTGTCAGCTATTGTATCACTGCCTTAAAGGTGTTGTAAAAACAACCTTGATATTATTTGTCTTGGATTTTTCTTACTGTGCCAGTCATGTGAACTGTGATGGACTTGTTTTCATTTGATGTTCCAAATACCTTTTGTGTTTTCTTGTTTTCTTTTTGTATAGGGAATGATCAATTTTATTTACTGTCGTACCTCAGTCAAGACCCTTTAAATGCCTAATACTGCCTTTTTACTGGGGACTAAGTTAATAGATTCTAGTAATTTTTTTTTACAAAAACCAAATTAGTCTAAAAAAGAGACCTCTCGCAGGAGGAGTGCATTTTTTATCTTGTAGAACAGCAGCAGCTCTGTCACTGCTTACAAGTAACAGGCACGTGAATAAAATTAGTTTTAAGCATATACAAAAGGTCTTATTCTGAAGTCAGAAAATGGGCAAATAAAAATTTTAAACGCTATTTTGTAGGGGTGAAGTACAGAATATGCTGGAAAGATTTGGAGGTAAGTACATTTACATTCTAATAAATTAAAACCCAATGTTTAAGTTGCAGAATTGGCAGTAATTCCTTACCTTAAAATAACTTTCAAGATTTACATAAAATGACCGGTCTTTGTAGCATTTTTCAGCATTTCTGAAAAAAAAACAGTTTTCAGAAAAAAGGTTGTATCTAAGTAGAGCAAAAGGGAAAGAAGAGAAGGGAATAACTGCATATAAAGTGAGATGTAAGTATTGGTGTAGGTAATTACAAAGGAAAAAGGGAAGGATGCATGAGTGCTTTTGATTATCAGCTTCAATTTTAAGATTAAGAGATAGTAAGAGGATTGCATTGTATAGAAAAGGGACAATATGAGTTAGCTGTTGTTCTTACTCAGGTTTTTATTACAGTGATGTAGAAGTGACTGGGGAGACTTGAGTGAGACATTAGGGGCATGTAAATGTTAATATAAGTTACGTAGAACAAGTATTTCTAATTCTAGACAAAGAAGTTTGGAAGTAGACTGTAGTTGCGATACAGAATGAGCTACAGGGTAGTCTGTACTCCACACTTTCAGAAATACAGAGAACAGGGAATCAGTAGAAAAGAGAATTTCAGCAGTCAGGAAGAAGAGTACAACTTTCTAGAAGAGCTAAAAAATGAAGGAAGTAATGGCAGTCATCTAGTGATGAGGGGTTTATGCACATCACCTAGCTGGATTTAGTTTTGCTATAATCAGATCCTCAAATGGCTCTATTTATAGTTAAATTTCCAGCTGAATTCTAGATAGCTGACAGGTTAGAGAAAAAACACATTTCACTTGTAAAGAATGTATAATACGCATCACAGTGTAACAAAGCATTGAAAAGCCGTGAAAGGAAGGGAAACCATCTTAATGCCAGGATTACATACTCAATAGCTGATTAATACTTGCATTGTATGTATAAGAAAATGCTGTACACAGTCATTACTTGCATGTAAATCTTAAGGTGAAAAGAGGAGGTCAAGGAATTCCTTAATCCATGAGTTAAGAATTTTTGCTGTTAAGGTACATATTAGAATGCTACTGTAGATCTAGCACTCTAGATAGGAGGAGGATTTTAATGTTAAAAAGCTAGGATTGCTTGTTATTGAAGGCTCAAAAATAGGATGGAAGAAAGGAAAATGAATGGATCAGAGAGAGGATGCTGTCTGCTCAAAAATAATAGGTTTGGCATTAGCCAGGGGCAGATGCCTCAGGAAATTAGAGAGGTTTGACAGATGTTTCCTGAAATCTACAGTGAGAAGGAAAAGAAATTGCTGTATTAACCTGAAGCTGTGACTTCTTAAATCTCCAAATGTAAATTAAAGTGAAACAAATGTACTAACTTCTATTAACTTGAATACTTTTTAAAAAGTACCGTCTCTCTGAAGTATGAAAAAGTTTGTCATTCATTCATTCATTATGTTCACAGTGATAGTAATCACATACTACCTTTCATTTATTTCTAAAATCTAAGTAATTTAAGTATTACTCTGAAATGTGTTTTTTCTATAAAAAACCTAGAAAGTGTCAGCATAACTAATTTCCTTGAAGGTCTGGAAACTGAGCTGGCACTGCAGTCATGCAGCTAAATTAATGAGCATTTTGACGGTGTGACTAAAACATCATTAGATACTAGAGAAAAGACCAAGATGTCTGTACTCAGTCAGGTTTGTGAAAGGTATCTCTAGCTTTGAATGTAGAATTTACAGACTATGAGATGTCCAAATACAGTGTTTGAAGATACACAGTGTGACCTGACTGGGTAGCGCTTCTAGTGTTTCAAGCATGTATGTCTGCTTATTGTATGGGCGATACGTTAGAAGTGCGTGCTGGACCATAATGATCAGTAGGGGAACACACATGATGACAGTGTATAAGGGACTGATTTAAATGTATGTGATGGAAGCACTGCAGCAGCCCCAAGTTCAAACCGCTGGGCAGTTTCAGTTCATTGTGTGTGTCTGCTCAGAGCCAGCCTGACACCGTACCCGCCTCTGTCCTTCCCAGAATGAAAAAAGCTAAAGCTGAGTCACCTCAGCGTAGGTCCTACTTGGTCTGGCCCCTGAGAGAGGTAGGACTCGAAGCAGATGTGAGAGTAGCTGGTGGGGCTGGGCAACAAGCAGCTGCAACTTCAGAGGCCAGGTGTCGGTTAAGGTGTACGGGGGCTTAGGGAAGCAGCACTCACCCCAGTGCCAACAGCAGGCTGAGGGACACACAGCAGCCAGGAACCCAGCTTCTTTCCAGCAGAACACTTTTCGTTTGCTTCTCCAAAGGGTAACTCATCAGCATTTTTAATAAAAGGCACAATGTATCTCGGTATGCTTAATTTCTAAATATTCTTTGATTTTTAGCTGACATTAACAAGGCTCTCTTAGCTAAGAGGAAAAGATTAGAAATGTATACAAAAGCCTCGCTCAAAACCAGTAACCAGAAGATTGAACATGTTTGGAAAACACAGCAGGAACAAAGGTAACATTTACCCTTGTTTTTCAGACCTGTAAAATCAAATTCCCTCTTGTGTCAGCATGGATAGTTGGTCCATCTTCTTGCAGATAAATAGCAAGTAGTGTATCTACTAGTTACATACCTGCTCAGGTCCTCTGTGTCTGCTGCCTCCAGTTGTGTCTGCTCGGTTAAACTGACAGCAGTGGTTAACATAGTGCTTTCTCTGTTGAATGGAGAAACTCAAGATTTGGAATTTTGAGAGCAAGCTACCTTAAAGAGCTGGGTGTACTTTTGTTTTATCTTTATGGAAAATGACCTTTGATGTTATTTTTGTCTTTTAAACCAATATTTTTATTTTTTCCATTTCAGTTGGAATTTTCTCTTTCTACCTGAAAACTGACAAATGTTCAGTAAAACTTTTATGCCATTCTGGTTAAGAAAATAATTTTTATTTTCGCATTGTAAATAATTTTCACCCTACATAACACTCCTCTTGCCTCTTAAGGCATATTTAATTACTACATCTGATACTACAGGTAGAGCAAACTGAAAAATGAGACAGCTAAAAACTGAAAATCAGTAATATTTGTAACTGTCTTGGTGGTTTTATATATACGTATGTCAAACTTGCATTGACAAAACTTACGTTTACATAGGGAAACTAGAGCATAGTGAACTAATGAATGAGTTAATCAATTTTTCATTATAAACCCCTTATGTTAAAGCCAAAATCTGTCGCTGGGTTAGAAAAACATAGTAAATCTCAGAAAACCTGACACTGTCAGGAAGAAAATTTGTAATTTTTTTTTAACCTGAGTTTTGTATACGAGTGCTGCCTTCTTATGTGTATATAATCACATTCACTCAGAAAGTGTTGTGTGTCTATGTATGTGTGTTCTGTTTTTCAAAACACAGTATTCAGTTATGGCCAGATGTCAAACTAGCCTGTTTATCTATGCCAGCTCTTTTTATTCTGCTCCGTGTGTGTGTTGAATCTTAGCTTTCCTTGTAATTCTTCTTAGCATTTGTCATACTTACGTCTAGTGTGTGTTTATAGGCAGAAGCTCAATCATGAGTTCTCCCAGCAGTTCCTGACTTTATTTCAGCAATGGGATGTAGATGTGCAGAAAGCAGAAGAGCAGGAAGAAAAACTAACGGTGGGTTTCCAGCATGGCCTGAGCTTCACGGTATTTTCATGAAGAGGAAATATTGTTTAGACACTCAAGAAATGTAAAAACACTTTATGTAGGTTAAACAAATGTAGGATTGTTTGCCTTTTGTTTAAAAAAAAATCAGGTTTGGTGGCTCTCCAAATGTTTAAGTTTTGGGATACATTTTAAAGTGAAGAGGGCTGCATTTATAAACTTTATTGCAATTTTATAAACGGTAATAAGCGATGCTCTAGGCCAGCATATGGCTTGCAAAAAGCCAAGACCATTTACAGAGAAGAAAGATGTGTGCTGTTCTGTGCATCCAGAGTCTCTGGGTTCAGGGAACAAAGGAGTAAAGGAAAGTAGTTGTCTTTTAGCATGCATTGCTTAAAAATATGCCTGCATATAATGTGTATGAGAATTTGATCACTGAAAGGGGGGGTAGGAGCTATACAATGGAATGTAATCACATGATGTGGCTACTCCCAACACATTTGCGAGTTTTGCTTTTCCCTAGGCAGCACACTTCCCTGGGATACCCTCGAGAACTGCATTGGATAGCAATCCTCACAGGATCTCACAGGGCTAATTCAGGTTGGAAGGGACCTCAGGAGGTGACTCAGGGTTTAATCCAGTCTTCAGTCTTGCTTTCATTAATAAGAACAAGGATAACTCTCCAGGCAGGGATCTACATTACATGACCCAGATTCCAGTGAAGGCAGCATTTCTGATTTAATAAATGACAATGGTGTTGCTGTCCAAGTGCTTTTGGTTAACTCATGCAATTATTTTTTTTCTTTTGCCTCAGAATATATTTCGTCAGCAACAAAAAGTTTTTCAACAGGCAAGAATAGTTCAGAGTCAGAGACTGAAAACCATTAAGCAACTCTATGATCAATTCTTAAAGGTACAGTAAGTTTTCTTCTTAGAAGGCAGTTGATCCTTATCACATCACTTAAAAAAGCTGTATTAATTCAACCTTTATGAAATGCAGAGATTTAAGGTTCATTTAAGTTAAGTAACAGCCTTGCATGAATATTCGTGTTAGTATCTTTCCCTTGTTAAGAACATGGCTTGTTCTCTCTATATATGCATATGGATTAAATCTGTTTAATAAATTATTTAGTTAAATGTGTTCTCACAGGGATCTGATTGGCTCGTCCATTTCAAATACTTAACCACAACCCTCAGAGCATACTTTATAATCAGAACACAGTTTTGTACCAGTTTAAAGGTTATATAGGTCAGTTAAATCATCAGGATTTTGTCTTAATTATTCCCTTAGCTTTTTGATATGTATTTAAAAAAGTGAAACTTGACAATCTATTAAAAATACATCTTAGGCTGCAATTTACTGCTTTTATTACTGCTGGCAGGTGCATCCCCCATTATGAGAATTAGATACCAGTTTTCTTCTGTCATTAACCTTTCTAGCTGTTGCTGCTTCATGTAAGGAAAGTGACCTTTAAAGAAAATCAATTGTAATTCCCTTAAAATTGCCCAGTTAGAATTCCCTTCATCTCTTCCTAAGCAACATTCATTAGAAAGGGTTTTCCTTTCTGTAACCTGGCATTCAAGGTAAGCATTCACTAAAACATCAGCGGGAAGAATCTGATGGAAATACTGATTTATGGTGAAAACAGGCCCGGCTGGATGGTTACGCAATCAGTCCTGTTTAACTTTCCTGTTGCTTTATGCATAATTTTTGTATTTGCTGGGAGTCCCTACAAACACCTTTTTTTTGACAGTGCTTACACAGATAATGTATTTTAAACACACGATTCGTACTGATCAACTGGGGTGTGTTTCGATTTGTTGGGTTTTTTTAACAAAGTAGTTAACATACTGGACAGTGGACAAAAAATGATTGTGAGTAGAACTACTCACAAATTTGACTTTTGGTAATAAAATTAAAAAGAAAAAAGGTCTTCCCTGTCATTTTACACTAAGAACAAAACACTTTATTCCCAGAATTTCCTTCCCCCGCTATTTTTCTGAGTAAGGTATTAGAAATCTAAACTGTGAGAAAAATGAAAGTACCCTAGATGATTGGTTTTGTAATGAATGCAGAGGCACAGTACCACAGAGTTGCTGAAGGACTAAGGTTGGAAGGTACCTCTGGAGGTCATCTGGTCCATCCCACAGCAGGTACAGCAGGGCTGCCTAGAGTCAGTTACCCAGGACTTATGTCCAGATAGCTTCTGATTATCTCCAAGGATGGAGACTCCACAGCCTCCCTGGGCAACCTGTGCCAGTGCTCAATCACCCTCACAGTAAAAAAAGTGTTTCCTGATGTTCAGAAGGAACCTCCTGTGTTTCAGTTTGTGCCCACTGCCTCTGGTCCTGTCACGGGACACCACTGAGAGGAGCCTGGCTCCATGTTCTTGGTGCCCGCCCTTCAGGTATTTACACACACTGATGGGATCCCACTTGCGAATACTCTTCCTTAGGCTGAACAGTCTCAGCTCTCTCAGCCTTTCCTTGTAAGAGAAATGCTCCTGTCCCTTCATCATCTTCGTGGCCCCTTGCTGGGCTCTATCCAGTATGTCCATGTCTCTCTGGTACTGAGGAGCCCAGAACTGGACCCAGCACTCCAGGTGTGGCTGCACCAGTGCTGGGTAGAATGGAAAGATCACCTCCCGCGACCTGCTGGAAACACTTTGGTCTAATGCAGCCCAGGAGACCAGCAGCCTTCTTTGTGGCAAGGGCACGTTCTGGCTCATGTTAAACGTGGTGCCCACCAGAACCCCCAGGTCCTTTTCTGCCAAGCTGCTTCCCAGCTGGATGACTCCCAGTATATACTGGTACATAAGGTGGATTAAAGTCTGTCAGTTTCTGACAAACCTTAATTTCTCTTCAAGTCACTCCCTAACTGGTCCTTTTTTGAAATTTCAGTTAGTTATGATATGTTTGGGTTTTTTTCAAGTCTGGTAGTTTTGAAAAACAAATCTGAAATAGAGCAACTCTTAGGTTAAGATGGTCAGAATTTACAGAAGATATTACAGAAGCATTAATAAATAATACCTGCTTCAAAATGTCAAAGATGAAAAACTGAAGAGAAGGGTGAGTATTATTTTGATTTTTCTCCTCACGGAAGATCAATAGGTAGAAATCAAGCCTCAGATAAGCTTAACTAAATACAAGTCAAGGAAAATGCAACTATGGGCATACACAGGCATAGCTGTATGTACAAAAGGGAAGATAACCAGCGAGCTTTAGTTGGCTTATGCGGGGAGAAGTATGCAGAGAGAGGGAAATTTAATGGGTTTAAATCAAACTCCTATCATTCCTGACAGATGTCTGTTTAATCTTTTCTTGTAGAACTCTTACTGAAATGCAGGATAACTAGTGGAGGCCTCACAGATGCTGAGTGGAGGGGACTGTTTCCTTCACAGGTTCTATATTGTTTCACGGGGTCCATATTGTTTGAACAGGAATGTAGACTGGAGTACAAAGTCCTGTATAGTTTGTCTGTCAAGTTCATGACAAAACTCATCAAGTATCAGTGACCACTGCTGCTATAAAAATTAAACTGTAGTCTGAATAATTGTTTGTTTTAAATGAACTCTTTGGCATTGAACAGTTCTGAAATAAGATTATCCTTAACTTCAGAGCATGGAGGAGCTGGAGAAGAGCAATGAAAATCTTCTAGCTGGTGCACAAAGTGAACTTCGCAAAGAAATGGCTATGTTGCAGAAGAAGATTATGATGGACACTGTAAGTATCAGATCTGCGAAGTAGTCTAGTTAAATACAAAAATTGAACATTCTATAGAAAAGTCATTTGACATTCATTTAATTAGCTGAAAGGAATCATATTGATATGGCATTTGTTCAGTATTATCTCCTTTTCTTGTAACAGCAACAGCAGGAGATGGCAACTGTTCGCAAGTCTCTTCAGTCCATGTTATTCTGATGGCTCAATGGAGAAACAACTTCTACCTAAGTAACATGATACAAGTATAGGCATTAGCCATAGAGAAGTACGTTAAGATTTAAATGTTTCAAAGTTCCTATTAAACGCTTTCAAGAATTGTTCTAATCTTGTGTCTCATAATGTTGTAAGGACATATATTAATAAATTTATTACTTTGGGGGGGAGCAGTATGGACCCCAAAACATTTACTGTGTCCAATTTAACTACTTAATACTCACTTTCAGTAGGATTGGACTGTTTAAATTGTTTCACGTTTTATAATGCCAAATTGTTAACAGCGGGCAGAATTAATAAAAAATGCGTTACCCAGATTTTTACATAACTTTAGGCCTTCAGGTGCATTGTGCGAATAGAAGCATTTTACACAAGCTGCAGACTTCAAGATTTTCATAGTTTCAACATTTAGTCTGGCAGCGTATCAGCAGTTATGAAAGTTCAGAGAGTATGACATAGCTCATGTAAGATTGTTTAATGATGTGTATTATGGTAAATTAAATTTACTCTTTTGTTAGGCTAGGCATTGTAGTATCTTTGTATTAGTAAGAGATTTATGAACTGCTGTAATTTGCCCAAAAAGCAGGTTTCTTTAGTTGAATGATGAGCTGAGTATCCCAGCTTTATATGACATCTGCTCAAGTAAGCATAATTAAACATTATGCATTCTGGGGTATATAGACCTTGTAGAACCACTGCTAGAAGTAATCTAGCTCATTTATTTAGTACAAGTTATTACAAGTCTTTTGAGATGGAATATTAACTCTTTGCAATTCTAAATGACTAGCAATTTCGGGAGGCCTAAGTTTTAAGGATAAAGCATTTATCTTTCATGTATCTCATTATAGTAAATCAGCATGAATGAAACAATCGGCTTAGCCTGCATGCAGTTTGTTTTTACAGAAAACCATTATGCCGGAATATCTACTTTTACAAATTAGGTAGCTCCTAACATATTTAATGCTTAGATTTAATACAGTAGTAGATAAAACAAAACCCATCCACACACCCACACACACAAATGTGATGTTTTCATAATAGTGCGTTTCAAAACCAGTCCACACAGATTCTTCTCCTCAGCTCACTAGCATTTTTAGTTCAGAATCAAGTCATTTGGTGATGGTTCTCCAGTTCTGGGAGGCAGATTACTGATGGCTAACTTACAGAACTTCAGCTGTTAGGCTGCAACTGAAGTTGAACAAAACAACCGGTATGGAGCTTTTTGTTGGGCATCTGCTAGGACTTGGGCAAGGAGCAAACACAGAAGTTACACTGCTAGAATGAGGCAGTACGGGCCTCTGGCAGTTAATGGGTAACTGCATTAATTTGTAACTGTGCTGCTGAGCCTCAGCCCTCTCAGGATATTTAGACAATGCTATGAAATACCGTTAACAGTTTTTGCTTTCTGTCTTCAATACTAAGTTATTTGTTAGTATTGCCTCCTGTTTCTGGTTTTATTTGTTAGTTTTGCCTCATGTTTCTGTTTTTCTGACCAATTTCTGCATTAGTTTCCAATCATCCACATACCTCAATCATATCCTTAAAACTATGTAGACCTTCTACACATTTTTGAGCATTCTGGGGAACGAAACTTTCTCACTCTAAAAAAGTGCCTGTGTCTTCATCAGGTGGTTAATTTGTTTACAGTATTAAGACAAACTGAAATTGTCTTTACCATCTTCTCTTCTATTTGCCCATGGCCTGGATTCTGGCTAAGTTCTTGAGTAGATGCTGTGTCTTTCCCAGCCCCAAACAGGAGTAGTAGGATTCACTTGGAATTGATATTAGTCCCTTAGAGTGCTCAGTGCTTCGGCAGTAACTGTTACAGTTATCCCTCAAGTGTATCAGTGTATCCTTAGGCAGGAGTGTGGTAGATGGTATTTTATTTCCTCCAAATTTAGCAGACAATACACCACTTTCAAAATTACTTAAACACCTCATGAAGTCTTTTTGAGTTAATGTGCAGCTAGGAAGCTGCAGTGGTTATTTTTAAAACAAACCATAGCATTCTTTATTGTACAGTTCAGGAAGGACTTTATGAACTCACAGCTCAGCTACATACCAGCATCTGAAAATGGTAATGGACACTTACATTCAACAGCTTTTTACAAAAATCATATTCAAATAGTACCTCTTTAAAGGAGCTTAAGCTTACAGGGTTTGTGTTCAAGTTCTGATTTGCTCATACAGATAATAAGCTACTTTCATTCTGCTTTTCTCTAATGACAGCGACAGCCCTTTTGCTAGGCATATTATGTTAGCCAGGGGGTCTTTTCTTAAAAAAGAGGAAGGCTGATAGTGGGCCCGACTTTCTGTTTTGGAGAGTTTTACTATATGTTAGGGTTTAGTTCTGTGCAGTTTTGTTTGGATAAAGTACAGTGATAGCTACAAGACAAATCAGATTATAAGGTAGATGAACACAGCGATAGCAAATATACTTCAGAGGGCATTACATATGGGTGGGTTCCATTGTCACAGTCAAACAGTCACAGTCATTTAAGTTTATCAATGAACTTTGTCATTCACTTGTGCAGTTTCACAGATACAAGTTAGGGTAGGTAAAGTTGGCGTCCTCAAAGTACACAACTACCTATAGTGTAGATTATGGAGTACAATGAGGCAAACCTTATTATGACCACAAAACCAGAAACTGGCCTTGAAAGAAAACACAAGCTACAATTGTATTTAGTAACAGTAGGTTATGTACTTAAATACTAGAGATGCATGAATCCTAAAGGCACTCATAGCAGTATTTTGAAATAGAAGAAAATCTTCCTGAGCTATACCTCCTTCATCCTACTGATCCAGTAGCTTGTTCTTTAGAAACACCAGAACAGAGATTAATGAGTAGTTTTGCCTCATGGATGCCTCATTTTACCAGTCTTAATAATGCAGTGCTGTACTCTGACTACTACTTCATAGCAGTTCCAAGAAGACTTTAGAAACTAATGCTAGAAGATTAGTCACTTGGTCTAGGGAAAAAGTGAAATCCCTCTTCCAGTTCTGGTTGGTAGCACCTTGGTTTGCAGTCTACATTCACCAGACCAGAAGTACAGAGTTAAGGTTACCTAACAGGAAATGGCAAAAGGTTCAGATGTAGTATTCATGGTATGAAACAACAGCTGCAATGTCTAGGACACTGTGGCAAACACATCCTGGGTCAAAAGGACTGATCACAACAGAAGCTGCAGGACTTGGTATTTAGTTATTCTAACATCTGGTAATCTCTGGGATAGAGAAGTGTTCTCATAAAACTATTTTCTTGAAAAGCTTAATCTGTCTTCCCCAAAAGAGAGAGGCTGCTTCATTCAACATTCCCCTAACTGCTTCTTCTCTTGTCCTTGACCTATTTAATCAGTCATTATGGTTTTGAACCTGTTCAGGAGCTTGATGAGATGAAATTCTGAAGACATGTATATGAAGATGAGCAGCAATCTGTAGGCATACACCAGTGGCATATCTCAGCATATCAAACAAGGATATGAACTTCAAAAGAACAAAACAGAACAGGTTAAAAAAAAATTAAAAAATGTCCCTACTAAAATTCAGCTATACTTTAATCACAATCTATCCAATGATAAGTTTAACAAGCATTTTAACATATAGAGTGGTCTAGTTTAGGGAAAAAAAACCCCACCCAAAACCCAAAAAACCAAACAGCACTAAACACTTACAAAGTCTGATAAACAAAGGCTGTTAGTCTGCAGTTCGCAGAATAACTTTAAACAAACCACCTGGAGTAAAGCATAAGCAGAGAGCTCTGTAAATTACTTTCCAAGGAAAGAAAGCCAGTCAGCTCTCAGAATACGTGTTTACATGGTACCCCAGCACTCCCTCTGCGGGGATAGCTGAAAACTCAGCAAGTCAGAAATGGCAGAGCAGAATGACAGGGACACTTCTCAATTCATTCCTTTAAGTATGCTCCAAATAAAAAGTATAAAACAAAACGCTTACCAATGCTATCCATAGAACAATATATTCATCAACAAAACTGTTGAAGTACTGGTCCAAAAACAGAAGTCCTGGCCCGATAAATGCAGTGTCCTGAAGACAGATTTCACTTTTTGTCATGTGAGCCACCTAAGTTTAAAAAAAAAAGACACACATCAATGTGACTACCAGAAAACCTGCACCTTCGTTAGGGAAGGGCGAGCCATCCTTACCCAGCAACAGCCTGCTGGCCCAGTTCTTAGGAAGTGATCCGCAGGCAGGCCAAGGGCTTCACAAATGCTTCAGGGCCTGCTGCTCCCTGACAATTTCTTTCCCAAGGACCAACCTCTTTCTAGATTATTCAGTCAGCACACAGCACTTAAATCAGTGATAACAGCTATTTTGAATTATCAGTTGGTATTTTTTGACTTTATTAGGTAAGAAATATGTACATGTCCTTCAGTGTTCTTCTGTAATATGTTACATCTACGCCAGTGCACTTTGGCTATTTGCATGGGTTCCCCACTCTATGTTTGCAGTGCTGTATTTGAAGGGAAAGACTATGCAAGTGTATTTCACTTGACATGTTGTTTACCAGTCTAACTTGAAAATACTGGCTTTACTTAGCCAAAAACTAACTAGAAACTAGGCTTTTGCTTAGGTGACAAGACTTGTTTTCACTGTTTAGTAGAGACAGTGATGTACACACAGAGACACTTTACAGAATGACCAAGAGAAGAAAGATTACAGGGGTGTGGGGGGGAAGGAATCTCTTCCTCCCACACACCTTGATCCACCTTTAATCGAGAGGTGGAAGAGGAAATTTTTTGTAGGAAGTTGGAGACCTAATAAAGGACATATGAAAAGTCCATACCAGGAAGCTCAAAAATGGCAGAAGGAAAGTAGTCTAGGTGGCAAGGTTGCCGTAAGAAATCACCCTGTCCTTCCTTGTTTCCATGCAATGTGGACACTTGGAAAATGTGATTAAAGTAGTGAGAGGTTCCTGTGAACAAAGTGGTCTCTTAGCATAATATAAATCATGTTCAACTCTACACTGAACAGCAAAATCCACAGACAAGCCTGCGAGTGTCCCAGTCTAAAAACAAGACAAAGCACAAAGGCTTACAGCCAGAGGAGAGCTGACGAAGGCTCCCACCCTAAGCCAGCTAAGGGTGCATCTCTGCTGCTGAAGGGATCTGCTGCAGGGAGCAATTCCTGGCTCACGTCTGGCGTGATGTGCAACAGCTACACAGGGTTAGTGCCCACGGAGTGGCTCTGGCACACCCATACAAACCGCACAGCCCCTGGCTCCTTGGCTGCCCTGGGCCTCCGTTTGGTCACACCTTAAGCTTTCACTGCCGTTTTCTCACTCTGGAGCGCCTGAAGGACAAGGCCTCCTGAAATAGTACCAAAACACTGAGAGCTAAACCCACAAAATCCTTTCCCTGCTACCCTTACAGATTTGCTTTGTGAGCAGACTATCCTCAAAGCTACACCCAAAGCATCGAGGGAAACACGCTTTGCTCAGAAGTGTCTGTGAGTGAGCTGACACACACAGAGCGATGCCTGCTGGTTACAAGGACCCAGGGGTCCTCTGAACGAGCGAGGGAGCCAAGTGTTTGACAGACGAGGTGAACTGCCTCAAGTTCAACCCTGAGGATCAGTCTTCTTATCAGCATTCTCTCTCTTGAACCAAGTTAGTAGCTCACTAGGTTTAGCTCACTCCTGTTTACCAAGAAAAAGTCTGTAGAATACCTGTTTTCTAGTGTTTGAAAAACATCATGCTGGGGGAAAAAAATTAAAATCAGCTGGCTGGATTACTGTTAGTAAATACGTAGTAAGGCAGATTTTTTTATTTTTAATCCATTGATGAGGTTTTTCATTACAAAAGACATAAACATAGAAATGTTTATCTCTTCCGTTTAATGATTAAATTCCTATTTCAGGTAACTAAATCAGAAGTCACAGCACTGTTAGTAAGGCTTGAGAGACCACAGTTATGATATTAAAGACAGACACTATATTTCTAGGAGAAAGTTAAACAAAACTGGAAGTTCTAACCAATATATTCAACAATAAGTATGTATTTGCGTCAGTGTCATATATGATCTCTCTGTAGGAGCCCGAGTCTAGATCAGTGTCTTGGTCATAATGAAACTGGCAACACAGTGGCAGCGCAGAATGGGAAAACTTGCACAGTGCCCACTGATCCAGCAAGTGTTAAGCCAAGAACCAGTTTAGTTTTAGGAGGTTTAGGACTGAAAGAAGATTCCTTACCACCAACTTCTGTGAGATTTTAGCATTCACAAATCCAAATGTCAAGACATACAGGCAAGAATGTTTTTCAAACAGCTGAGTTGTAGACTTTTTATAGATCATAATGGCCAGTGTGATAAGTAGTCCAATGTGCAGGCCTGGGGAAAGAACACTCGTTCCCTGAAATACAAACGGACAGAAAATTTGTCTTAGGCTTCAGTCACACAGTAAGGTCCAGATTCTATATGTATTGCAAATCCCATTAAACAAAACCAGAGTTGTCAAAACTAAGGGTGAGTCCATTAGCATTATGTCAATGGTATTACTATCCTTTGCAGTGACCACTAATCAATTTTGTGAGAAAATTCATTGCCGGTTCCTGCAAGAGAAGAAATCCAGTAACAGGTAGAGAGAAGGTAGATACTGAAGCCTTTGCTTTAGCCATCCAACACTCATATGCTTGTCTGCTTAAATACTTAAACAGATCATCTTAAATACAACAAATTATGGGCATACTTAAAGCAACTTACTGCTATTGTAGATCCATTCTTTCCAACCCCTCCGCCAAAGATGACACGGAAGTAATTAAAAAAAGAAAGTGCTGTTCCACACAGTATGCCAAAAACTGCCAAGAACTTCAGTTCTAAGCCCACCAAAGGGACCTTACCAGAAAAAACAAGAGAAAGATATTAAAAGTTAAGGATAACACCTTTTTTAAAAAGTGATTTTAAAAGCTACTGGTATCTACTAAACAATTGTTTTATTTGAACTCTCGCTTTCCCAGGAACAAGCTCAGGACAGTGTTTGAAATTTGTTTCCTTACTAAGGAGATGATGAATTTCTTCTGTAATGTTTAAACTCAACTTCTGAGTACTTAAGTTCCGGTCTTGGAATTCAGCTAGATCTTACTGTTTGTCCTTAGGATGTTCTTCAAATATTTTTACAACATAAGCAAAAACTTGAGACAGACTACTGCATCACCAAGGCGTGGGAGGGGGAAGGATAGTTCCTTCTATTTCACTGGGTAACACAACACTGAATCACAGGAAACACAAACACCATCTGCCTGCTTTGTGTTTTGGTACATGTTATTTGTATGCTGTATCTTTGCAGTTAGAATAGTCTCCAGATACAAATTTTAATTAAACAGTTACCTTTCAGAATCAATTGCAGTTTCAAGGAAACTTCCAAAGGCAGCAGAGGATTTAAAAAAAAAAGAAGTAGTAATAAATTGAAATCATCGACTATATTTTTGAATATAGATTGTTTTGAGATACAGCATAACTACCACAGATTTCAATACTGAAGAAAAATCAATCATAATTAAAGTCTAATGCACCTACTTTATTTTTCAACATGAAAATAAGCTCTTTGAAAACAGAACAAAAGCAGGATGGGGAAAGGAAATGAAGTTTAGCTAAACATTTAGTTGCCGAGTAAATTTATGAATTAATTTGAATTACTTGGTGGTTTATATTTAGATTAATTTGCACTGGTTATCAATAGCATGGAATGGTCTCAGCTCTTCCATGTGCTATAACCAAGCGGAACTATACATTTATGAGTAAAGAAAGGTTGAAGATGTTAGTCTAATATACTTTTGATACTGTCCACTGAAGTGCATCTTTAAAGATCAGAATAAAAGCCAGAGATCAGGAAATGCTTCTGGAAAGAACACTTTTCTTGAAATATAGATATTAACATTTATGTCAGCTGTGACATAACTGTTAAAAATCAGGACATCTCCACTGGCACATAAATATGGATTACTTAACCAAAAACCCCCTAACTCCATCCCATGGTTTTGTTAGATTAAAGCATTTATTCTGCAAATTTTAAAATAAAGCATCCTATAAGTCATTTAACAGAACAGAAGTGTATGTCTTACAATAAAACACAAAAAAAACCCAAACCCAGAACGAAAACTATTTGTTAAAGCTTAAGTATCTGCAGAGTATTAGTTCCAGATCAGAAGTGGCAGATGGGGTCTTTTTTCCTCTACGTAGCTCTAAATTTGTGCGTAGGAAGTCACACCATTATACCTAAGTTAACTACAACATAAAATTAACCTACATTTGTACAATAAGCTAAACCAGAACATTAGACAACTAGTAGGTGTTGATGGTACTTGCACAGGATAGCTTCAAATACCATCAGAAGGTGAACACTTAACAGGAACTGAACACTCAACAGGAACTCCGAATACTTAATTCACTTACCTTATGGTCCCATATTGCTGTGCCACCATATGCAGATATCAAGAGCAGCATTGTTATGGCTATCTGAACTTCAGTTACATCAACTCTATGAAGGAAAAAACCAGAGGTTTAGTTAAGGAAGAGGTCTTTTTGCCATAAGTGTAAGGCGGGCGAGGGGGGAAACCAAAACACAGCGACTTTAAATTATCTCCTTAAAAGTACTTCAAGTTACATCAATGTATATAGAATATGATTTTCCTTGACTGAGAAAGATACTTTATATGGAGGCACACATCTTTGGTTAAGATTTAAAACTAAACATATACTCCTTATCTAGAGCAAGCTACATATAACTGTAATAGGGGGAAAATCTTTAATGAATACATTGTTAACTATTTGACAATTCTGTATAAATTTACAGAGTTGTTGCTGTGTAAGCATCAAATCAAAATCAAATCAAAGTTTAAGGCAAGCTCATAGTAAATGAAATCAAACATTCCCATTAAAAGCATATCATATAAAAGTATGGACCGTGCAGGCTGGGACAGAAGGGATTTCTTTAAGCCATCGTATCATGAAAACTTGACAGATACAGCCTGCAAAACATAAGGGCAGTATTTTGAGGACTGAGTCAGTCGATAGCTAAGCATCTGTCCTGCTTCAGAGGACATATAATTGATACCTTGCTTTTTTCCATAGAAAAAAATTTAAGATAGGTGGCCATGTATGCCCCCTAAAGTCTGGACTCTGTATTCCATCTTGTTCATTCTCAGACAATAGAGCCAAATTCCTTCTTTCTGTATTTGATTGATGAAATTTTTTGAGAAGAGCTGAATACATTAAAAAAGTTAAGAGGCGGCTCAAGAGAAAGATTTGGTATTTTTAATAAAGCTTTAAAATACATTAAAAAAAAAAATAAGGAAGTGTACTTCTAAGTACCTAAGGTACTGTTTATGCTACTGAAGGTTTTAAGACAGGTACCTGATCTTTGTTCTGAAGTCACCAGCAAACAGGGACAATGGATGTTTAAAATACAACATTTCCTTAAGCAGTTAGAATAAATTTGGTGTTTTAAAATATTATGACCAAAGTCAACATGTATCATTACTTGCTTTGCACGTGAACTGTCTGCACAGGAAACTATTTCTAAAGGGAGATAGGAATCAACTCTTGGCTAACGGAAAACATTTATCTGATCTTGATAATCACAGTAACACTAAACTCTCTTTTCATCAGAAAGATAGTGATAAAATCTGATTGAGTTTCATCACAAGCTTCAGACTCTTAGTCTTAGAAGAGCCAAAATTTAAGCTGCAACTAGAGGACGTGCTGAGGTGCTCGGCACTGTCCAAAGCTGTTGGCATGGGCAGTCCTCCCCTTCCTACACCATTGCGCTCCCTCACCTGTACTAGCTGTTGTGCCCATCGGGCTGCAGGGTGAACCAGCTGACCCTGCTACCCCCGTAGAGGCTTTTAATCTTCTGCCCATTTCATGCATTGGCTTGAAAGCGGGTGACAGTCTGTGCAGGGGAGAAAGGGGACAGTGCTGTGGGGAGTTAGCTCTTCCCTCTCTACCAGGGATGGGGTGTTCCACCTGCCCGGACGTTGCTGCAGCTGCACACTGAACTTGCGTGTTACGTCACGCAAAAGTGTCCATATGCAACTGTTCAGAGTTTGTGCTCTGTACTACTAAAACCTATATTTCTAAGCTGTACTGCACTTGCTGGTGGTGGCGACGGGAGGAGGCTCAAACTTGAAGTTGAGTCATTATATGTGCCAATGTTTAGTAATTAATTTTACAGAGGCTCAGACAGTTGGTTGCAACACAGTCCAAACCGAGAGTCCGAAGATTTTAATCAGACACTGTGCTATGTTCTACCTAACCTGACAGTGGCACAGTACTCAGCTGCTCTGATCCTTCCTGGCCATCACCGCTAGGACTCTCTCATCTGTCATTTGACTTCTAAAACCAAGTGCTGCTAATTCAGGAACAGCATCAGTGAAAGCTTCCGTCTGTGTTAAGTATTATCATATTTATAGCAATATACTATTGCCTTAATTTAGATTCTCACCTCTACACTTAAGATAAATAAAATTTTGAGCCTTGAAACAACTCTGACCTGTTCTCACTAAACAGAAATAAGTTATCTTGGGGAAAAGTGTCTATTGAACTTCAGACAGTAAGCATGAAACCCCAGGCCATTCTGAACTGCTTGTGCTATGCACTATCACTATATTTATGTAGAAGCCATTAATTTTTTTAATGAAGAAGTTTTTGTGGCATTGGAGCCTCAGTGCCTTCCTGATGGAGGGAAATCATTCTCACCTTTTATGCAAGAACGACAGGCACAGAAAAGCAATCATTGCTGCACAATCCCAGAGCTCATGGCATAGTCCATCTCCCTTCATTGTAGTCCACTGTCAGGTACAGAAATTAACCTATTTCAGCCATCACCCTAAAGCATCTATTTTTGTTTACAGCACAAGATGTCCTTTAAAAAAAAAGTAGGATGGGTAGGCAGGTAGAAGAGTTAAGAGTTTGTGTGGTAAAATGTACTATCATCAAATAAAAAAAGAGCTCTTAGCATTACCACAGAGACAGCTTTGTTTTGATTCAGACATCAAACAGTATGCACGAATAGCTGATCACCAGCCTGTGTGCCCAGCGATGCTCGGATTTGCTAGGGTGCTTTTTCCAGGTCAGAGCTAAGTAGGATTATAAACAGGTGACTTAGCAAGTGACTGGGATTTGTGGAAGGGTAGCCTTCATCTATCACATATTTCCAATTCTGCTGCTACAGAAGTCTCTGATCTTTTCTTCTTTTCAGAAATCTTTACTAAAGTACAGCTCGTTATTTTAAATCGGCAAAAGGCCATGGCTAGGCACCACCACAGCTGTGGGAGGGTGCAGCAATCCCCACACTATGAGGAGTTACATTGCAATTGTTACCTTCTACATAAATGTCATGCCACCTCCTCCTACACTGCAGCGAGAACAGATGAAATTTCTACCAAGTCATAAGCAGCATCACAGCAATCTCTAGAACTGTGACCTAACACAAAACCTAAAGGACATCAAAGCCAATATGAGCCAGATTAAAAGCAAAGCCCCCATATAAACGTGGGGTAATTCTTCAAGCACTGACATAGCTCTGTGGAACTCCTTGCCTAAGGATGCAATGGATGCAGAGTTCATTCAAAGGAAGAATGAAGATGTTTATGGAAGGGAAACCCATGAGCAGGGGAATTCCTCTAAAAATTCATGTGGTTCGGAGTCCCCTGGGCTGAAACTGTTCTGTGGCTGGGAGGTTACAGAGGCAGGTACTGCATATGCTTGCTCTGTCCCTACACAGGAGCACTTGGTTACCCTGCAGGCAAGACCCCTCTGGCCTAAGCCTGCATGGTGCTTGTATGGGTTCTGAGAACAAATCCGCGGACAGAAGAGCCAAACGTATGCAAAGAAAACACACACAGCTAGAAATCAGCTGCTAAAAGAACAAGTCCTCTACTTGGTATTATGCAGAGTCTTGAAGTTCTTGCCAGGTAAAACACGAGTCTGCTAGGGTGGAAGGGAGATGAGGAAGAAGGCAAGAGGAAGTGACAGCAAGGAAAAAAACAAGAAATGGAAATCAAGTAGCTAGTAGTCTCAGACATTAAGCCACATGTATTTCTAAAGATACCTACTTACTTTCCAAACCTTAGTATGCCTGATACATATGTCTGCCAGTGAGCAGAATAGAACATGAACAGTCCCACAAAACAACAGAAAAACAACCAGTCAGGATTTGTTCCTAGTCGGATTGCTATGCAGGGTCCAAGGACAACAAAAACTGAAAAGCAGAAATGAACATGTTAGTCATATAACCTCTGTTTGCAGTTAAGAGAAATAAAACAAACAAACAAAAAAATCACAAGGCATTTTACACTACTATAACAAAGCAATGATATGACTGATACTTTACTGAGTAGCTCACCTCAGGGACAGTCCTGGCAGGAGAGACCAAAACACAGGACTCCTTTTCTTCCAAGCAAGGGCCCTGCCTTCTAGCCTACAGTGGTGGTTCTCTCTTCTTCTGGCCTTGTCATCTCCTGTTCTTTGCAACACTGACAGCTTCAACTGAAAGGCCCAGCTCAGAGAGACTGGTAGTTGCACTTCTCTGGGAAGTGAGGCATAAAGAATGTACCAACTCCCAAGGCAAATGTTTCAGCCATTAAACTTTTACAGAAGTACAGGCGTTGCCACCACCCGCAGCTAAGTTATGGAAAGTAAAACTATGCAAGGCTTACTTTTTAAGGACTCTAAATCAACTTTTTTTATTACTAAACTGATATTTTGGCACCTCACTCCTAAGGTGGAATCCTTAGTTTCACATGCCAACACCAGTCTTTTAGGTCCTTAAAATCCTTTATTAGGCATCATCTGTACCCTACTGGAAAACACAGGCTATGTATAGTAAAAAATCTCTAAGCACACTTTTATGGCATTCTTTGTTCACCATCTAGCTGCTTCAAAGAACACTGTATGTAAAGATGCACAGTAAGAGCAGAACGCACGTTACCCAACGCCTGCTAAAGGTACTTCTGAAACACCCTCCCTGATACTGGTCAGGGATGCAAAGGTCAGGGGCAGCCTTGGCTGCAGTGACCAGGAGATGGTGAAGTTATTCTAAAAGAAGGGACCATGCTGACCCTCCTCTGAGGAGGTGGTTGGACTAAATGATCTCCAGATGTCCTTTCCAACTTCAACAAATCTGTGGTTAATCATCTCCTCTTGAAAACAGGTAACTTTATTAAAACTAGCGTGGGTAACAGCAGGTTAAGACTACCTGTGGAAATAGAGTCGCAACCATGATCGAAGAGTTCTCCCAGAGGAGAACTACTGTTTGTTCTTCTGGCTTGCTTCCCATCGATGGCATCCAGAGACTGGTAGATAAAAAGTCCTAATGCACCCAGGATGTACGCCCAAAAAGGTGCCTGAAAGACATTCACATAAAAGGTCACTAGGCAGTTACCCATTTCTTAGCTGATAATCCATTTAATTAAAGGTAAAATATTGCTCAGCACAAACCTCTACTACATTGTGCTACTTGTTACTTAGTTAATGATCCAACCAAATTCCTTGCGCTAATCTCTACATGAATTGTAGTAACTGCTATAATGAACTACACCAGCAAAACACGGGTCCTTCTATTTATTTAAAAAACCACAAAACCCAGAAAAACTTTAACCTCTCTTCTGCATGAACCGACTTATTTTTCTACCTTAAACCTACAGTATTTCTGTATTTATTTGTATTCTTTGCGCTGAAAAATGTTATGAAAATAAAATTACTCTTTAAAACAAAGTAGTAGCAAGGCACTTACTAAAGTTCTCAGCTGTTTATGCAACAGATGTAAATCTGAGCAAATCATCTAAGCAACATATACATATAAAAAGCCATTACCTTTACTAAATAAAGACTTCAGCATTCAGGAAAGAGATTTTTTTGCAACGTACAAAAATTGACAACACAGGCACTTTGGACAAGGGTTTGAAGAAGTTAAGTCATTCACTAAATACAAAGAAGCAACTATCTACTTAATACAGAGTATCAGAGTTTCCAAGCTGTGAATCAGTTACCTTAACACCAGTCTTCAGTTCAAAGGAACTGTCCTTCAGCAGTACCTTTCAAAAGCATTATTTTCATAGGCACAGTCAGTATGTCTTTGTCTAGGAATTAGTTTTTACTACACATGTCTGCCAGTGAATGGAATGTAAATATATTCTAACTAATATAAAATTATTTATAATACCTATTGAACAAAATACAGGTAACATTTGCCTCAAGTAGTTTCGAGTGGTATCCTTAACATTTAGAAGCACTGTTCACAAAGAGAGTCAAAGTTAGGTATAAATGCTGGAAATGCAACTTGTAGATTAAACAAGTGAACAGCCACAGGCAGTCACAGAGCCAAACCCTTCCCCACTCCCAGGTGAGGGACAGCTGCTGTGCCTCTACACCTCTGCAATTCCTCTCCTGTGGCACAAACAGACCAACATGATTACATGTATTTCCTAAGTCCAGTAAAGGCTATTAAGCAGATTTAGACAACAGATCAAATCTCACTGAGCTGAGATTTGTCCACACTCACATAAACCCAGTGACACTGCTGGGAAAAAAGGTAAAATGACAGTTGCCAACCTGTTCATAGGTAGGGACAGGAGAAGGCAGCAATCAGAATGCAGATGAGGTGAGCTGCTCCTCCAGACATTGTTTTCTCATCATTATTATACTCACTGACTTGGTTAGAAAAAACTTATGCCTCTGGTTAGACTGATCCCAAAACACATCCTTCCCAAGAACCAGCATGCTTAAGGGAGACTGAGTTCTGAACAGCTTTTCTGCTGTTATTTAAGACTTCCTCATGTATTCAAGGCTGGCTGATACACTATGTTATGGCTTAGTTTTGTGCTTTTAATACGGAAACAGTATTGTCAATGAATTTATGATTTTCCTGCTACCCAGTATTTGGATAATTTCATTACTAAAACATTCCATCATTTAAACTCAAATGCCTGGCTTCTTCACCCAGCTTTGAAGCAAAAAACAGCTACAGGTGGATAGTCTGGATTTGTATGTACATAGAAATCTAGAAAACTTAGAAAATTCTTCAGAACTGGCAAGGCCATCTTTCCCCTTAATCCAAGGAAACTAAGAAAAATTGTAATCACAGATCATGCTGAAAGCCTTGAGCAGGTGAAAGAGGATGAGTACATATTCTCATTCCAATGGACATTTAGCGTACTGGTACCTGACAACCCTTTCAAAGATCACACTGTAGAAATCCAGGTCAAGTGATGACAGCAACACGTTTGATATTAACCAGTGGAATTAGTTGAGTTATTCAGGTTTCTTCTCCCTTGTCAGTCCACTTAAACAAAGGAATTTTATGTTGGAGAATGGGGCTAAACCAGGGAGCAAGTTCTTAGCCATCTTTTGAAAAAGTTTCTCTCCTCTGACAAAGGGGGAAGGACAGAGCCTGTGGACAACAGGAGGAGCCTGCTGTCACCCTGGGTTCGTGGATCACTGAGAGCTAAGTGGAGGAACAGAGAGCTCAAGGGCCTCTCCTGGTGCAAGCTCACTTGCTCAGACGTTCTGCAGGCAGGGAGGCAGCGGCTACCTGTTGGCCCCCATTCTTGCTCTCCACCTTTCCAAAACACGAGGGCTGTCAGCTGCTGCTCAGGTATTTCAAGGACATAAAAGCACAGTTAGGACCCTGTGGAAGCTAAGATCATTTTAATTGTGATATAATCCACATACTAAAGCTACCACAGTACCTGTACCAGCTTTTTCAGAATAACTTTGTTGTATGGAGAATAACGGATACTCTCACAAGGCAGCTCCTAACACAGACTTATGAATGAACCATTATGAGCAGAAAGGCTGGGAGAAACGACTGGTTCCACTGTAGTCCTTTGAAGTAGTATTTTAAAGACATTCCAAATTTTATCACTGATATTACTGTGAGGTGCCACTAAAGTAATCTGCAGTGTTTTACGAGGTGTCCTTACTGTGACATCTACTAGTTACAAAAAGACAGCTTGAGATCTACTGAAAGTTGTCACGCTCATCCGTGGATTTTGGCAAGTAAACCAGGCTGCACCTGGAAATTTTGTCCAGGACACCACTGGTTTTTCGGTTGCATCAGCCTCCCCTCCTTTTGCAACCATTTACCTATAACTGAAAAAGATTTTAGTTTGCTTTAAGGTCATCAGGTTCTCCATATCATGGACAGAAGTCGACTGTATACAGTGCTAAATATGCCAGACAAATTCCTTACCCACTCCACACTCACCCCCCACCATGTGGGGCACATCACCAATTAAGTCAAATACCAGAGCACGGGCAGGTTTTTTTTATTCAACAGGATTATTTCCATAGTTGAAACACCAGTCAGGAACAGAAACCTGTTATGGCACATTTTTTTTATCATTAGCAGTAGTGCTGTATGTTTGGTATTACCACAGCCTTTCGAAATGCAAGCTCCATGAGATACAACCTCAATTCTAACCAAAAGAGAAGGCTTGCATGCTGGTTACTGTAGTCAGTTTACGGAAGTTTCCATAACCCACAGAACATGATGAAAGAATTCTTGTTCAAGGTAACATCATCTACATTTACCTTACTTCAAAACAAGTGTAACACATTAAATGTAAAAATAAGCAAATAAGTCAGCTTCAACTTAAACTTCTCTTGTTAGATCTTTTTGACAAAGCAATGGCTTTTGTCGGGTTGCACGTTATAGTACAGGCATTATCATTAAAACTGCTGATCCAAGTCTGTTTGCATTAGCTCCTGCTGGGAGAAATCAAAGCAATGGTTCCCCCAGACTCCAAAACTAAAACACTCTGCTCCTTAATGATCTGGAAAGAGGGGGAAAGTTTTCATCCTTTTCCCAGCAAGGATCATTGATATCCATTAACACCTGTAGCGGATGCATCTGTATCCCCGCAGCTGCGGAGCAGGGAAGAAGATCCTAGTAAGAACAGAGCAACAGGTGTCAGAGAGCTTAGAAACACAATCTGGAGCATTTCACCCCTAGGCTGTCAGTTCAAATTTAACGCAAAGTGGTAATAACCAAAGGTCACCTGTGATGAACTATGCAATTAGCAGAGTAAATGGATGCTCTAATGTTTTAATCAGTAAAATACAGTTTTCCAAACCACCAAAGGTGCACAGAGGTTTCTGAAGTTCCTAATAACCACAAATTCTCTCTGCTATTTGTCCTCTCAATACATCTGCCATCTCCTCCGCCTTCTCACACGCCTGGCTCTCCATCCAGGGATGTCCCCTGCTGGCTTCCCACACTGGACCCAAGTAGTTTGCAAATTAGAGAAGTGGGAGCATTTGAGAATGCTGACACAGCTGACAGACTCAGCAGAAAGGTCAGGAGGCTCCCAATAATCATCAGCTTTTCACTGATGAGGTGTTTATTATCTCTGCCCAAAGTTATATCCTGTCCAAGTAAATGTATTATTTGGCCAGAGCTAGATGCTATTCGTGTGGAACTGGAAGAGACACAAACCTGGGGGAAGAGGGAGGGGGAGGATGCTTCTCTGCTTCAATTAAAAAGGTTCTCTGAAAGATGATACAGCCCCAGAATCTTGTCACACACAGATTTGGTACAGCAGGTCTGGTCACCTACTGAACTAGAGAGTGTCAAAACAAAACCATGTGCATATAGTGTTTGACAGTATGTGTGGCATGCCTCTCCTTCAGGAAAAAGTGTAGGTTGAACAGCAGTCCTTATTCTTCTGCTCCTGTGATTCCACCCCACAAAAGAGCACAGACAGCTGCAAAAGACTACATGTGCCACTTATTTCAAGCAAAGCTCTCAAGCCCAGAGAATTCAACAGCTCAGGTATTTGCCATATTTAAAGATTCAGCCCCCCTTAATTACTCATCACATTTAGTCATAATCTCATTTCCTCAATCCACAGCTACTAATTTTGCCCTCATTTACATGGCCCCTCACGGGAACAGATCCAGAATAGAGACATTTTTACTGGACTCCCTCCCTCTTCCCCCCAAACATGGGTGATTTCCCCCACTTCTGTTTGGCACAAAGCAGTATGTACAATTGTACTAACAGCAGGAGAGGGGAAGGGGCTGTTTAAACCTGCATTACAGCAGGGAGAGAGGGCAGGAAGGAACAAAACAAAAATAAGAATCAAATAATCATGCTACAGCCCAAGCGCATTTCATGCATATCAGGGACCCCCAGCATTGCTTTAGCATCCTCCTCTCCCCAACAAGCTCCTTCTGAAAGAGCTCCTGTCCTTCTGTCTCAGGGTTCCTGAACCTTCGTTGTCTTACTTTGTGCCAAATACCTCTTTTCCCATTCACTACTAAGTGCTCCATTCTTCACTTGCAGGTATTGGCTGGATTCCCTACCCCACTCAGTGCTTCACACTTCTCCTCTACCAGGTCAGGGGCTTAATGCTTCTTCCTTCACACACCCACGTCCCCAGTACACACCAGCTGCTCCAGTTCACCCTCTTTTCTACTTCTTCATTCTCTCTCCCACAAAGCTCAGTTGTGCCCTTGCTGTTTACATAATATCATGCCTGTCAACATCTTCCCCTCATTTCCCCCTCTGACAGGAAAAAAAATCAAGACAATCTCTCTTTCAGTTTAAAAGGTGGGTTGTGGGCTTTTTTTGGTTGTTTGTTTGCGGGGGGTTGTTGTGGGTTTTTTTGTAAGGAAGTTTTTTTAAAAAGAGAGAGCAGCAGAGGACAGCACCTCGCCAACGTTCCTCTCCCTCCAGACAGTTAATAGTAGTGCTAGCTGGAGCCACCCAGACCCTCCCCTCTGCTTTTTGGTCTCCCTAGATGTATGGCTTTCTAAATAGCACTTTCATCAAGGTATCGTACCCTTTAACAAATTCACTACACCATTTCTTAAACAATTCTATAGAGCTAGCTATCACAAGCCTCCCTTCCCTCCCTCTGCTCTCTGCATGAGAACCCTTGAGCCCCCACTCCCTTTTGACATCACTGCCCAAACTACAAATCCATAACCTGTGCTCTTCTCTTCCTGTCTTCCTCTATTCCCAGTAACATCCAGGAAATGATAGACAACAGAAACGAAGGCTTTAAAACAAACCAAAGAAATGAGACATGATGGAACCTAAGAAGCTGAGAGCAAGCAGGACAAGTCTTTATCACCGGATGAAATCTACTCTGATCAGTTTGGGGGGCTCTTTGCTTAGAACCTGCTGTAACTGCTACAAGATTTTTTTAAAATTCAATACAAAGTAATAATTACTGTTAGCATGAACTTCTGTCCTAAAATTCTACCTTCCCATGGTATTTTTGAGAGACATGTGGCTAAACTTGAAGGATTACTGAAGCTAGGTCCCTCCATGAGCAACCCTGAAAGTAGTTGGATCAGAGTTTCCTTTCTCCCTTTTGAAATGATTGAGAATTGTGTTTAGCCAATTTTCTTCCTCGTGTTGATGCAAGAAAAAAATTAGCATGACAGTTTCCCCCAGAATGGGAAGGGGTATGAGAGATTCACCTGCAAAAAAAACCTAATAAAGTAACTGCAGCTACTTCAGAGAAGTCAGCTGGCAGTGAGGCAAAACAGTTCACTGTTCACAGTTCACCTAAGAAGTGCTCCTTGTACAGTCTAATACAGCAAATACACACTGTTCATAATTAAAGTCTGCAAAAATTTTCATTCCTAAATATCTTATAATTAGCATCAAAAAACCCACAACAAAACAAAACAAAAAACCCCAAACCCCAGCCTGCACTCACAGTGAAGAAGGTATTTCAGCCCTCCACAGAACATGAAAGGTGCAGGTAGTGTCCTCCCTACCACCACACCTGGTGTAGCAGTCCTGTATATTATTTCTATAGATTACTGTCCTAAATTACACAGAGTAGGGAAGTGGACAAACACTCCAGACACATGGATTTTAGTTATGACAGCACTTGAGGGGTGCAATCTGCTAATGGCTTAGCTACAAATACGAAGGCTTTTGCTGAAATGTGCATTTACAGGGGACGGTAGTACAACCATGTTCCTACCAGACAAGAAGGCATTACTGAAGCAGACAATATTTTATAAAGCCAAAACATATTGCACTAGTCAGCAACAAACTGGCTGTTAGTGGCTGCTGATGCTGATGAAACTAAAAAGAATAGTGTATAAGGAAATAACTGCTACACAGACAACAAGGGTCCATTGTATGCTTTTAGACATCAATTACATTGTGTGTGGGGAGGGAAGTATTATTAAATTGTGGAATTTACTGCAATAGGACATAACAGAAGCTGAAAGTACAGATGGGTTCAAAACAAATAATTCAAAAGGCAAAATCATGAGGTGGAAGGTGTCTGTGGAGAAACAGATCCATCAGCTGTTGTTCTAGCAAGTAACCTGCATAGAATCCCTCACCAAGAAAACCCTATACCACAGTCTTTTGGCAGCTGGAAGAGTATACTGGGGAAAGATCTCTTTTCTAAGCATCTGCTAGCAGCTACTCTCCAAGGGATTTCAGCTACCAGTCTTACTAGTTTTGGATGGTTTGTACAAACATTCAGTGTTTTCAATAAAGGACTAATAGAAATGGCCCACTTAAGACTGGTTAGGGAAAAAAAGAACCACACAAACCAACTCAAACACCCACCAGAACCTCAAACCTGCTTGTTATTTTATCTGAGTCTTCTATCCAGCGGTCCTACACTACCACCAAGAGAATATAAGAAGTTCTTGCTAGTCCATCAGCTTATCAAGACTTGTTCATGAATGGAAGAGGTGGCTTGGCAGTATAGAGAGGTGATGTTGAAGTGCACTATGCTATTAGTTCATTCTGTGATTCAATCACCTTTAACATCATTTTGAGTTCCACCTTCCTCCTAGCCCTTCCAGTCTAAACACCCAAGTCAAAAGCACAAAGTAGATATTACAACAGTACATATAGCACCTATTAGTGTTGTAACAGTTGTAGCTTTTTAAAAAAGCCATCCAGACACATGACATCTTCGGCAGAAGACAAGCTGAGTCACTAAACAAGCAGAAGAGATATAATGATGCCAAAAGTGATGCAGCAAGAGAAAGTAAGGGCTATTTTCACTGTGAAGAGGCAACAAAAAACCAATAGGATAAGGAGTCTGGCTTTACACTACATATTTATAAAGGATATACTGATACTTGAACAAGGAAGTTTAGTCCAAACTGTAGGTTCTTATAAAATTCAGCTCCCACAATCAAAAAAAAAGCAGTAAAGTTCCTAAAACTCAACCTAAGATTCCTGGAAAGAGTAATTCTCTGGATGTCTGCACCACCTTTTTCTTTTTGTACAGGATTCTGCAAGGGAAAAATAACTTAAAACTTACTTTCTCATTTGAGTTTTTTTTTTTGAATAGCAAAGAGAAGATGCTAAAATGAACATCCAGACAAATAGCTGGCAAACAGTTGATATCTACATCACAAAACTAAGTGAAAGGTAGCAGTTCCACAAGCATTTTAACTCTGAAAGTGCCACTAGAAGACAATCTGAAGTTTCCAACCATTCATGCTCATCTCTATCCTCCCTGCTCCTACTGCCTGCAACACCACTGAGTGACTCTACCTGGTGATGCAAATCAAGGAAGTGATTAGGGCTAGACCAAAGCAAAGTTCATTTTGATCTGGATCAGCTTCCTGATATGCCTGACACAAACACCTCTGCAAACACAAAGCGCAACTACAGAAAAAGGGTGCTTCCATCAACAAGAACACTCACCAAAGTATATCTAAGTTATTAAAAAAACCCAACCAACCACCACCTCTGCCATTAGGATTTAAGCCCATCAGAACACAAGAAAAACAGTCACCCTTCAAGATATTTTACAATTTCACAAAGCAATTTTCCCCTGATATTATTTCCCATCCTAACTACCGTGAAGACTGTGGCTGTGAAACTCGTAACAGGCTGGGAAGCTCTGACAGACCTCCTTAAATTGTCAGAGGCAACCCAGTTGTAGGCAACCCAGTTTAAGTGACAGCAGCATCAGCCCACGTTAACAAGCCGGTTTTCCCTCCAGAAGCCAAAGCAATTAAACGTTTCCCACGCGAGGATGGGAAGCATTTGAGCCACTGACATCTAACACATCTGCAACACAACTGAACCTCGACTCTGAACTAAGCGATGCTGAAGTGGTGTCAGCCATGCCCCATGGCCAGCTCTGCCCTGCCCCTTGGCACATCCCGCACCCTCCCTCCTGGCCGGCTGCTGCTCCTTCCTCCACGGCCCCTCTGCTACAGCCTTCCTCTTGGGAAGGGAGTTGACACAGCTTACACCCCCTTCCCAGCACGCTGCCCGAGCAGAGGTGCACACAGGGGACATAAGATGGTCCCTGGCAGAGGCCGGGTCTGGCCTGGGCCAAACAGCCGGTGAGAGCCCCATCCCCATGGGGACCTCCGGTCAGCGAAGGGCCAGGGAGGAGAGAGGAGCCCACTGAAACTCGCCGTTTTACGCGATCCCCCACATTTCGGTATTCAAACCTTAACACCCACCTCCAGTTTGACCCCCGCATCCCCGCTCCCCTGATTTCTTTGGGCAAACCCCCAGTGCTACCGTAGCTCTCCCTCCCACGGGAAGGGCCACGCGTTATCACGGCGGCGGAGCCGCGAGTGACAGGGCACCGCCAGCGACAGGGCACCGCGCCCCGCGGCGGGCCCGGGCCCGAGCACTCCGGGTACTGCCAGGAGGTGCCGGGGCGGCTCCCCCACAGCGGCCGCCCGGGGCCGAGCTGCGGCACCCGCAGGGCTGGAGGGCACGGGGGGCTCCGCGAGGCGGCGGCCGGGGCCGGGCCGCGGCGAGACCGCGCCGGGAGGAGGCGGTGGCGGGCGGGGGAAGGGGTCAGGCTCTAACGGAGAGGCGGCGGCGGGCCGTGGCGGGCGGTACCTGCTCGGTGGCGCTGGGGCAGCAGGCGATGAGCGGCAGCGCCGTCAGGCAGTTCAGCAGGAGGCCGCCCAGGGTGATGGCGTTGGGGGCCAGCCCCAGCGGGACCTGCTCCACCAGCCAGCCCCAGTACGGCTGCAGCCACGGCTCCAGCAGCGAGCGCCCGGCCGCGCTGTAGCGGTGCTGCTCCAGGCGCTTCAGCTGCGCCGGGCTGAGGGGCGCGGGCAGAGCCCAGGACACGGCCATGCCGCCGCCCCGCCGCGGGGCCCGCCGCTCGCCGCGCACCGGACGGGACCGGGGTCAGGCCGCCGCCGCCGCCCGGGGCGGGGCTGAGCTGAGCTGAGGGCCGCGGCGGGAGGCGGAAGAGGCCGACGCCCAGCGGCGGCTCTGCTGGGGGGGGAGCCGACACCTCCGCGGCAGCTACCGCGGGGCGGCCGCCCTCGGCCCCGGCCCCGGCCCCGGCCCGCCGTTGCTTCCCTCACGCCGAGTGCACGGCGCCCTCCCTCCCCACCCCGCAGCAGCGGGCCCCGTTCCTCGCCGGGTTGCCCTGGCCGCGGCGGCCCCGCCAGCCCCGCCTTGCCGTGAGGGGACGGGGATACCCCCGGCGGCAGGGGGAGCCCTCGGGCGTCGAGGGGGTACGCCCGGCAGGCCCCGTCCCGCCTGCCGCCATTTCACCAGGCCCGTGGGCAGCCACGGCCGGTGCTGGGGCCTGGTACAGTGAGCCGGTGCGCCCATGCCGCCGCTGGATGCGGGGTGGGTTGAAGCTCCCTCTCTCCTGTGATTGTCCTTATTCATCTTATTTTCCTCTTGCAGCTGACGGCCGCAGCGGGGGCTGGTGTGTGCACACAGCAGGTGGCCGGCGAGGCTTTTTTTTGCTAGAGCAAGGCATAAAGGCAGGGCTTGGGCAGCAGGAGACCTGCCTGCGGTCAGCAGGACACCACAGCCATGTCTGCAGGGAGGTGATCCCCGCTGCATCAGCGAAGGGGACCCGCTGCCCCCGGGGAGTGGTGGTCTTACATGTTGCGGGGCACCTGGACACTGTGTTACACTGGACTTGCTTCACTGCCTTGACCCGCTTACAGAAGGTGCTTCAAAACAAATACACCCTTTCAGAAATTGTGGCATCTCAGATTATTTGAATTGGTCATGTGGAGGACTTTAGATGTATCCCTGAATCTCTAGGAACATATGTGGTTTCTGAATGTGGCCAAGGAAAGGTAAGCACTGTGTAGCTGTATGAGAGATGAAATCGAAAGTGTAAAATACAATCTCTAACATGTATTATACACTCAAATGTCATCTTCTTAGAATCAGGAATCCTTTTGTAAGTTATTTCATTTTAAGTCAGAGGCTGCAGCTTTCTGGCCAGACACAACAGTTTCCTGGACAGAGCTGTTTCCTGTTATTCAAAGTGAGCTGATTCATTTTGCCTGATAAAGTCAATATGGTTTTGAGTAGGTTTCTCTACTGCAGGGGTCAGGAATGCTTGACATATGCAAAAGAGTGGTTTCCAAATCCCTTGACATGGTATGTGCATCCCAAGTGCTATGTCATTCATCAGTTGATTTCATTTACAGATCACTAAATACGGTCTGATACGGCAAATGGGATTAGGAGCCAAAACAGAGAAGAGAGGAACTGCCAGCAAAAGAGGGGGTAATACATAATATAATAAAGACAAATCTGATAACAGCCAACTAGAGAATGGCAAAAGGGAAATGTGACAGTTAGATTTACAACCAGCCAGATCCCCAGTCCACTGGAATCACTGGGAAAAGGTGTGAAACTGTTTCTTTTAATACCCTGTGCATTATTGTGGTCGATGAACATAATGGTACTGGCATTTATGGGGAGATTGCTCAAGCTCTTTGTGATACCAAGAGGAAGAGAAGATAAAACTAGGAAAAGAAGTGGAGGGAAAGTAAGTGGTGTAAAAAGAGGGCTGCATGAGTAGAGGAAGAAATAAATCCCCTACTTAAGTTATCACTGAGCTTGGGGAAGGGTTTGTTTTAATTTAAAAAGTATTCAGCAACAAAGCATAGAACAAGAGAACATAGAATATAAAGTCCAGTGTGTTTAGACTTCCAGTACTTCCTCAGTATTCAGGATACAGTTTTGCTTCCAAATGCTCGCTGCTTCAGCAAAGCAGCAGCTTTACTTGTCAGTCAGGAAAGCAGGCCATGAAAATCAAGTGACAGTAAATACACTGTGCTTAAAATAGAATGCCTTTTGCTCCAGAATCTCAATATGCAACAAAAGACATTCGTAAAGTAAGTCTCCCTTCACAATGTTCTGCAAAAGGTAGCAATATCGTACTTTTCCCCCTAGAAGGAAGTACAGGAAGCTTGAAACATTTTTTTACTAAAAGGACTATTTTTTAAAATTTCTGACTCAATAAAGACCTCTTTAAAAACAGCATCTCCCAATTTAAGCATTCTTTAAAAGATTTGCATGTATTTTTTCTCCTTCCCTCTCTACATTTGTGAGATTGTTTTCAGTGAGGGAAAAATGGGCTGGCACTAGCTATGATCTTTCAGTGCAAATAGGTAACTACAATGCCTGTATCAAGCTCCACATACAACAATTTGAGAATGGATCTGTATTTATACAACAGTAACATTTATATGCCAAGTGCCCTTCCATGGGCAAGGAGAGCAAGACAAGAAAAGACAAAATCTTTTTCTCTGCCTTCCTTAAAAATAAAACTCTTTTTCTAATTAACTTTGATTCTTCTTTCTCTGCGCGTCTATCTGTGTGTGTATCCATGTTTTGGTCTGCCTTCTTATTCCTTGACCTGTGTTAAGTGGCACTGAACACCAAGGCAGAGCTTTCAAAAATACTAAATTCCTACCAGATATGTGAAAGTGTGCAAAAAAGAAAAGCCTTATTAAAGGTGCTACTGAACTATAACCTCAGCACATACTTGTCGATGGAGAGTGTACATAGCAGATAACATGAATAATGCGACTAGGTGAGGACTTGAACTGGTTTCACATATTGTGAGACTTCAGGGAACACAACCATAAGCCATAAAAGCACTACTAGTTTCACTTCTGGAGATTTGTGTTTTGCTGTTACTTCATCTCGTATGACCAGGTTTTATTTGCTGACCTCTGTTACTCCTAGGTCTCTTTCAGGTCCACTAATTTCCTGGAAATTCCATATGAGCTGACTTTGGAAAAATGTCTTCTTGGGAGCATTGGGCCATATCTTCTACAGCATGATACTCTGCTGCTTCTAGTCTCTAGGTTGTTTTGCCTGTAGTTTTTGTTGTCTTTGGTACGTCTTTATTCTCCCAAGCTGGTACTAACTGCAGATTTCATTAGTATTTTCTTAACACTGTGGTTTTGGTCACTTTATTTCATCTATCAAACACCATCCCTGGAGAATCCCATTAGGCAAATCATCATAAATCAAAACTTTATCTTTTGTTGTTCTCTGTTTAAGGTTCTTCAGCCTCTTTTGGACCTACTAGAAATCCCTTTCCTATCCCCCCCATCCTATCATTCCTCTCAAAGTAATTTTCAATTAATTTTTAATCCAGAGGCTTGGCTGGTCAGCATAGTTAGTGAAAGTATGAATTTATAGCACATGAATGCCCACTCATCTCAATTCCACCCACAGCCCGATACCCAGTACTTCCTATTGGCGTGACGCATCTTGAGCCCGAGGGACGGACAGTGGCAAATGCTGGGCAATGCAACTGGGGAGGAATTAAGGGCATCCAAATGTAATGCTTACAGTTCACACAATGAAAAGTAGCTTAGTTCAGCTTGTCTTTTAACACTGCTGGCATCTGCTAGAAATTAGAGTCGCTGATTCCGTCAGCAGAGAGCCTACAGAAGCTGAGATTTGTGCTGGCTGCCAGGTTATTATGGATGGTGTATTAAGGCTGAGGAGGCAGATAGATACATAAGCCTGAAGCTGTAAGCATCATTGCATATGAAGTGCAGATGGCTACGTGCATCCTTTTCGGTTTACTGAAAAACAGAAACTCACAATAACTGTAGCTTTTGGTGCTGACTATAATGTATCTCAACAGACTGGTAACATTTGAAATGAGGGCCATGTGCTTAAATGCTTAAACCTGCATGGCAGGTCAGTTCAGGCTGACCCTTTCCCAATGCCTTCTGTGCTTTGAAACAGATGGAGTCCCGATTCACTGGTGAGATACAGAATAAAGAGAATTATTATTCCTTTATGAAATTTTCTTCTTAGTAGGCGTGTTGCCTTCTTTCATGCATAGGTGTGAATGAATGTGTAGGAGAGAATTGATTTTGGCAGGAGCAGGGTGAAATGCAGGTGGGGGCGGAAGCGGAGTGAAATGCAGGTGGGGGCGTGTCCAGGATCACCAGGAATGGAGAAGTGTTTCCTTGCACAGATGGCAGCCCAGAAGAAATCACAAAGACAGAAAGAAGAAGAAGGATTGCAAAGCAAGTAAGATTTACAGAACAAAGTGAGAAAATGCATTCAGAGATCCCCAAAGTGAAAGAAGTGGTAAGTCAACTGCAGAAACAGCAGTTCAGCCGTGGCGGTTCATAGTAACACATTCTTTTATTATTGCATAATTGCTGACTGCTGAATATCTGAAAATGCACTGATGTCAAATAACCATGTTGTGATGTACTACTGGTCTAAGTAGACCTTTATCTTTGTAAACCATAATTGGAGATCAGTCATTAGTCAGTAAACACATAACTGACCCTATCTATACAGCCAGAGTGAGAACTGGTAAATAAATGACAGGACAATAGGGAATCAACAACCTGGCCAAATTATGTGTAACCTAGTGTCTCACATGCTTCAGAGTTTGCTAGTGACTTACAGACAACCACCCCCACTCCTGAAATACTTGGAGATTAATGATGTTAGAGTCAGAAAAGTAACGTAGTCATTTTACCTTATCTAAGGCATTTTTGACTTGCACAGTAAACTCACTAGTGATATGGTCTGAGTCCCGTTTCTGCTACGATACCTACAACAGCTCCATGAATTGCTGAGGAAGGGGACGGATCCAGAATGATGGAAGCTGTCATGGTTGGCATTTATAATATTTAAAATATTGAAGACATACGGATACAAAATTGCATGTATCTATAGCATTTATTTTCACTCACATTCTGTGTCATGTACCTTAAAGTGTAGGTGACTGCTGATACTGGTTTTCCTTCAGTGTGGTGGGCTCAGGTTCCTGCTTTACAGTATGTGGAAATTAAATGAGAAATGTGGTAAGATGAGACAGAAAAAAACCTAAGAACATAGTAAACAAGAACTTGATAGATCTTAAACACTTCATATTTATTGTACATTAAATAAACCAATTTCAGTTCAGTTGAGAGACTGATGAGTTGGATTTAAGAAATCAAAACTTCTAAAGGAAGATATGTTCAACTTAAATGATCGTTAAGTACATATGTATTCATTACGGTATAGTAAACCCATATTTTGTTAAACAATTCTCAGGTGAATAAGATACATTATCAAAGAGGTATGTATTCCAGGGGTCTTATTGCACAGCTACTGGCTAATCCATGTACTTTCAGTCTGAGAAAGAATGCTTTGTACCACCGAGTACAAACTGACTGCCTCCTCATGTTTATTACATGGCTTCTCCTCTTTCCTCATTAAAAAACAGAACACAATATCAAACAGAAAATAAAGCTGAACATAACGAAACGTGTGTTGTCTTCAGTTCATTTAATTTTTCAACCCCAAAGCAATCCATGCGTATTCTTTCTTTTCAGTAAGAGCAGGTAGGGAAAACAAAACAACAAATAAGAAAGAAAAAAAAAAAAAGAAAAAAAAGAAAATAAAATCCCCAATCACACGTTTCTTCTGTCATTGCAAGAACTAAAATGCTGTAATTCTGCTACCAACTTCCAGCGCAGTGGGAGGAAACACTGGGGACGGGCTCTCACTTCCCCTCAGTTTTGTCTGCCTGTACTTCACGCATATATAAATTAACGATATGCGGAGGCACTCCATCCATCAATAGTCTGAAGAGTGAAAGCCCACCTGCAAACAAGGAATAAGACAATCTTCAGGTTGAAGGTCCCTGGAGCAACAGCTTTGTACTTTATTTTCTGGTGTAAGCGACAAAGATTTAGTCAGTCCCTATTGCATACTTCATTTTGAGATGTGATAAAATATTCATCCCTGTTCAAAAGTCCAGCACAAGAATTAACCATTATTTAATGTCTGTACAATACAGAACTTTATTGTCCTCTTGCACAGGGTGAATTTCATTTCTAGGATGTCATATATTCAGTCATTTATCTCAATCCATGCAATAGTCTATGATAAGCTTCACCTCAAATAACCCTCCTGGATTTCCATCAGGCTGGGTGAATAGTCACAGATGGAATTCAGCCCAGAGGGAACAATGGAGAAAACACCTGACTATGATGAGTTGTGGGAAACATGCAGAGACATTAAAATTATTCTAGTGTTGGGTCTTATAATGTTTTATAAGCATTTAGCAAGATATTTACCATGTTGCTTGGAAATAACAGGTGGGATGACATATGTAAAAGAATCATATGAAAAAAAGCCAGGATTTTAGATATAGGTGCCTTTAGACTCCAGAGAGAGGTGATGAAAGTCAAAGCTTTCATCTCCTGAGGAAGTCTGAAGAATGATTTTGGATTCATTTTTGAATAGACCACCTTGGATCCAGGTGCTTACTCCCTGAAAGCTCTAGAGTTTTCCCAGGGCTTGAAGCTATTGGTATGTGATCTCAAAGCTGCAGGAGATCTTGCACCAATCCATAGGGCAAACTTACTCCACACTTGTGGCCAGCATCTTCCTGAGCTGCATCAGTGCGTGTCCATCCTCACAGCCCCGCTGACAAATAGGGGCCTTTTGTATTTAGCATTTCCTCCAGCCCCACCAAAACTTTGTTTCCTGTCTCTGTGAAACTAAACTTTCCCCCCCGCCCCGTTCCAGTTTTATGATGGTTGGAGTCCATATTCACTGAACAGGTATCAGAAGTACCATTTGCAGCCTTTTAGGCCTATGTGCTTTATGACTGTGGCTTAGCCGCTGTGAGTAAAAAACTGAACTAAACTTATTCTAAATTACTATTAGAAACCTGGGCTTATAAGAAAGCCATTGGAAGTACTCAATATTTTCTTTGGCATTCTGGAAGAAAGATTTTTGAGGAATATTTAATAATTTTAGCAATTCAATACAAAACACTTATTGCAGTGCTCAGAAGAACATGTATGTAGTGTAACACCAGCCAGGGCACCCCAGATCCCACTGATGTAGAAGCAGTAATTTAATACAAATAATCCAAATTAGGAGTGAAATTTCATGCCACTGAAAAAAATGTCATGGAAACTAAACACATGGATCTTTCTGTTAAATTTCATTGAAATCAAATGGCATTTGGAAGGAACAGTGGCAAAAAGATAAATATTTTGCTAAAAGCATTAGTCTGCCCTTTCTCAGAGAAGGGTGGCATTTGTTGTAAGAAAGCTACATACCATTACTATTCCTCTTACAAATCTGTATGAGCGTTCCATTCCGCAAGCTGCAAACCCACCCACTAATAACTGCACTTACCTTCTGAGCCTTTTCTGGAACACACCAAAAGCTTTAAAGCAAAAGCACATTGCCATTCTCTGAATGCTTCAGCTAAATGCAGCTGACCTGATACTTACAGATTTGTCCTGAGTACAGATTTTAGGAATTTATAACCTTTATTAACACGAGGATTATCCAGTTAAAGTGATATTAGTTACTAGTGATTATGAGACTGCACTATCTCATTTAACACTGTCATTGTTGCAGAACTGTTTGCTCCTGACCTTAGGTAGATGCACAATACAGACCAAAAAAAGCATGCTTTTTGGCATTCTTTTCAACTCATGTAGTGCAAGTTGTGATATGAATCATTCTATTTTAAATGAAATTAACTGTGGAATAAATATTTCATTTATGTAGAGAAATATTCCTGACTGTAATGCAAAATGCTCTTCTATTACTTGCATTTTATTCATGCTAGTTAATCATGCTAACTCATGCACTGTTAAAGTCTGTTGAAATGTGTGTCAAAGGTAGTGTGATGTACCACTAAGAGGAATTACCGTAACAAGCAGTTATTATAAAAATCTGGATTTATATGCATTAAAACTATCATGCTACTAATTTATAAAGAAACATTTTCATTAAGTGAAATAATGAAAATCATGCCATACTAGGCAGACATTGTATGACGTGTAACCAGACATAAGCTTCATATGCAAGAACCATATGAAAGCTTACCTTAGATGACAATATACATTCAAAAATCCTTACTGTGTAACTAAGGGAGAGAGAGAAAGAGAAGTAACAATTTAATCACAAACACAAAAGTAGAAAGAAAATGTTGAGTGAAATTATGCTTACAATTATGTCAAGATGATGTTTTAATCCTTAGTCATGTAAAATATGTAGGAATAGAAGCACATGAAGAGTAAAAGGTAGGGATCCAGTTCCACTTCAAAATTATCATTAATATGTAAAAGCTATATTAATATGTACAAGTAACTATAAATCCTGTAATTAGTCTAAAGTATAGATTGGAACCAAATTATGCAACTGACATTTATGATAAACGTTTCCAAATGTAGCTTCAAAGAAGCTAACACATATATATATATAGTATTTTCCACCAGGGGAAAAAAGCACACACATAACACTGAAGCATATATATATATATATATGTTGAAACGCTATAAGGCAAAATAATCAAGTACAGTCTAATTACATACCTGTGCACTAAAGTATGTACTTTGTCACATAACCACATTTACATTACTTAAAGCATGCTATTTACTCTATAGGAGCCCTTACCTTTAATTAAACATTTTGACTCTTTAAAACACCCATGTATATACATTTATATATGTGTATGTATATAAAAGCACTCAACTTTGTACCTATTGTAGCCTTTTAAGAAAAATATCTTAATACTTAAAAAAATACAGGAATATTATCTAGCCTGGTTTCTTAACATGTTTTAGGTTTGAAATAGAAAATTTTGATGCATAGTATACTGCGGACTGGTTTCTGGGCATCTCTGTCATTTTAAAACTGCACTGTCAATATTCTGGATTTGGCCAAGGTTACAAGCAAATACGTTTCTATAGAAAGAGCCAAATTCTCTGAATCCCACTGAACTTGAATTAAAAATAAGTTCTAGAGAAAATGAAGTAAAATTATAGGCTTGTAAGTAAAAAGTTTTCACTGATTTCAGTTGGATCAAGATTTCATCCTTAGATTCTGTAGGTTAAGCTCAGGCACGGATTATCATTCTGAGCACTAACTTGTTACTAAAGACTAATCTATAAAGAAGAATGCCTTTTAAGCACAGCAAATGACTTTATGATACTTCTGTTCTTTCAATAATTCTGCAAACTGAGAGTCATTTTTTTGAGATGCAAATTTCTATCTCATGGAAAGGTCTAAGTGTTCTGGTTAAAGGTAGTCACAGTCATTAAATAAATTCTTTATAGGTACAGATAGTTCTATGCCCAGTAGCATAGCAGAAATATGTCTAAAACCTTTGTAACTCTGATGTTAAATATCCATATTCTTGATTAGTTTGGCCTTCTTTGCTCATGTGACATAGACATTGTATGCCATGAGACACTAGCTAGTTTAATCTGAAAAAGCAAATAAATACACACTTGGCATGCAGAAAATGCGTTTGCATGTGGAAAGAGAGGAAGGGAATGAAATGGAATGTCCAGAGGAGTATGCTTATTATAAACCTGATTATTCCCCGCCAAGAAGAATGGTTCTCCTGGGTTAATTACTCCATGATATATCACTGCAGAATTAGAATATTTATAGTGGTATTTATTCGCATTTGAAATTCTTCCCAGTTGATTTTAAAACCTTTTTTGAAAATATTTCTCATACAGCATCTTTGCTATCATCAACCTATTGGGGTGATCACCAACCTTGATTTTGCTCTTAAGATAAACATTCTCCAAAAATATTTGTTTCATGATGAAAGAAGCATGGCACTTTATCTGAATCTTTTCATTGACCCCAGTGAAGCTGATAAGGAATCAGTTCCTTACTTCTTGTAATGGGAGATTTACAACCATATTTAGGGATCTACCTCAACAAACTTAGAAGATACATAAATTATTTTTTGTAGTAAGATGAATATGAAACATGTATCATGAGATTCTGTGTATCATCTTTCAAGATAGGTACATAGGTAGAGTTATTCTTTTCTCTAAGAACTATTATGTGACTTTTTACCGCATGTTTATATTTACAAAAAAAGCTATTGTACATGCAATTGTACTGAGCAGCTAATATAACTGCCATCTTTAGGTTCACTTAGCAAAACTTAAAACAGAATAATGAAGTACCATCTGAAATAACATCAGTACATGAAAACCTTTTCTTGAGGACAGAATAAGGCTTTATTATTTTTATTATTGTGTTCATAATTATCACTAAAACTTTTTCAGGAAATTAGCATTAAATTTAGTAACAACTAGGGGTTTTAATTTTACACCTAAAATAATGTAAGCAAATGGCTAAAAAAGTAGAAAATTGTAGCATACTGGTAGTATTCATAGCCAGAGTATTCATAGCTACTCAGTTGTTCAAATATTGTGCAAAATCAGAAATCCTAGACTGTTCTGTGAGTAATTCTATGACATTCCTAGGACTGAGCATATATATATATATGCATGATAAATTTCAGATCTCCAATATCGCATAAACAGATGTATAAAAGAAATTTTAGCCAACATAAAGAAAATTCACTTACTACAATATATACTGTTGCATGGCATAGAGCTCCTTAGCATGACTTACTATCCACAGATCTGTAATAACAGCACTGTAGCTAGTACATTCACCAGATGGGTAACATAGACTTGAGCCTGTTGGTCTTGTTCAGGCAACATTCAACTGTATCTCACTACACACACACACACACACACACACTGCAATCCATTTCCAGTGACTCAGAAATCCGTAAGTCTTTGCTCTGCATCAGTGTGGTGAGCAGTCATCCGAAGAGCCTTCCTAAATTAACAAACAGGCTGGGAAACTTAGGAGAATGATAATTCAACATGTAAGTCAATAGAAGACAAAATTAAGATGTAATTACATTTTTATGGTCCGGCTGTTTGATACTAATTTGCATTTGTCTGTATTATATAGCAAACCCTGAGCCTGCCCGGGTTTGCCAAGCTACAGCTGCTGTATTCACTTAATCCTATTCCCTTTGAAATCATCAGTTGAACTGCCAGTCATGTTAAGAGTGTCAGCACTGAACCCTTACAACAGCTGTCCTCTGCCTAAGCCCTACAAGTTGCTAGTCTAAGCAGTCTTCAAAAAGGAGTCTAAAGTAATGGCTAAACCTGCCAGGTTGGAGAGAGGAATCTCAGCAAGGGTGACCATTCACAGCCCAAACTGTTGGGAGCCACAATACCAGGCTTGGTGGGAGGGAGTGGGACTGCACCAGCTGATGGTGGATATGAAATTGGGTTCAGAAACCAACCATTAACTAGGGGAGGTGGGATTTAGGTTAATGAAGCAGCCCATCACATAGCTAAGAAGAGAGAAACAACACACAGCCTAGGTCGGATCCTAACGGCCTGCATTTTTCAGGACTTCTCCCAGGGGTGATGCAAAACTGAAGTACTGCTCTGAACAAGATGTCTGTGGCATAGTATTCTATTTTTTCAGTTGATCTTTTAAAGTAAATATTACTTCCTTTGAGAAGAAAGAAGGCTTTTTGAGTCTAGAAATGTCTACGCTACAAGCCTTTTGCAGTCAGGGGTTGTGAGAGCTTTTGTTTAAAAGTGGGGAAGGATGAACTAAATCTTGTCTAAAGGAAGTAATTCTTACAGCCTCATTCTCACTGTAACAAAGGTATGTTCAACTGCAACCCCAAGATAAGGTGCCAGAGAAATTGAGACTGTAGGAAGTGCTGCAACCAGCTGATAGGATGATTAGTACAACCCTCAGGACACGATGCAAAGCCCATGCATTTGTCCAAGGTTTCCTGTGGGATGAATGATTGGGGGATACTGGATCTGACTGAGGTGCTAGGGTATGTCAGCAATGTTAAGAACTGAGTCAAAATCTCAGACTCATAGAGCTGGAAGCAATCTTGAGATGTCACTTGGTGCGTATCATAATCCTATTAAGTTGTGCTGCAGTCATTCTTCTAAGCTGCTCTTAAAGGCTCTTGGTATCAAAGGCTCTATGACCTCTGCAGGAAATCTGCTCCAGTGCTTCACTGCTCTGACTGTTGTCTACCCTAAATGCTTGCTGCCATGTTGCCAGATATAATTTTTTTGTTTCAATCTTTAAGGCAGCCGTTATGGAAAGAATCAGGTGTGGATGGGACAGGTCTGGCAGCCTGTGAACATAGTGTATTATGTGCTCTCTATTTCAGAACACTACTCAGAAAACTGGACCTATAAAAGTTAAATAAACATTTGCCAGCAGAAATCATCAGGGACATCATCTCAGCTGTACCTAGTGACCACTTTAATGAACAGAATCGTAGCTTTTTTCCTAGATGTGTTACTTCTAATTGACTGAAAAAGGACCTAAGCCTTCCCAGCCTATTTCACGTATCAGTCCAGAAATGTCCATAAATGCATGAAATTGAATTCCCCATCAATATTGATCAAAGACAAAAATCTCTCCACACTTCTCTCTTAAAATCTCTACCATAAAGCAGCTTCCACTGATGGTGAACGATTTCTTGGAAACTGTTGCATATTAAAAGAAAGCCTGAATGATGACGTGTTTGTATTATGTTTCAAAACCAACAAACTAATTCATCCTGATATTCAGTGAAAAAAAGTTCCAAGATCAACAGAAGCATCTATATTTCACAACAGCTGGCAAGGGAATTATTGAAGAATAATATGCAATCCATGGCAATGTTTGGATTTTGGACTTCCTAAAATGCAGAGATATTAGTTAAATTATTTCTTATATTAAAAATGTTTCACAGTATTCTGCACATTATATGTAAAAAATTCTTTGTAAAACAAAGGACAGAAATAAACAGCTTCTTGTATTTAAAAGGTGGTATTTGGTTGTACTATGAGCAAAGTGCTGAAGACTAAAAAGTTACAACTGAATGTAAATATGCGTAAAAACTTAGGGCTTGGCGACTTTGGGAATTTAATGAAATAGGAAACTAACTTGGCCTTTCAGTATAAAAAACTAGATGAAGCAACCTTCTCAGGCAATGAAGTCTTCTGTTACACTGTTAAATAAAATTTGCTTGTGATTAAGGAAAACAATCATACTTCGAGGATGAGGACGTCACCTTTTAAACACAGTATCTTAAAAATAAATAACGAAAATTAGGAAATATATTATGCATATTTTCATTACATTAGTTAAATATTCAACTTCACAGACCAAACATTTATTGCAATGGCTTCTTGCTAGCAGATTTGAGCTGTGGGAGAAGATACATCAGAAAATACAGAAAACGGAAATTGAAATCCAAACTAAACACAATACAATCCATAAGGATATTAAATATTATGGCTTTCATTATAGACTAGCATCATGGAAATAACATAATTAAGGCCATATTCAGCTGGCCTAAATTCCCTCTAAATTCCCGAGTTAGACACTTCCTATCAGCTGGCTTTAGGCAGCTTTCCTTACTTATAACCTCAGATTATTTTTTTCAGAAATACTTAGCTTATTCCACAGTTGAAGCAAAAAGTCTTTGGTGGGAGATAGTCCAGCTAAATATGACCCCATCTTTTCCTAGGAAGTAATTTTCTGAAAAATATGGTTCTGAGATTATTCATTAGTAGTCCAATCCAAGTTCTATTGCCATTCAGGATATACCAGTCAATGCTGAACTACCTGGAATTCATAAAATTTATCTATTAATGAAACTAAAGATATGTCTTCAGTTGTAGAAGGCTAACCTACTTTGTCCTCTTTCCCTGTATTTGCAAAACCCATAGTTTTGAATACTTTGTTCTTAAAGCAAATACAGCAATTTATGTATCAACTAGATTGTGTCTTTGGGCACAATACTGCCTTTTGCTATATGATTTTGCTAACAAACTTCCTTGGAAGCAGAAGTTTGGTGTGTTTAATAAATAATTTTACAGCAGAGAAAGTCTGCCCTGGACTAATCTTTCTTCCTTCTCTCCTTTTCACCTTGCCATTTTCTTCAGAGATCTGGCTCTTATCCAAGATGATTTTCTTAAAGCTTTCCCGAATAGCTCTATGGCTGAGTTTTACTAGAGTTTCTCGGGTAAGTGGCATAGCCCCAAGAATTATAGTCTACCATTTTGTCACTTGTGAAAAAGTTCTTGCAATCACTGAAGATGTGAATCAGCATGGGGGGAAAAAAGATAATGTAACATAAGCACAGCATGTTGGTCCTTGAAAAGAAAACAAAGCAACCAATATAGTTTATTTTGTCCTAACCAAGTTGTTATTTTCATCTGGGAAAGTTAAAAAACTTGTTTGAACTCCTTTTTGCATTTGCCTTGCATACTTTTGACTCCTGTGTAGATGGTGTTCAGACAAACAGGGCATTTGTAATGTTTTAAAACCCTTACCTTTTACTTCCAGTTTGCAATCAACTTCTGCCTCTCCAAGTTGATTGACTGCGTGGCAGGTGTAAGTACCGCCATCATAGGGACTGGGTTTGCGGATCTCCAAGGTACAGACACCTTGATTGCTGAACATTCGGTACTTTGGGTCATTCATTATAATGACTTTGTTTTTCAGCCAGGTTATTTTGGGCTGTGGTAAAAACAAAAGAAAGCCCACATGTACAAACCTATGAACTTAACTGTTTTATCACTTTTTGTGATGTTCAGTTAAAGCTGAGCAATCCAGAAATGATACAAAATAAAGTAGTGATAGAAAGGAAACTGTAATTCTAAACTCAAACATAAATACAGTCTGCATCATGCATCTGTTTTTAAGCATGATTTTTCAGTGCAGCCCCTATCACATAATTAAAGTCATAAATACAAGCCTGTTATCAATATAAGACATGCTGTATAATGACAGCAAACATCTGAGCAACAGCTTTTGACATCCGATTAAGTCAATAAGAAAAGCATGTTTTTCCACAGTTATTTGCACAGTCAGAAACTGTGAAGGTGAAGAGTGAACAGCAAATGTGTTCTTAAACATTCTTGAGTTCTCCTTTTCCTCGGTCAGTTCAGTTTCTCACAAGAGAAAATAAATCACAGAAAGACACAACTCAAAAGAAACTGGAAGACGCATTGCACAGCAGGTCTGAGGACCAGTGTGGTCCCCAGAGTATTCCTGCAATGTGCTTACTTAAAGCATAATTAACTTTTTACAGAATAATTATGGTTTTAGTTTAGTAACAACTTTACTGATACATTAACTCTACAGCTGTTGTCAGTGCCAGTCCCAGTATAGCCCAGCCTTTTCCTGAGGTTCTGCTCTTTCATTGAGTTATCTGTGGATTTAGTAACTATCATAATGCCTACAACACAGGTAAATAGATCCTTTTTTGTATTCTTTAGAGCCCACACCACTCTTTTTGCCTTCAGCCTGGCTTGTGAGTGAGACAAATAATAAAAAAGTTATTACAGGTTTTATTGTCAGGTTAAACTTTCTTGTGTTTTAAGTGATGCTATTATGAGCTATGCTGTACCTTGGGGTTGCCCCGAACACTGCAGTTCAAAGTAGCGTTGTAACCAGCTACAGCAAACGTGTTGACTAGAGGCTGAGTAAACAATGGCCGTTCACTGAAGTCAAAATCGTCGTAAACTGGATATTTGTAGACTTTACCTATGAAATGAAAATAAAACATTTATAAAAAGAGTGTTGGTGTGTAGTGAAATACCCAAGTATCTTAAACAGCTACAGAGGGTCAGTTCTAATCTGCACTGCTCTAGGTACCAATGTGATTCTAGTAATTGCACTTGCATGGGAGGCTGGAAGTGAGCCTGCAAAGTGACCAGAGGCCTTCGTCATGCTATAGTGTAGATATCTGAGAGCTTCTCTTTGTTTCCTGAGTAGGTGGTATACAAAATAATTCACATTTATTCTGTGTCTTTGCATGCATGCCCTGAATGTTACGGTTCCTGACTGATGTACTGTGGGATGCCTGGCTTGACAAGGCTTGTTCACTCTGTTGCCAATTACTTTTCACAGTTTGTTCTGATTACAAACTGGCTCTGTATCTGAAAATCCATTTTTCTTTCTGCCTCATACAGTGCACTAACAATACAGATACCCAAATGGATGTAGTTTCTGTACAAGGAGAATATGGTAGTAAAATCTATTTTCTCACTGCCACTTTATCCCTGCTCTGCACTGGAGATTACCATCAATAAATCATCTTCACCCACAAACTAAGCTGGCATTTAAAACAGTTGGACAGAATGACATCTATTCCCGTGCACATGTTTACATCTTTGCTTCACTGAAACCTGATCGAAGCTCTCATACTGACTTCAGTGCAGTTTAGGCCTGATACCTGCTATCATGGCAAGGGCAAGTAAGCAGTGATGAAAATCAATTCCTATAGTCATTCTTTTGTTCATGACCCCATTTCTAAAAGAGAGGTACTTTTCTTTTTAATAATGGAAGTGGGGTCCAGTAACCTGGACCTTCAGTCCTTCAGCCTGGCTGTGTGGGTTGTACAGGTTGTCTGTCCTCTGCATCACAGCAGTCAGGTATTCCTTCCTTTCAGACAAACTGAGGTGATCTCGTTTGATTTTCTTCCTTTACACCACCTGTTTGTAGAATTTCCCTTCTGTAAAGGGGTAATTTTTTTTTAAAGTTTAAACTGACAGTTTCTGAAATGTCAGGATTTCTGACTGCAAGAATCAGAATTTGTCCAGCTCCACCTGTAGAGATATGGCCTTTACCTCTAATCACCTTCCAACCTCTGAACACACCCCTTCCCTTTTGACAAGGAATAGATAATTAGCTAACCATCCTTTGCAATCAAAGCGCTCTCTTTGGTCATTGTAGCATCCTCACTGAGGCCGCAAATGTTTTCAGAGAAGATCCGGAAGTAGTACTCATTTCCTATGACGAGCTCGTTGATGGTGGCGCTGGTGCGGTGGTAGTGCTCCATTACTGTGAACCATTCCTGAAAGGTGTAAACACAGAGAGTAAGCTGCCCTGCAACACCCTGCACCTCTCAGCCATAAAAAGTTTGAAAGAATCATCAAGCTTGTGGGAGCAAGATTTCTCTTCTAAGGGAAAGTTTATGAATTAAAAAATTGTGATGCTAACAATAATTAATGAAATGAGTGATAATGAGAATATCACAGAGCTCACTGCTGAGCAGTGAAGGCTGAATGGAAAGTGAACCCTGCTGAATTGTTACATGCTGTTAGCTGGGAGGGCTTGTTTTAGGAAATCCAATATTACAAAGGTTGTATTGTGTGAGGCAAGGCAGGCTCCTTCATTCCTAGTCCATGCTGCTGACAGAGGAGGCACTGCTGCAGATAAGTAGTACTTAAGGGGAAAGTAGTAGCATATACTAGCCTGCAGTAACATGTACTCACAAGAGACCAGTGCACTGATCTACCCCCTGTTCCACAGGTTGAGTGTTCATGAGAAATGTAATTTTATACAGGTGGTCCTCTGATATCTAAAGGCTCAGATGGGGAGGTGGGTTCTAGTGCTTTAGTCTTGCAGCAGTTACAGGACATGTAAATTCTATCCTAGCACACAATACCTAAATAACAAACTGAGGTGAAACAGGTTAATGCTAAAAATGCAATATAAAGTGCAATATGACTACAACAATGTTTTTGCTTTTCTTTACTCTGCCCTACATAGTTCTCTTGCTTTTCTAAAGATGAACTTGTGCTGAGTTCCCTGTGCCACAGTTTGGGCATCTTTAAAAGCCAAAGTGCCTTTTGAGAAAACAGTTTTCTGTAGAAGGCCAGCTGTGCCAGAATTGCAAAATTCACCACCACAGAGAATGTGGGGAAACTATGACTTGAATGATCCATGACACACTGGACACTACACACTGCTGTTGTTGCTTTTTCCTTAGCACAGTAATTTAGAGACAGGGGACCTGTCCTTTCCTTTTTAGTCCTCATCTTCAGCATCATCTGAAAACTTTTCTATTTATAGGCTTTAGATACAGTGAAAAGGAGATTTTTAGAATTTTTAGAGATGCCTTGCAGATTTTCTGAACACTGACTAATCAATGCTTTGTCCACCTACATCAATTTAAGCATATAAGACTTTTTATTTTCAAAAGGGAGAATTCATGAGTACATCAGTCTTTTAAACACCTCCTTATTACTTACCATACTCTTCTTATCTGCTTTTTGAATAGTGTACCCAGTAATGGCAGCATTGCCATCATCTTTTGGTGGCTTCCATGATAAATTTACATTCTCTCCCCAGACGTCCTCAATAGTTACAACCTCTGGTGGGCCTGGGCGATCTGTAATGAAAATATGGCAGCTGACATTTTCCACTGTTTGCTTTCTCTGTCTCTCTCTTTCTTACACACATCTTCCACTTACTTTGATTTCTCTCTCTCTTTTTTACAATACGCACATGCCAAAAGCAACATCAAAAGAAAGCTGAGGTTCCAAAATAAAACTTATTAAAGTTAAGATGTGTTAGAATTATGAAAAACTTAACTTGACCACTTTGTGAGTATGGTTTCTAATATGCATATGCTGTTTGATTGTATAAGGACATGATATTTTGGGAAAGTTAAAACCAGTTGAAGATGTGTTCCTAAAAGACAAAATCGGACAATCATTATAAAGGCTGTGCTACCAGTTTTGTCTATTATGTAAAGAAATAGATTGGTAAAAATTAAAAATAAATGCATTTTCTGGTCTGTCTTTCCCACTTTCATGTACTTTCAAGATTTAGGATTTCTTCCACATTATACTTGTGACAAAGTTACTATGAATTTACTACCATTTCTGGCTATGGATACCACTCAGTGGGGAAAAGCTTGCATCCTGGATAGACAAGAACATGAAAAGCATAACAGTGAAGAAAAGAGACTGACATGTTCCAGCAAGCACCTGCCTTTGTGTAGGGAGGTTTACTTAGAGACCACAAATCTATAGCCAAGTAGTTGGACATGGAGAGCCATCACTTTTGAGAAAGATGCTCTTTGGGATTCCTCTGTTTTCCTATAGCCTTATAATGGCTGGAGTCTGCTTCTCTGGCATGCGTTTATTTTTAATTCTCAAAACATACCAACAATCTGAATATCTATTGTAGCTTTGTCCTCCAAGTTCTCTACTTCCACTTTCATGTTATATTCTCCAGAGTGGTTCCTTTCAGCCTTTCGGATGAATATGATAGTGTCATTTTCAGTGTTGCGGATGTTGATTTGGTTCTTGTCTATTGGAGAACCATTTTTCTGCCATGATACTTTTGCCCTTGGTTTTCCCTGTAAGAAGCCAGGAAACAATTTGTATATGATTGTGGGAGAGAAAAGGGAGGGAGAGAAAATGGGGTTATTTCCCATTCTTCCCAAAAGGAAGCAATAACCGTCCTGAAAGAACTGTGAATTCTTTTTTAAATCATACAGCATTTGAGATGCAATCATATTAATTCACCTAAAATGCATATTTTTTACCTTTTTCTTTTTTTTTTTTTTTTCCAGGAGACTGAAAATATTTGCTAATTATGGCTAAATTGGACAACTAACTTTCTGGCTAAATTTGACAATTTCCAGTTTTCTAAAAAAAAAAAAAAAGGAGAAAAAACCAGAAAATGCAGAACAAAATATTTCACTCTCTGTAAGTGCCTACATTCTCTACACTGCCAGTGAAAGAGTAAAGTGGTGGACTAAACCTCCAGGGATCCCAAACTCTCTTTCTCTGCAAAAGCAGTCGGAATAGTGTTAGGCAGGCTGGGTTGACATCTTTTGTGTGCCATTTTTGTGGGCCTTGTAGTGCCCAATTTAGGTACTTAAATCAGAGTGAATTCCACCTGCTTTACCAGGGAATTTGCCTTCCAGAGGCAAACAATTTGCAGATGCTGTCTGAAAAGGGTAATCTCACACTTTTTTAAATGCCTGATCTTAGAGAATAACCATACAATATTCCTTTAATTTCTTAAGAGCAGTGTCTCTCGCAGTGTATTGCTGATCAAGCTTTTATAAGGCTTTTAAGAGCCTTGTAGAAGCCAGATTATGCTCACCCAATATCTTTAGGTGTGCAGACATTAAATATAAATTAATTCTGCTGTAATTCTTGTATTCAGAAGAATAAGGACCCTGCAGGTAGAGAGACAGTCACTTTGTAAAAGGTATGGGAATGAAGGTTAACACAATGCTGTGGGAAAACGTGCTATATCCTTAGAAACAGTCATATTATAGCTGCGATTTCAAGGTTTTAAAAGTTGTAGTTACTATAGGAGACAGTGAAACTCTGCCCACTCTTCCCCACCCTCTTCCTCTCTCATGACAAGAAAATTATTAAGTGCTATTTTGATACCATATGTAACTACTGCCAGTGTAACCATTTTGCATTGGGTTAGCGATTATCTCACATGTAATGTCTACTGTGAGGATTTGTAAGTGTCCTTTGGATGACAGATGACAAATCAGTCTGTCTAAGCTAGTTACCCAATTCATTAATTGGCTTAACTAATTTGTTTGAGACATCAAAACAAAAGCTTTCAAGTACCTATGTACTTCAGTGTGCTTCCACATCTGCTTAAGTTAACTCACTGGCCTACCAAAGTTACACAGAAATAAGTTAAAAAGCAGCAGTATAAGAAAAATAGAGTATTTTCTGTCAGTGTTTTTAGTTCTTACCTGGAAAGGAATAACGAGATTCACAGTTTCTCCAACTCTTCGAGTATAGGTTTGTTTTAAGTGTCTTGGTAGACGAATCTTTGGAGGTTCTGAAAAAAGCCAGAAGCTCGTGTTTGACATTTATCTTCTTTTCTAACTGAGGCAGCACTGGTGGGCATCAGTATAAATAGGAGACTGTGTGGTCTACAATTCCCAAAAGCGACTAATGAGCGAGGTATCTTAAATTTCTTGGTCCCACAATGTTACATTCAACACACTGTTGGTTTTTGTAACACCAAACACTATGATGGTAGGAATAGGCAAGAAACTCAGCTCAACTTAAAAAAAGCAACATCAAGTTCAACTTCTGCAGAAAAAAAGCCTTGAAAGCCTGAGCAATAAAGGCTCAGAAATGAAACAAATAAAAATATTATTATTTTTTTGAAGACATTTCATGATTTCTATCCACTGTACAATGGCTTTATATGGCCATATCATCAGTTTCCAACAACAAATCAGTATTAGCCTTAAAAAGCCAGTACTAAGTATGGAAGCAGATTGTATTTGTGGGTGAGCGTAGGCAGGAGAATCTTACCTATCACTTCCTTGACTAAAATAGGCCCTGGGTGGTACCTGGGCTCACTTTCACCAGCAGCATTCACAGCTTTTACTCTCACAAGGATTTTTGAGCCAGTCGGCAGGCCACTGATAGTAAACTTCGTTTTGTCTGTCAGCTCCGGGTTAGCCACGATCCATTCATCAGCTGGTTTAGGGAAATGAGGAGGGGAGGACGAATCAAAAGAATAGGGAATTATAAATACATCCACTGCACGGATGAGGAAAATTAAAGAACAGTAATAGATTCATTATATTCTAATGAATACCTCTATTTTGTTTCTCTAATTATGCTATAACATGATATTGATTCACTTTCATACATAGGAAGAATGTTTCAAACCTTAAAGGATTTCTGCTGATTATATATTTATATTTAGAAAAATAGATTTTTTTATAATGTGTCTAACATTTAATTGTACCAGAGAGAAAGCTGATTAACTTTAAAATTCAGCTGACAGAGAACAAGGGGGACATAGATTATATTTCCAAAAGAACTCATCATTGCTTTAACAGCTTCCTTGGAGAGAAGTGGGGTTTACAATTATTTTCAGCCAGTACTGAGTATCCTTGAAAGTACTACTGAGAGCACAAGGATGAGAGAAACACAGAATATTTACAAATTGCCATGAAATGCCATCTCTGTTCGTGCCTTTAAAAAAGGTAGGCTGTGTCAGAATTATTCACATAATTACAGCATTCTCACATTTTTTGTCCTACCCCTGGGCAATCACATGTAATCCATAGAGTGATCATAACAGTAAAGTCTTTCAGAAAAGCTTCAATTACAAATGATACTGTCTTTTCCACCCTGTCCTCCAAACATAGATTGCTTTAACACTGCTGGTACCTTGACATTTGGAGTCAGATTTATGCAGTAGCAAGTCAGTATCAATACTTTCCACATCATATAAAGACAGCATTATAAAGATGGTACAGAAGACAAGGGAACTGTTATAAACTAGAGAGTCCTGCAGACTTAGAGCGCAATTCTGTTGTACATTTTCATAACTGTGCATCTTTTAGGAATTAAGTTCTCCTTCACGCTGCTTCTTTCAGCTTCTAGCAGAAGAGGACTGCAATCAATGACTGTTTCCTGAGCACCTCCCCCTCCCCTTATACAGGTACTACAGCAAATTCTGTAGACTGTTGCCCCTAAAAGTCACTCTCAGAAATTTATCTTTACTTTTACGAAAAGAGTTTTTCTTTCATTAAAGAAGATTTATATCCTTTGTTGAATACTGTACCTTCCAGGTTAAAAGGTGGCTCCACCAATTCCTCAGACAGATCTGTCGATATACCTTGTGAGAATCCATCTTTAAAATTAATCAGAGACACCCACTTTCACACAGATGGAGCATTTTGTCAGTGATTAGCAATTCCTGTTAGTAAGTATGCAAAGATAGATGCTGGGCTTTAAAGATTTAGAAGACCCATATTTAGGGAGACTGCAGGGAGGAAAGAGATGGGAAGAGGGCACCTAGATCAAAGAACAGTTATACATGATGCTCACAGGAAAGCTAATGGATAAAGGAAGAGGAGGAGATAAGGTTGGTTTTTTACTTTGGGCCTGATCACAGCCCTGAAAAGATGAAAAGAAAGAGACAAAAGGAACATTTGGAAGAGAGAAATGAAACAAAATCATGATGGGAGAAAGTATAGGAGAAGAAAACACATCATGGAACAGAGAAGAAATTCAGAGAAGAATTCTGAGTAAGAGAGACAGAAAAAGAGAAATCTTGAAAAAAAAATTGGGGAAACAAAGGAAGAGAACACATTTAGCTAAAGGCAACATAGAAATAAAATTAAAGAAGGCCAAAACTGTAGATGATGACAGATATGTAATCACAAAGGCTTTATTTCCTGGAAAAAGCTATCACTGCCCTGAATTTCCTGGAATCCTGGACTTGGCTATTGTCAGGATAATAAAAATACTATTCTAGTACCTGTGCATGGTCCTGGATGGGTACATTGGCAAAGATCTCAGCCAACAGAGACTCTGAAGTGCCTATTTACTACATATGAAAACATATCATCTGCAGGTGCAATGGCCCTTTAAAGGCAGATAAACTTAGTGTCCTAGGGAAAACTAGTGCCAAGTTCATCGGGCTGCCCTTGAAATGTCACAAAAGAGCCAGTTGGCATCATATATTACTAGGAATTGATTTCTCTAGTGTCAACTCCACATCAACACAGAAAGAGTTCAAGTTGGATGTTGTAAACTAGCCCTGCGGAGTTCTATATTCACATTATTCACACCCGTGCAATGCTGGATCCAGACACCCATGATGAGACTCCAATTCAGTAATATACACAGAGAGGTGTCGAAGGTGCTACCACAGTTGAGAAGTCCAAGAGTCCGCCATGTTGACCAAGTTATGAGGTTCAGACTAAAGAGAAATAGCAATTTTCACAAAGCCAACCCAATGCTCATGGTACATGATTCTTCTAAATTATGATTCTATATATTTTTTTTCTCCCTATTTTCAGCTTGTGATTTCTCCTAATGATTTCTATGATAAGGAAGACTCAAAAAAGCCCTCTTTAAAACTGCTTCAGTGACAATGATGAAAGAATGGAGAAGGTGAAGACAAATGAGTTTACAAACAGATAACTAAAAGAACAGCAGAATGAATATAGACAGTCATAAAAAGTACCTTGAAATTAAAAAGAGTTATTAAACATTATAGAAGATATTAGTTTGAGGCAGAACAGGCACTGAAAGGACTGAGAAAAGGAGGAATTGTGATATTGCAAGAAAGAAAAAAAGGACTGAACACAGAGAAAAGGATGTACATTCCAATAACACATCTTTTTTAATTGGTATTTTCTACTAAACTTGCCTTTTCCTAGCAATTTTCATAACATATATACATAAATAATGTCAATTGTGTATATATAGATGTATATGCATATATAGGAGGCTTATATAGATATACATAAACACTCAGAAAACTATGTAAAATACATTGTACCCATTGTATTTTAACTGAGGTGGGTAACAATAAAATGACAGACTTGACTGCCATTTTCTTGTATCTTCGTATGTTTTAAACCTATCTGAAAAAAAAAAAGTAAAGAATTTGTTCCTTTCAACAGGTATGCAAAGATCTTCTGCCTCATAGTCCTTAAACGATAGATTTGGAAGATTCCTCTGAAAACCATATACTGTCATGTCAAGGGTTTTATGACAGTAGAATTTTACAAGCACTTTTAACTTTTTTTCCCCACCATCCTACCAATGCTAAACAGAGCACAATATACAGCATACACTGAAGTCCTCACTTTGACAGTCTCCTTCATATTCCCATACGTCTTTCCTGTGAAATGGAAACTTTATAGGAATGCTGTATCTTGATGTGAGACTGCATGCTTACTCGTTCTGAGCTGTTCCCACAGCTCCCTCCCAATATACAAAGAAAACCCTTCCTACCATTCCAGCAGTGTCTGCCTTCAGGTAATCTTCTCCAGACCTCTGAGCTTCTTGCAGTCTGTTCCTGCTCCTTACAGATATTCAGCTCAATACTACAAGATGCTGAATGCTCCTGAGAAAAGCCAGTGGTTCTTCTTCACTCGCTCTCCCACTCGCCTGGGTGAGAGCTGAGGGCACTCTGCTCCTGTGGTATCTGACCACTTTTGTGAACTACTGTTTTCCTGGATTGTCTGAATCTGAAACACGTGACAGTGTGAATGACAAGTTCTGTCCTCTACCTCTTGTCCCCGGGCCTGTGGACTGCATTCAAGAAAAGCTTTCACTGAAATAAATGCCTTTATGAAAAAAGGTGTCCAACTCACCACTTGATTTACAGTGCAGTTAAGAGCAGCAGCTAGCACAGCTGAAGATTAGTGTCCCATTCATCCAAATACACAACACTGCTGGAGTCCCACTGATTGGCATTTGCCCACAGAGGCTGGGTATTGCATATACTACTCCGGGCTATCTGATACTTACCCAGGTGTTGGTGGATTTTACTTTTTGCAAATAGACTTCATTTGATGCCAGTTCAGAAGAAAATCTGCTGGAAAATACTGTTTCTGCTGCTTGATCACCACACTTAGTTGTACAATATGAATTATATTTCCCTATTCCTTGTTATTTTACTCTTATAAGTTTATTCAGGCTCTTACATCTTTATCTTTCCCTTTCAGTTCTGTATAGATTCATGTCTTAGATGGACATAGTTAAAGATCCTGTATCTAACTACACTGAAACACTGGAGAAATTCAATATCCAGACATGAACTTTACATGCCTAGATAACTTCTGCAGCCAGCTATTGGAGAGGCTGTCTGTCCTCAGTATTGGGAACTGGCACTTGAAGTAGCCAGTCAGTAGTATGTCCCTAAAACGCAGCCAACTTGCACATATTTTGGACCACACTTATAGCTATTCATTATTTTCTATTCATTCATCTACTCTTTACTGCATCAACTCTTCGTTTAGCTCAAAAAAGAGGTCAGTGATTAACATGGTACTTGGTACACCACAAAAGATTATATGGCGTTTGATCTGGATTTCAGATTTCAAATGTAAGATGGGTTGAACTACAATCAGTGAGCAGGATCTGGAATACAAAGCAAAGGAAGCCTGAACAAAACCCTTCTGCTGACTGATTAGTCTCTGCCTTAAAGTGAGAGCATCTGATACCTGTAGAGAAAAAATGGAGAAAGTCTCACCTACTTCCACCATGAATAACATACCACAGTCGTTGTCACTTACTTCCTTCAAAGCAGTACTCTACAACGTAGCCATCTAACCCTGCTGCTCCGATGTGGTCTGGTGGCCTCCATTTCATTGTAACTGTGGTATCAGTTACCCCATCCACTGCCAGGAGAGTTGGTGGACTAGTAACAGCTGAAGCAAGCAGGCAGTGGGGAGAAGGCAGAAAACTGTGTTACAATTAAAGGTTTACATTTATGGTGTGTATTCCTCTAATTAATTTACCATCATAGGTGACAGGCTAAATCCTGCCAACCAGGCATTTCCAATCATCCCTGGCACGTCTTTCCCAGTTAGGACCAAACTAGGAGAAGCAGGTACCTCATCCCATATCTGCTCACAATCTAATCCAGAGTGAAATTCCTCCTACTGAGGAGTGAGAAGGTCAAAGAGTGGTGGAAGGTAGAACAGAGAAGTTGTGAGTAGCGTATCCTACAACAGCAGGTATTTTCTGACAACAGGAGAACATGCTGTAGCAATAACAGCCACCTTCTCCCTCCTCCTCTGCACTGTGGGGGTGCCACTGGCCAAGGTGGAAACCTTTGCTGGCCTACAGAAAAAGACACCTTTCTTTTACAGGGACTTGCAGTTGTCACAATAGTTTGAAAATCTGTTTCTTTACATGAAGAGGTCACCAAATTAGTCTGTCATTAGGCGAATGACAAGGCCTTCTAGCTGTTACATTAACACAAAACAATAAGTTGACATGTAGAATAGTATAAAATAAGGCCTCGCCTGATTTGGATTGTATATGCAAAAGGATATTGAAAATAAGTGATCCTTTTGGGGATAAAAGGCCCTACGTCAGCTAATGGCGATCCATGAGGCATAGAGTGAAATTAGGGTCTATTCAATTGTATCTTATCATATGATTTACTGCAATATTGGGCAAACCCACTTAATTTTTTCCATAGATTCCTACCTTTATGGTAAATTGTATACCTGTGTTTTCTATTTTTTAAAATGGAAATGTATGGATTATATGTGAATACTTGTACATCTTTAAATGGCAAGCTGCTATGTAACAGCAAAGCATAAGTAGTGAAACATGAGTCTCATTTTCATACAGTGTAGCCTGCAGATAGTGATCTTTAGACTTCTGGTCACTTTTCCTGACCATTTTTGGCCAAAAGCCAGTGCCTGACTGAATGTATAGCAGGAGAAAGACACACAAAACAACAGGACTATAACCCATCATCTTTATCAGTTCTCTAAATTGCCAGTCTAACTGGCAGTAGTTTGACTCTATTGCCTCAGGAGGTACCTATGATACACAGAAATGTGGAACTATTACTTCTGGTCCTTAAAACATACTGACCATAGTATTGACTGTATCAGGCTCACCTATAGCATGTCACTGTTTTATTGTAATACACCATTTTTCTGTCTATACATCCTTGTTTCTTGTTTATAAAAGACTATAAATCCTTCAGAAATAGACATATAGTTTATGCAGGACCTTATAAAGACAGGTCCTGAGCAATGCAAGTGCAACAAGAACTACAGTTATATAATTAGATGACTGTAATAATATATTAACGATAATTTTCTAAATGCATGCCTATCTCTACGCTCTTGATTACTTACCTAAAGGAACAAAGGATTTCGAAGGCATACTTGGTTTGGAAATGCCTATTGCATTAACAGCAAACACACGGACCTCATAAGCAACACCTTCAATCATTTTCTTTGGCTCAAAAGTTGTTTCTTTACACAGTTCAAAATTCAGCCTCATCCACCTGGAGCTTTGCTTCTTTTTCCTTTCAATGAAATATCCTATTGACCAAACAAAATTTTATTATAGTAAGTGGTGGCATAAAGCTCAATAGTGAAGGGTCTTTTTTTTGACTGCCCAATGGCATTTTTTCTGGATACACCTCAATATCACCTTCTAGCCTCAGAGTGGTTTAGGGATTATTGTTAAATTTTTTCCATCACAAGCTATCTGATAGTCACCTGTTTGGCTTTCACAGCCACATAAGAGCTTTTTTCAGACTTCAAAACACTGCTGTATTTAGTTCAAAGTGAAAAGGGCCTGATTCTGCTGGCCTCTGGGCCCCTCTGACCTTCCTCTTGGTTCAGTGTATTAGAAAATATTACAATCTACTCAGTAAATTGTTTCTGAAATTCCTGCTAAGATTCAAAGAGGCTAACTGTTCAAAGTTTGGTATTACAAGAGGTTGACTTTCAAGTAGGTTAATGGTTGGACTGGATGATCTTCAAGGACTTTTCCAACCTAGACGATTCTGTGATTCTGTGAAGCAGGGGCAACATACAAAATGACAAATCTCAAAACATTAGAAAAACAGGTATCTGATAAAGTCAAAGATTGGGTGGAACATTCTTGCAACTGAATACTCAAAGTGCAGCTCTCCAGGGCCTGAGCTAAACTCTGATCCTATGGTGTTCATTATTTGGGGTTTGTTTCTTTTGCCTATATTAGAGCATCACCACAAAAATAAGAAAACTATGTACCTAAGATGGGCGATCCACCATCATTTGCTGGAGGTTCCCAGGTCATAACACACCAGTCTTCACCCACTTCAGTCACATCTGGTGCCTGAGGAGGATCAGGAACATCTGTTGTAAACAAAGTAAATATTATTAAAAGAAACCCCCACAACTTTCTTCTTTTTGTGTAGGTTGAAATAAAAAAATGTCAAATAAGAAACAAATCTGAATAGCTTTTATAGGAGTTCCTAACGAAGAGACAGCAAGAAAGGAAGTCTTTGTGGATCTTGTCAGGTGGCTAGGGAGGAATAAATGCCAAGCTCTTCAGCACAGCCAAGACACTTGAGAGGCACTTGAGGGCATGTGGTAAGACAGAGCCCACAGCCATATGGAGAATGGAGAATAGTGTTAAGGGAAGCCTGAAGCAACTGCACAATTTGGCCCCTGCAACATGAGGTGGCAGTGGGGTGATAATTAACTCCTACTCAAATCCCATGCTAAATTCCTGTGTCCTTCAGTAACACTGGGCCTCATACCCTTGCACCTCAATTCCACACTTGAAAAAGGGACAAATAGGAAAATGGAAGTTTTCGGAGAATCTACAACAGTTTGGTAGCTAAGGAGGACAGCATCTACAGAAGGGACACTTCAGATAGAGGAAGAAGAATTTGTCTCTTGTTGGGGTGCAGAAAATTAGGATTCCTCAAGGAGCATTTATTGAAAAGAGCTGTGATAAAAGGCATGGCTCATACGCAGTGTTCCACATGACTTACCAACCACTTTAATGTTGATTAGAGCTGTATCCTCTCCAGCCTCATTCTTTAATGCTATTCTGAAAGGACCTGAATCTTCCCTCTCAGCTACATCAATGACCAGACAGCTGCTGTCTGGATATGTTTCTGCTCGTATTCTTCCACTGTCTGTGATCCACTAGGAATCAAAGTAAGCAGAGGGAAAATATTTTCTAGATTCAGGAATCAAAATGCTCAAAAATCAAAATCCAAATGCAGTACAGGACACTTCAGCAACAATACTAAAGCAACCATAAGAAAAAACACACTAAAGCTCAGAATTTCAGTCACCCAATGATCACATAAATGACAAAATAAATTAGGGACAAATAAATAACTTTAAAATATGGTAACTGTTTTGTACTCAGTCAGCCATTGCATCTCAAAGGAAGAGGCACTAGGCTTACTTGTCCTGTGAGCAAGAACATGCTTTTGTCAACACTACCTGTCATTAATTTGATGGAGAGTAGTGGATTCTCCCAAAAGTCAGATTGAAATGTAATGCGTTCAGTTTAAAGGTCAGAGTGATTGTAATGGTCAGTAGTTTGTCCTCATAGATTTCAAATGCTGGCACATATTTTGGAGTAAGAGCTCTGCTAGAATAATTCCCTATTTGAACAAGTCCACAGTGGTGATACTACAATTAATGTTTGAAAAATAGTAGTCAGAGGTTTGAGCAGGTAGGTCTCACAAATCCAGTAATAATAACATGTTCCAGCTTCCACATACCACAATGAAAATTTAGATGTGAAAAGTGGATTTTTGGTGTTCCACAGCCAGGGATTGAGCTATGCAAACTTATGCATTAAGACACCAAATGCAAGCCACCAATCGCCCAGCCTATTGTTTCATTCAAGACTTGACACTCCATCAGAATTTATCATTCATTTTCCAGAAACAGACCATACCATGACTTCCTGTTGAAACCTGGCAGCCACTCTGGGCAGTATATACAGAAGATGTAGCCATTTGGTAGATTTTCACCAGTTTTCTTCTGCATCTCATATATCTCTCTCTTTCACATTTATTTATAGCAAATCCATATTTTTTTTCCTTTGTTAACTTCAGCCTTTGCTCAAAAAAACCCAAAAGATACTAAATAATATTTATCCATTTTACTCTTCATTTTTGAACGAGAGTTTTTTAGATAAAATACATCTCCTCCTTATTTTCTGCCATTAAAATCAATGTCTTTACAAGGTTAAAGGTCAATTTTTGAAGGAAAAGGCCCTTTGTTAAGCTGAAGAAACATTTATAATGACAATGTACCTTGTCCCCTTTACTCCACGTGACTTTTGGAGTTGGCTCGCCAGTGATAGGGATCTCAAGTCGTAGTTTGCTTCCTGCCACTACTGTCACAGTGTTTCCTTCCCCAAGACCATCCAGGTGGAGTTTAGGAGGATCTGAAAAAGGAGAGATTGTCCAAATTTGCCATGTGGCTGCCACTCTGAGAGTTCAGTGACCTGGCACAGGTCTGCAATATAGAGAAACGTGCTCTCTGTTTTGTATTTTCCTTGTATTTTTAGTCAACTGATCTTTTGTTCAGAATAAAATTTGTGAAGACAATTTATTTTTAAGAAAATCATTATCTGATGAGAAATAAATCATGGCACCACAGAAATTTTTGAATAGTAGGACCATAAATAAAGAAAAAAATCTATCTTCCTGAGGCAGAATTATGTATATTCAGGTAACTTCTGAGAGAGAATTCCTCTAAGTGGCTCTTGAGAATTTCCATTACAGGCTTTCTACAACACCTTTTATCATACTTCAGACATCAGTGTTCTTACAGTTTAAAGTTTTCTTAACTGAAATACTTTTTCTGAAAATGAAATGGTAATTTTTATTGTATCCCATGTGTATGGAGAATAACCGATGAATATCCTCTTGCAACTTTTTTTAATGTATTGGAAGTTATATCGGTGGGTATAACCGTCCCATTTCATTCTCCCTAAACCTTGCCAATACTTTTTCCAACACAGATATCCCACTTCTTTCAGCTTCAATTACAGAACATATTTTCTAAAACTTTGGTCATTTATATTACTCTCCTTTTGACTTCCAAGTTGCTGGTTGCCCATAAAAGCCAGTGAGGTATTGCTGTGGAAAGAGTCAATGCCCTGTTTTATTTTTGTTTGAAAGACCAGGATCATTAACAAGCCTTCTGTTTTGCTAAGTGAATAAAAGCTGGTCAGAAGCATATTGCTCTCTAGATAGCATTTAACATATTTAAGGAATAGGTAAATATGTATCTATTCTACTAATCTTCTACCAGACTAAATCACATTTTGCAATGTCAGCAAGTCAATTTTTCAAAGAAGACAGCATTATATCTGAAAAGAGGATAGCAACGGGTGTTTTACACAAACTCTTAATAGTGGTTTAGGTTTAGGAATTCAACATCAAGAAGGCTTTCCCCAGGAGCTCCCTGGCTAAACTACGAGCAGATCCTGAGCACAGGCAACGCGCTGTCTGACTACCTCACTTGCATTTTGTCAAAGCACCAGGTCTACTTTCTCTGGTAGATGCCTGCTCAGAGCAAACAGATTGTAAGCAAGGATATTTCACATTGCTTTGCATTTCCAAAGGTCAGAGAAAGAGATGCTATATATAAGTCATTGTGCCATCTACTTACCCACAACATGTACTTTGCATGGAATATTGATATTATAGGCATCTGGTACAAACATGTATTCACCCTCATCATCAACAGCAGCACTCCCTATGACAAATCTGTGGATTCTGTAAAAAAATAAAAAATAAAAAAATATAAATTATTTGTGAAGACTGCCTGAAGCTACAAGGAAAAATCTGTGAAAATTTTAGGAGATCTGTGCAAGTGTGTAAAATTACTGACTAAAATTGCTTTGCTGGCTGCTTAGTGGTATTTTAGCTGATTAAATACTGTGTGATTTGTACAAAATATTATCGAGACAACCACCAAATAATGTAACCAATTTTAATATTTTTTGTTTGAACACAGAAATACAAAAATACAGGAGTGTAATCCACATATTGGCACATCTCTACAGTGTCATTCAATCAAAAGTCAAGTCAATACACAACAGGCTTACCTTCCTTTGTGATAAAGCTTTACACGGTCACTAGCTTCAATCAGTTGCCCATTTTTGTACCATTTCCCTTCCACGTTCTCAGATATCTCACACTTCAAGTGGATTTCCTGTCCAAGCCTCACAGTCTGGTCTTGTAGTGCAAGTGATATCTTCAGTGGTCTCACTGAGGAAAACAGAAGCAGAGATATTAATGCTAATATCAAATAAAATCAAAACTCATGATTTTGTCACAGAGCTGCTACTAGCCATCACAGTAGTCTACAAATCAGAAAAATGCCTCCAATAATAAAGTTCTCAAGTCAAAACACCAGTAATATGTACATGTAAACTACATGAATTAACCTCTCTTCATGTAGCTGTTGCCTTAGAAAGGGTGATCGAAAATACCCAAGCCGTGACCTGAGAAACTCCATGGATATTGCCAGTAGAAGAACTAAGACCAGGAGCATAATTTGAATATTGTCCCCTTTCTCGTGTTTGGGTGCTGAAGGTAGGGTATTTCTATCCCCCCAGAATCCAGTAAGAAATTTTCAAGAAGTGAAAGACCTGTGTCCCCAGACCTATGCACTAGACGGGATTACAACCCACCTTTCCTGTGATCTAACAGTGAAGTAACTGCTCTCATAGCTCTCCCAGCTGATCCAAGATAATTTGGAGACTTACCAAGGTATTTCATCACAAGTGGGGCTGTGGTTCTCAACCTGTTTTGTCAGGCTTCCAGCAAAGGCTGACTGTCCAGTAAGCTTATTTTCATACACTACTTGTTCCCATGGTTGTTAAACTTCCTTAACTCACCCTACAAATATCCACAGACATTACTAGCTTTTGAAAAACTTTAGTCTGAGATCTGGTGCCCCAGTTCACTTCCACTTTCTGGAAGATTAGATGCTGTAGACCAGAGTCCAGTCTGAACACACAGTACCATCTGCATGTAGCAAATATCCCTGACTATAATCTGACATAGCAAACAAAGAGGATGGGAAAAGCAGTGTTTTATAGAAAGCCAGCTGGAAAGTCCTCGGAAGAAGTTGCATGAAAGGAAAGATGATGGAGCTCAGTACCCATGGTGGATAATTTCCAACTTGATAATAGATCAGCATGAATTGATTGTGCTTAGGATGCCAGTTTGTACAAAATAGTCAAAAGCAGTATAAGTATCACGAAATGGTGTATGTTTATTCATAATGTATGATAACTTTAGAGGATGGGCACATACATTTCGTTTAAAAATGCAGGCATTTTAAAGAGATATTGCACAAACAATACTGAGGAAGCTACACGGTCACATGTTTGTACCTATGAGTTCGGGTCATTTGACTGATGACTGTTAAGAGTATGCCTAGTTATAATAGAACTGATTATTTTTTCCAACATACTTTTTTTTTTTTTTTTTTTCCTAATTTTGGCTAAAAAGCCTTGGGTTGGCTTTTCTGTGAAAACCTGAAAGGATTGAAGAAAAGCAGATACTTCCCTTGAAAATTTCACATTATTGACCTATTATATCTTTGGATGGATAGCTTTATTTTCCATCTTAACAGAGCGACAGAAAGTTTTCAAGCAGGACTAGTTCATTGCCTGTTACTGGAAACAACATCTAAAGGAAGGTCACTGTTCTGGAGATACGCAGCGAAGAAATTGGTATGGAAGTTAAGTCTCCCTTTAAACAAACCTCTGGGAAAAGGCAAGCAAATTATTTATTTCTGTGAGCTAGTAAACTGTGACATATGAATTCAAGATCAAGATGGATGATACTTACAATCAACCGAAAGCTTGGCTTCTGACTGGCCTCCCGTTGTCATTACTGAGTAAGTTGCACTATCATTCTTTGCAGCTTCCTCTATGATCAGAGTGTGTTTTTTACCCTCAACCTTGATTCGATACCGAGATTTAGCTTCATTGGTAAGTTCTACACCATTCTTAAACCTAATGGAAAAAAAAAGAATTATTAGTTCTCCAGTAGAAGTCCTGTGCAAATAAGACTCCCATAGACTGAAACTTCCAGAGAAGACTTTATATATGTATATGTATATGTATATGTATATGTATATGTATATGTATATGTATATGTATATGTATATGTATATGTATATGTATATAGGATGAAAGTAAAGGTTAACCAAACTCATCCATTAATGTATGAGGATATTTTTGCTCTTGCTACATTTTTGAATAATGTTTTCTTGAGATTTTATTAACAATTTTCAGGTTTACTGGTATAGAAAAAGCTGTCCATGGTTTTGCCTACAATTAAAATACTCTGGGTTTTATTCTCAAGGAAAACAGGATCTGTTCAAAGTGTGGCTTACCATTTCACATTTGCATCATCCTCAGACACTTCACAGCTCAGTTCTACTCGTTCACCAACATAGGTATTGGTATCCTCCAGGCCTTTGGTCACCAAAATTGGAGGATCTTTGGAAAGAGAAAATTACTTATTTACAATCTGAGAGAGAAAACTAAGTGAAAGAGGTTTTCAAAATCATGCTATAGAAGATGATACTACTTTAAAATTGTAATATCCGTCTCAGTACAGCTTTTTCTGCCTTAAATCAGAAAAGCGATTGCTCGTTAAGATGCTAGTAGGAAATGTACTAAATAAAAAAATAACATTTGTTCAGGTTAATACCTGCCTTGCATCCCATTTTTTTGAGGGTTGGTCCAGGCAGGTCGACATGAGAAGCTGACATTCCCCTCTTGCCTCCCACAGATCCCTCTTATAAAGCTGCGTTTTCACCAGGTCATATAGCCTGTTATGCACAATAAGATGACCTGATGACATAACGTGGTGCCCTTATTGGTTTAACCCATTCCTGCTATCCAAACTCAAATTTAATAGCAAGAGATTGTACAACAGTTATCCCCTATAAATATCCCTGATATTAAAGGGGCAATGGGCTGCATTATTTTAAATAGCTTTCTGAAATATTGATGATTTTTTTCTCTCATTGTAAGTTCTGCTTTTTTGTTTGTTTTGTTGTGCATATGTGATGATGCCATGAATATTGTCAGTAAGACTATCAACACTGTGGGAGCCAAAACGGTGAAGAAATGGACGCCCATTCATAGCTTTTGATAGAGTCTTCCCTTAAATCTGTGCAGATGGAATGAAAATTAACTGCTAGAAAGCCTGATCTGAGGGTAATTGAAACAGATCAGTTGGACCAAGAGTGGTGTTAGGGAAAGCCAATGCTGTGGCAAATGAGTCTTCTAAACAGCTTTTAAACTGTGAAGGAGACCACAGACCCACTAGATCCCAATGCACAGTGTGAAATCAACCATATCCCCATTTCACGGTTTTCACTAAATTATTAAATACAGGATGAGGAAAAAAATGGTCAGGGATCACAGAAATACAGACTGATCCCAAGGGCTGCTAATACAAATAGAAAAAATATGCTGAACCGGATCCTCCCTGTTAATTTCTTTTGCAGAAAAAGAAGCCACACCAGTTTACAGCAGGTGAAATAGGAGCAAGCTGACGTAGTTACCTCTTACAAACAGTTCTGTGGAGCATTTCTCATCACCGGCTGTTACGTAATAGCGAGCATCATCTGTCATTGTACAATTATTGATGAATAAAATTCGCTGGTTACCTTTGTGCTCAAAAATGTATCTGTTTGAATAGGAATGCAGCAAAGATACATTAGCAAAACTGTGGATCCCTTTCATTTTATGTAGAAAGTGATTTAGGGATTATTAGAGGTGAAAATCCTGGGTTTTACATAGAACTGGAAAAATTGTCCTGGGAAGCAATTTCCAAGATTCAACAGAACTGTCATAGACTTTTTAGCAAAAAGAGCTATGGTGTAGAGTGACAATGAGCATCTTCTGGTTTGTTCCAAAATCCCAGGCTTCGGTGATATGAAAAAAAAAAAAAAAAAAAAAAGAGCAGGCTCTGAAGGATGGCAAATAAAATGGAGTCTTAAACTCTAGATGAGTAAAGATGAAAATAACCAGTAACAGGACACCATCCTCATTCCAACACTCTTAACATTTTTGTGAAGTATAATAATAGCTAAAGTTAAGAAGTTAATATTATTGGAGGCCAGATGGCACAAGAGATCAGTAATGGGATATGGGGTTTTGGTAATGGGATATGGAGCCTTTCACCTTTATGTCACCAGTTTAGATCTGCTCCAGGTTTGTAATGACCAAAGCTCATTAGCATCTGACAGCTGCTTCAGCAGCCTAGACGAAATGCACTGGAGCATTCAATACAGTCCTACTGGAGAGGTATCCGTATAGCTGCCTGCAAAACAGTTCTGAACTGCTCATGGCAGATATAGGGGCTGAAGAAAAGGTACCCTCTTTACTATGCATTTTTTTGTCAACTATGAATATTAATCAAGATCCTTCATTGACTTCTGCAGCAACAGAATGAAGGAAATCTGCCCCTTCTCTGTAAGAGGGCTTTTGCTAATTACTATTTTTTCACAGGGCCAAAGGAGAAAGTTGATAGAATTTTGTGCTGCTGTGAAACATTTGAGGAACATGACATTGTTGTGCACTACTGGTTGCACATTGTCATTCCTAGCTGTGTCTGACTGTGGAATGGGATTTTCTGCACCAGGTTGTAAGAACTGGTTGTACCCACGCTAGGGATTGGGCTCAACTTCCAGCCATTGCTTTACCTATACTCAAGTGTCTGCACCTGAGAAGCCACTTCTTCTAGATCAAGCCAGAGAGTAAACCAACATGCAGCTGATACAGATGAAGAAGCAGTCTGGGTACCCTAGACCTGTTGCACATGACTGAAGTCACTTTGAGCTAAGGCGGGTTGTTGACTTCAGTGTGAGTGTTAACTGGGTAGTGGAAGGTGAGTCAAAGCTCGCTCCCCTTTCCTCAGGTGGTTTATGAGCCAGGTGGGTAAGTATGTGATGCCAAACATCTCTCCTCTTAGCACCCAATTACTGTAGAAAGATTCTGACCTCTTTCAGACATAGGACTGAGGACAAGTAGTTTATTTACTCACAGTGTTTCCCAATTTTTAAAAAAACTACCGAGTAGAAAATGGCTCCATGTTTTGTTGAGGATCTTTAATTCTTTTCTCTTGAGGCAAAGGAGCCAATCTGCATTAACATTTAGCATACAGTGGACTTTTCTGGGTCATGAGTAACACAGCATTATTTGCATACTTTTCACATATAATGAAATTCAGAAATAAAATTGGTGTAACCTGAGCAAACAGATCTATGCAACATGCTTGTCAAGGAAGTACCTGTGTACCCATTTTATCGCTTATATATAATAAAACCACTTACTTTGCACTTGGTCGTATTTCTTGGCCATTTTTATACCATTTGAGTTCCACTGTTGGATCTGCTAGCTCCACCATGAACCTTACTTTACCTCCTTTGTCCACCTGATACGCAGGATCAAGACCTTTGGCGAAAGCTGTTGTGGAAGCCAAGTGTGATTATAAAAGAAGATCAGAAAACAAGAATATGAATGCTGAAAAGACACTGCATAGATCTCATACCTCATCAAAGCTATCAGAATACCTGCACTCAATGTTACACATCACTCTATACTCTTAGGCTAGTCCACATGAATCAGTTTATTTTCTAGAAATATTAGAATAAGTGCAAAGCTATGCAGATCTGATTATCCTGACCAAGTTCAAGCTAGTATCTCTTCATTACTTTGCAGTGTGTCTGTTCTGAATCGGACTGGGTAGATGCAGCTTTGACAGCTTGTTGAGAAGTGCTATGCCAGAATAAAATTATATACTGCTGGTGCCATGGAATCATTTACAATTAATCTGTTACAGAGGACTTCTCTATAGCACCACCACACAAGTTAACAGGGAATTTTAAGCTAAAATTTCTACTGAGCTTCCTAGTATCAGAATAAACACATTAGTTTGTCTAAAAGCCAAATTCTTTCTGTAGGTTGCAAGGAGTACACTTGTGATAAATGTTACAGCTCCAAAACATTTGCAAAAATATTTGAAACCAGGCAAAAATTGTCAGTCTGTGAATCCTAATGAGGCTTTTCAAAAACGTTCTTTGAGATGTGCAAATGTAGTTGTTGTTTTGGGCAAGTAAGAACTGGTGCAACTCAAACATTTCAAAATAGTTTGACATCAACATTTAGGTACTGCCATCCACAAAAGTTAGATTCAGGCGAGAAGATATCTGTGGCTCAAAATTAAATAAATAACTGGTGCCTCAAACAAATTGCCCACAGATAAGTAATCAATTTCTGCTAAGGTTTATATCATGTGTATGTCTGCTTGCAGGAGACTGAACATATCAACAAACAGAAGTAGAGTTATTAAATCCGAAAAGGACTTTCTTATGTATCTTGTTGCACTGTAAAAGTTTCCATTTTATAATAAAGATGGTTGGAGGGGAAGAACACCCTACTCTCATCCTGTCACTACTATAGATATTTTCCCCAACATCTAGAGCCCCTCCTGTAGGGAAAACCGTGTCCATGAAAAGATCCTGATATGGCTGGCAGCTTCATCCTACTCAACAGGGAACTGGAGACCGGGACCAGATAGACTGGTCCCAGATGCTGAGAGATGCCCCTTTCCCAGTAAAACACTCACGTGATGCACCTGGGTAGGGAGCATCTCTTCCTGCCAGCCACGCAATTCCTGCCCCAGCTTCCAGCCCTGCTCCAGATGCCTGGGGCATGGTGAGGAGTTTCCCTGGGCTTTGGACCCTTAGAGGTCTCCTCAGGATACAGAAACTGCCCCAGTGGCTCAGCCAAAGCCCATCAATTCCCTTTCTCCCTCCCTCAGCTGTGGCCAGAATCAGCTATACCAGCAAATGAAAAATGTAAATAAAAATTAATGTGTAGTAACATAACACATGTTACGATGTGAGGTAATGGATGAGGAGAGAGGGTATATCAGGGAGCTGGATTACAGCTGTATTTGTGGAAGATTTCACCTACACAAAAGGGACTCCTCCAGGAAACCAGCAGAACATCGGATGTATATATTATATCCAGTTCTGAAACGCTCTCCAGGAACAAGCAAATGCCACAATAGTATAATGGATAGTGTGTTATATGTGCGTATACATATTATGCAACAGATATTTTATATACACATACATATAAACACATACCTTTATTTATGTATATATTATACCACTCATACCATTCAGTAGGGTAGATGGGGAAAGACAGGCCTGAATGTCCTCACCCAGCGCAGGGTGGAGGGTTTTTAGTACAGGTGGGATTTCAGAGGAACGTCAGATTAAGTGCAAAATGAAATTATGAAGAGCGAGCAATATGTTTGGAGTGACACTGTTTTAGAGCAGAAGATATTAATGATAACCCAAGGTCTAATTTCCACACTGTTTGACTGGTAACACCTTTCCACACAACTGGGGGATATTTTTCCAGTTGGAACTACTGTCCAGCTGAGAGGGAGGGACACTTTTGGTAAGCACTGACTGGGATAGGGGGTTTACACTAACCACAGTGGACCAAAGCCACCTTCTGATTAACTCTTTCCAGTAATAAGGCTTGAGTTGTAGTGTGCAAATCCCCTTACATGGAAATGAAACACATTTAGGTTTTTAAGGTGGATGCTCATGTTTACTGAACCTAAGAATATTCTGTCTTATCCATACCTGCACTCTTCTTCACTTCCCTGCGCATGCGCTTCAGACGCTTTAACATGCCTCTCAGGTCAGTGATACCATACTGAAAAGCAATCTTCTCATATTCACTGGGATTCGCATTCTTCAGGAGCTCCCAAACATCTACCTCAGGTTCTTCCTCTTGCGGTTTAATCTCCCTAACAGTAGCAAAATAAAATTATGGGAGAAGAGTTAACGAGGCTTTATCACACCATAAAAAAAGGTGAAGGTGAATCTATCGTGAGGTTAGAAATGTTTTGATCAAAATTTGAAGGCTGCCATCATATTTTGTATTTCACTCAGTATGAGTGGAATAGCTCAGAATGACATTCACACCTTATTTTACACTTCTTCAAGGCAGAATTTGAATATACATTTTCATTTGTCTTTTTCTGATGTAATCAGTTATGAGAGTTTTTATATTGCTTCATTATTTAAAAAAATATACAGTTTGAAAATATAGTACTATAATAGCATATGGGCTAATCCCACTTAAATCAGTTTTATCTGGAGTGGAATCAGTTACAATTTATGATGGCACCGCTGAGATCTGAGTCTGATCCATACATTTCATAATTATATAAAGATGCTTTCAAACCCTGAGTCCCCATAACTGCTACTAGGGTTGGCCAATGAAAGGACATTGAAATACAAGGGAATCTGGGTCTGTTTATAGTTACACCAGTGCTTCTTAGAGTTACTTAAAGTTGGCATATGGATAGGAACTGGGGATTTCCACACCAGCTTGGACTTGCAAGATGAGTCTGTTGGCTTCCATGTTTATCTCAGTCTTAAGAGCAGGAATTGTTTTCAGAGGCCTGTGTGAATAGCATCATCTTTATACAGAAGTTTCAATACCATGTTTACTATCTGCAACTCCAAGCTAAGACAACCAATAAAGGGAAGTATAATTATTTCCACAGTGGCAACCATTAAATGAGAGAACAATGGAAGCATCCTAAACAAAATTATATTTTTTGAGATTGACAGTTTAGCTCAAGAAAGTGAACTGCTAGAACAATACGGGAATTGGAGCAGAAATATAGACATTTTTTCCTGTTAATTCATTAGGATTAGACCAGGATCGTTCTGTTTTGATCTAGTTGGTCTAATGAAATCAGTACTTTTGAGAACAGAGCAAGAAAATAAATATTTGAGGAATAAAAAAAGACTGAGCTTTGGAGCGAGACACTGTTAGAGCTGAGCTCTATCAAGTCCGACAGAGAATTTTCTTTAACATATAGTGAAATAGCACTGGGGGCCCCTAAGAATCTCTGCATGGTTGGATGAGGCACTATAGAATACCACTTTGGTGTTTAATCCATGAGGTTTATTAATTTTCATAATATGCCAGTGTTATTTTAAAAAGGAAAAAAGCTTTGCACTGAGGAGTCTTTGAAATACTTACACTGTTATCTTTGAATTATTGTGAGACAGTCTCAGGTGTTCACATAATTTTATGTTTCGTTGCTTTTACTTTTATCTGTGCTCAAGCTTTCTGGAGGGTGACTATGTACAGCAAACACTGGTGTTTCAGTGAGATTCCTTCTGCACGGCAGCACGTCAAGATCAGCTTGCAAACATGTAAAAGCTGACACGCCCCGTGGGGTGGCATTCTGTTCTCCCAGGGCTGGCTGCTTGCCATGCAATGCCTGTCCGTGCTAAGGAGAAGTACACTCTGTGGGAGTCGAGAGAGTGTACCCCTTTAAATCAGGCAGTAATTGAGAATGAGGATCAGTTAGGGTATCCTGATTTTCAACCAGCTTGAAATAATTAATTCCAAACTCCTTTTTTCTTCTTGGGTAACTGGAGGACAAATTTGGATTCTTAGAGCAAACCAACTTTGTTCTGAGGCCATATTAGTTTCTGCTGTGGGTAGTGGGCAAACTGCTTGGTATTTCCTAAGCAGACTGACCTCTCCACAAAATCGCTTTCAGATCTTTTCCCTGAAAATGTGCATTTTGTTGAAAGATGTCATTTTTAAAAAAAAGGACCTAAATGTTTGAGTGTTTTTGAGGTCTTTTGCCTTTTGGAATTTCGTGCCATTACTGATCCATTGCATTGATGAAGCATAACCAGTCACAGAGTAGCTTACTGACATAAGAACTGGTTTGTCTTCCTGCAAGACCAGCACGAAATTAGAAAATAGGCAGTATATAGATTCTATGCATTTAGGTTTTTTTTAAAAAACATGTTTCAAGTATTATGCACCACAGGTGAAAAGTTCTAGCTCTTTCCTTGGTAATATAACCATACAAAAGAGAAGGAATGCACCTGCAACATTGCCTCTTGAAAAAATTGAAATGAAAACTTCTACTTGTCTTCATAAAAATGTATATTAATATCCACACTGGGGCTTAATTAGCAATCTTATTCAATTAAGCTCAGAAGTATGAGGTTGCATTTCAGTCCCTGAAGCAAGGAGGTGATGAACTGATGTGAACAATATCAAATAATGGTGTTTAAGAACTAAAAGTTTGCTTTGCCCATTAACCACACGATAGGTATACTATGTTTATATGGCTATACAGTATTTATCTTACAAAACATGTGAGTTACTTGTTAGTGAAGTGATAATGACTCTTAAATCACATTTCTCTTTCCACAAAAACACCAAGACCTCTTACATGCAACTCTCATGTTGCTAATAAAACACCCCACAGGCAGTCATGAGAACTGTCATGGTAAGTTGTATTAGTATGATAAAAACTCAAACTGAAGATCCTAATTAGGGATGAGAAGATTAAAAAACCAAAGACCTGGTGGGTTTGAATTGGTTCAGGTAATTCTTTCACTGCCTACTTTTATCTTCAGCCTTTCCTGTTTGCTTTAGTTGCTTAAATACTATTCCCAGCATCGTAGCCCACGAACCCATTGTGAAGTTGTAATGTAATTAATACTGCATATTGGGTTTTCCTCTCTCATAGTAAGTGGTAGATGAGATAAAGGATCTAGTTTCTTTTCCAATTCTCTGTGATCAGTTGCCATTGATTTCCATGGCCTATAGAATTTCTGTGATAAATTTAAAAAAATGATGAATTAGTTATCTTGTCTTAACCTGTTAAAAGACTAAACTGGGTTTAAGATCTGAAATAGCTAGAGGCATAACCATCATAATACCAGATTTCCAAGGCAAACCAGAGCCCAAGTTTTTCTCCATCACAGCATTCAAGCTGAATAAAACACCATTGAACATTTGTGTGCACATATTGAAACAGAAAGGTACAGAGAATTAATACCAATGTCTATGGTTTTTCATATCAGGATGCTTATAAAATCAAATTAAGATGTACCCAAAGAGGTAAATTTAACTCTGCAGTTTTTTACTCTTGCACCAGACTCAATTTTCTGAACTGCTCATCCCTGTGTAGGAAATTGTCCCCCTCTGCCCTCCATGCAAACGCAAAAGAGATAGCAAGTGAATTAAATGTTATTTGCCTTTTTAGGCTGTGGCTCCCTTTTTTCCCAGTGCACTCAAATCTGAGGTTTCTTTTTTGCACGCTTAAAGGCACAGTTAACTGAACATTCGCATATTATACTATGAGAATAATAGTTAGAAACATTGAAAAAAAATGAAAGGTCAGAAAGTTCTTAAGAAGTTATTAATGCTACACCTGACTCTTTCTGTGTGCGAACCTAATGGTTTGCAATCCACACCTGCTCACTGCATCACTTGGTTCTCACCTACGTTTCAGGAGACCACTAAAGTCAAGTTCTCCTGCATCGTCTTGTCCATCACCGCTGTTATTAATAGAAAAAGATCAAATCTTTGTTTAATACAGGAAGACTTAGACAACACACATTGCAAACACTCTACATGTCTCATATAATCAACACTGTCCAGACACACAAATAACGGTATAAAATCAACACAAACTTGTATTCTTTTTCACACAAATTATGTTTCCTTAGGCACTTGTGAAAAATAACACAGAGGTTTGTATTGCTTGTTATTATACTCCGATGACAAATTTTTGTAACTGCATACATAAATTTGCCAAGACTTGTGTTAGATTTCGGTAACACAAATAAATGTGAACTAGTCAACACAATGAGCTTTGTTTTTCATTTCCATAGTGTACGTGTATAAAAACAAAGGGCTTGTGCTGATCTTTTGCTATGAATTTAAAACAAAGATTTGCATTGATGGGTGGTGCTTTTAACAATGCATAGTTGTGTCAAATACTGATTGCGAGGCATTACACTTAAGATTTACCCTTTCCCTAAATGAAGGGAGAAATCAGTTAAAAAAAGAAGAAACAGTACATTGTACATTTTTACAGATAGAATCACAGTCCCTTGAAGGTGCATTTCTTTCTGTAATGTGACCGACCTTAAGCAGTAATACCTTATTATAAACCACATATAGACAAAAGAATTGCCCTTAATATTTGTATAAAGGTCAAAATCTTGCAAAAGTTAAGTCAAACGATGCCAATATTTCATCCCAGATTTTACATGCAAGATATTACTTAGAAAATCAGAAAATATCTAGATATCCTAATCTGCTTGGGCAGAATAGTTATTGCATTTTTTTTAAAATGTGTTCAAGAAAGGAGTGCACCTTGAATGTAATATCTTTTGCATTTACTCATTAAATCAAATTCCTCTAAATAAAAGCAGTTACTTCTGAACCATAGTTTTGCTTTTATGTGTAAATTGACAAACTGCATTAATCTTCTGTTTGTAAAGCATTTTCTTTCTTAATATTTCTCTCCTTGTAAGACAATTTTCTCCATAAAATATAAAGATGACCTCTATACTGGTTTGAATTGCTATTTTATCACAAAGGTAACAAAACTTAAGACACAATGGTTTATCTTACATCCTCTGCAATATATTATTTGTAGTTTTTCCATAATGATGGCCTTATGACACACTTTTTTACTCTAAGATAACATAAAGCTAGATCCAATCTTCTCGCTGTTTTTAATAGGTACAGGATTGGGACCAAGAACTTTCATACTGTAGCTTTCTGGAAACATGCCATAGAATACTTTAGTGAATGAAAATTCAATTTTAAAAACCTCTAAAAAACATATATATTTAATTGCCTTAAATATTCCATCCTCCCTTAAAGCAGTGACACTGTAATTTCACAGTATTTAATATCATATGTACTGTCTATGTGTTGTAACTATTTCGTTCTACCCACTACCATCTACCCTAAACCCCACTTCTTTAATCGTTATCTGCAAAAACATTTTTTTAAAGTACTTGATACAACTGTCTGTCAAAACTGATAAAAGTTCTGTGCACGCTACCAGCATCAGTTACTGAGGGGCTTCATAGGATCACTGTTTGAAGTTACCTTCTTTTGAAAGCAGATCTGATGTCAATGGATGGAGCAGCTTGGGAAGATTCTACGAAATAACAGTAATACAGAAATTACAAACATAATTTGAAAGTAATCTAATTTATGTAATTAGGCATATGAAATTTGTTCAGCTTCCTGCTAAGTGAACACAGTTTGTGCTGCTCCTTTGGCATTAGGTTCTGATAAATGCAAAGCTACTCAGTGCTAAGTTTAATTAACGCATTTCTCTAAACTACTTTCTGCATTTCTGCATAGGAGATCTGGCTCTGTGATGTTTCTCTCAGATCCCCTGCCTGCCTATACACAGGCTCTGGCCTTTTTGTCTTCCCGTTCCCTATGCTTTCTCTCCTACTTGCACCTTGCACTTTCTCAGTATGGTCAGCATCAGAGGAAAGAGACAGTCTTCTCTACAGCTACAGACTCATGTTGATTCTCGGTGCCAGGATGAACCCCCCTTGTGTGTACAACCTATTTGTGCCAGCCAAAGCCAGATTGAATGGTTCTGATCCACAACCAGTGAATGGGTGCAGCCAGGCTAGCCCCCGCCCCACCGACCTCTGAATACACACCTCTGACCCTTCAGCTGTCAGTCAGCCGTCAAATGTCCCCTTAACCGTGGCTGGCTTCCCCTGACTGGTGAACAAACAGTCCAGTCTAGGCCATTCAGTAGGTGTACTTTATGAGGGTGAACAACTATTTTGTCCACTGGCTGCTGGCCCTGGCATTTCGGAAGAATCCATCTTTCTCAGTCTGATTGTGCGGGAATATGTGCACTGTTGTGCTGGCAGAACCGCTCTTGGAGGAAAAGATAAACCTTGTCGGTTAACATTTGCCAGAGTAAGGCCTTTTCTAACACAAAAATAGACAAAGGCACGACTCTCCAGTGCTCTCCACATTGTGCTATTCTTTATTCTGATGAAGAGTGAAAGAAATAGCTTTCTGGAGTATGATCATACCATGCCTGATCAGAGTGCAAAGCACTGTCGAGCCATGACCATTCCAAGTCCCTCTGCTCAGGTGCTGTTAGATGAAGCCTCACACTCTGAATAGCCCTAAGCTTAGCTCTTTGTCTTGTGTGCCAGAGCCTGGTTTGAATTCAATACTAGTTTCATCTGCCAGCTTTTCTAATTTTTGGATGAATGTGTTACATGCTATCTACCCCAATGTTCATTTAAACAATAAATTACAGCCACTTAAGAAAATTCTCTGAGCTCTCTGCTAAAAATGTTCACTTTAAGCATTATTTCATTTAAAGATTCTGAACAAAATTAGGTGGCATTTCAGGTTAAGAAAAAAGAAATCTTTATAAAGCTTTACAGACACAAGTGGCATCTTACCAGTGACTTCAAGGTCAAAAGAGCAACTATCAAACTTGTCCTTATAAGATACTTCACAGCGATAGTTCCCTGCATAGTTTTCCTTAGCTTGAATGATATGCATCTCAAATGTGTGAATCTAAAAATCAAATACAGTTGTTCATTAATGTGGGGGATACATTTGCACAAAGCAGAAGTTAAAAGATTAATCTTTTAGACCTAAACCAGGAGTAAGGAATAACTTTAATAAAGGGCTCTGGAAGGAACTTTGATTTCCCCACCACTACTTGTCCTGCACTGGGAGAGCAGAAAAGTCTGCTTCTGCACAGAGTCAGAGATCAGCAGTGAAATCTGCATGGGGAAGGCAGTGTTCGAGTCCACTGCTCTTGAATTTCTACCTGTTGTCTTAAACTGTGCTTTAAGTTCTCTTTGGAGCTTTGCCCCTGTAAGAAGGAAAAGCAAAGACACACCTTAGTGTGACGCTCAAAGGACTCTTTCAGCTGCAGGTGCTTCCCCGCTTTACTGGCCAGGTCCATCCATTTTCCTTTAAACCACTTAACATTTGGCTTTCGGAGGAGATCTTTGGCTTCTACTTTGGCTATAAATGTAATATTCCCACCTTTTAAAAAGAGAAAAGAATAATGCAGTCATTGAGGAACATGTGGTTTGTCAGTCTGTACAAGTTTCTTTTACTACTGCTCCTTCCAGTCTCCATGTGCTGGCTCTACCACAACAGTAAGAATGAGATGGAGTCACACAGGCTATGAAAGTACTGCAGTGTTACAGAGATTAATTATTTTGGGTCTGGAAGCCTTCTGCCCATGTCAATGGGGAGCTTGAGACACTGAGCAGCAGGATAAATTAGTTAAGGCAAAACTCCATGTTGTCATGTGCAAATTGTTCCCAATATTTGAATTTCCTTGCTTAAAACAAGCACAGGTGTTCCTAGGTTACCAGGCAGTTGTAACATGAATAAAGTCCAGTCTAGACAAGAAAGCCCAGAGCTCTTGGTGCATTTCTATTATTAATTTTTTAAGCTGAGGAGGGGGAAAGGGTCTTCTCTAAATAATAATTTGGGAATAGTAAAAGTTAGCTCGATTCTCAAAACACCACTGCCCAACCCCTTCTGAGTTTCCATCCTAACATTCATGGGCTCCAGTGGAGAATACATGTAAGTCCTTATATTTATTTTCCTAATAAATCCTCCCCAAATGGTCTTTTTCTACTCAGAAACCAAGAAAAATAATAGGCATGCAGAAAAAGAAAAATCTGACCACATCTTAGTGTATCAAAGTACACAACAGACATATTAAGTAGCCTGTACTGAACTTCTCACCATTGCTGCTACACTGCTTAGGGTGTAGCTACCTTACCATGATAGTATGGCTTAGCAGCGCTGTTTGGAAGTGAACCTCCTGACTGTCCCCATTTATTGTGCTCTGGTTCACAGCACAGGAAGTCCTCACAGTGCTTGAACTGGATACCTCTCAGGTGAAATTAAAACCAAAGATGTGCTCTGAGAGTTTACTACCTGTGCTCCAGCTGCTAATAGGTATTTAGACCACTGGACTAAGCCAGAGCTAACCACAGAACGGTTACAGTGGGGGTGACCCTACCAACTTCCCTACAGAGCTGCTCCTATTAGTCTACTTGTTAATTTACACACAGCTGTAGGGTACAGCCATCAAATTCTAAGCTACGCTGCAGGACTTTGGGTAGATCTTCCTAACATATCAGTAACAGTACAGCCAACAGCATCACAGTAACCATCTTCTGCAGAAACTATACCTCTTACCCATTCTGCTCAGTAAACTATTAGATTTTAAGCTTGTCTTAAATTGAACAATTGGGTTTTGCTTCTCTTTGTACAGTCCTTTCTGCCTTTGAATAGTGGACCTCAGCTCCAACTAAAATCAGTGGAAATACTTGCAGCTGAGGGCAGAAGCTGAGTGTCACAGGAACTGCACATACCTTTTCTGGCTTTGCCTCAGCCTCTGTGCCTCTTTTGATTTTGTTTCTAAGCACTTACCAACGCTCACTGAACCGCTCTGAGGTTTTTCAACGAATAAAGTGGATCTTTGGGAGTCATCGCGTTTTTCTGTCTCTTCTGGAGTTCCTTCTCCAATAGACCATACTGAGATGCAGAGAGAGAGGGAAATGTCAATCATCTGAGTGTGTTTTTATTCCCTCTAAAATACACTTACCTGAACTTACTAAACTCTCTAACCCTATTACCTCTCTTCAGATGTCTTGAAAGATATGTAAGTTTTTGTTCATACTGACATCCATTGCTTGGCTGTCACACTGTGTACAGTTCCTGCAAGAGTGCTACCTCTGTGGTGACAGAAAATGAATCTATCAGGGAGGAAGAGAGGGGAACCTGATCAGCCAAGATGGGTACTGTGCAACTCGAATGGCACCAGCATTCAACCATGAGTGCTTTATGGAGGCAATGCACAAAGGGCAGCTCTTTGTTTTTCAGAAGAGATGGAGGTTCTGAAAACACAAACAGCTATAAGCACAAACAAAACACATATGATATATAGTTTCGGTGGGTCTCTCTCAAGCCCAAACTCAGTACAAGTTAGTTTTTCCTCTTTGTCCACAAAATAGGGCAGGGATGAAACTTACTTTTGAACTTTGTACTCTTCTACCATGATAGAAGCAGAGAGTTTGGGGATCAGTCAATACCATGTCCTGCCATGTGCACTGGCTGATATTTTACAGAAAAACAATTTGTTAGATGTAAATGATTATGTCATATGTTCAGACACAGCACCTTCTCTTCCAGAAACTGGGATTTTGGAACTGAAAAGGAACAACAATACTGAGAGAAGCAGCAAGTGAGCAGAAGCAGCAAGTGTCTCCCCAGGGTAGAGAACTGTACCAGCACAGCTGTGCATTTCTGATCTTTCTGCTCATCTGAACAGCCCTGGCTTTGTGCTATGCAGTTACATCTCAGGTAAATATATGCAAAACCATGGTCAAAGCTGATTCCTAACAGAAAAGGCAGGGAGAGCAAGGCAGTAAACGTCTGTCTGTCACCAGCTCCCTTTCTGCAAAGGCAAAGCATGCATCTCATATTTCATGTGAGAACTTGCAGAGTCCAAATGCCATCTCCTTTTTTTGAGTAGTTATCATCAGTGCGTAGGGGAAACTGAGTAAAGTCAATGCTGCCATGGTAGTCCTGAAGAGCAGAGTAAATGTGAAAATGTACATCTCTAATTAACAAAGCCATCTGCCTCTTTCAAATCAGAGCTGCATCTCCCTTGTTCCCCTTAAACTTCTAGTTGTTTCAGAAGTGAAAGCAGCTTTTTATAGTTTGTCCAATGCTCTTTTGGTTTTGGTTTCATAACTAGCGTAAATGAGGAACCAGTCACACAACACTTCTCACTTAGTCAAATTTTGAAATTAAAAGTTCCTTTCCCTGCTCAGTATTTTCTGTAGAAACTAATATGCCAGAACTCAGAATTGTCTTTCTACTGTGTAGAGATTACTGCTGCAGGAAACTTTTTAACTCATGAAAACTTCTATTGCTCACAAATGCAATATGACTCATGACAACCATAGGAAAATGCAACCAAACTGTTTTTATTATCCTAAAATCTATTACAAATTTTAAAAAAAACATAGAAATACTATGTAGTTTTGCTATAAAATCTTTGCTTTTCAGTCTTTCAGTGAATTACGTATGATGTGCCTAACTCCTCTGTGTGTGTCTGCTTGTACAATATTTCATACAGGTAAAGACATTAATGTATATCCACACATGTATGAACACATATATGAAAACATATACACAGACACACATGAACACAAATATATATAGATACTCATCTATATATACTCTCTATGTAATCTAGATGTTTAGATTATGGCAGTATAACATGCTAGTATGTGGAAACAACATAAGAACAGGTGATAGTTACTGGTGTGAACAGAATGATGTGACAATGCTCGGTACAGAACCTGGTCATGTGCAGTAACAAACCTAATATGCCACAGGGTGAAATGGAAAAAGGATATTAATAAATGGAGAAGCTTACATAGAGTCATTAATTTGGTACCACATAAAATAACACCTAAATATTATCATCACCTTTAGATATTAACATTTTCCTATTTATGAAACAAACAGAACAGAACGTGGGTTTGACGTTGGCTCAGGGGGCTGGCATAGGCGGCTATGCCAGGTCAATAACCATGGTTGAAGTACCTGCTGCTCATTTTGTTCCAGAGGCTGCAAATCCTGAAACCACAAAAGTGGGTGTGGTATGCGTTACCTGCCAGGGTAGGAAGAAAGAGGTTATGACTTTGCTAAGTTTTCCCCACTGTCCTTTGAGCTGTGAGAAGAAGCCATTCTCCTACAATCTCCTGGGGCCTGTGTGTGGGATTCAGGTAAGCCACTGTCACCCTGTGGGCTGAGGAGGAAGGGAATAGCTGCATATCTATCTATATAGAAATAGATATAGATAGATAGGTATGTATGTATGTGTAAAATACCGATGCATGTCCTGTCTTGTGCAGCAGAACCTTCTCTCATTCCTGGTTTACCTGCTAGAAACCTCTTTGCTGTGGTACTTAGAAGCATTTCAACAGCTACAGCTTGATATTGTATGAACAATGAAATAAAAATTAAATGTTATCTAAGAAATAAAGTAATAATAATTGTATTATGTAAATTTTGGAGTGTTCCATCATGTCGTTCAGGAGGTCTCACCTGAATCTTTTCTTTCCGATGGCTTAGATATCCCATCTGAAAGGGAAGAGCAATTTAGATGACACCAGCTCAGAGATCACAGTTTAACTGACCTCAGATCATTGGGATTTTAAGAACATTGATTCTTCATGCAAGAAGATTAGACTAGATATTTAGGACCATACCTATGAGGAACTATCAGAATACCAGAAAAAGGAAGTGAATGGCTGAGAAAAAAAATCAGAAATCTTTCCTCTTTTTTCTAGAAAATCTAAATTAGTTTAGTTTAATTCCCATTCAAGGCTTTCTTTTTAGTAGTTCGTATTTAGAGAGGTTCTGTGAAGCCGATGTTTTCTTCATGATTTGTGTAGTTCCAGATAACAGATGAATTTATGTTGTTCAATATTTATCTGAGGGAACAGTACTTTGAGTTATTTCAGTAGTCTAGTTATTCATCTAGGCTGTGCAAAATAATGATAAATAGTTAAAATTAATTTTTAGGGTTCTGTGATTTACAATGTTATTTATATATTTATCTTTTACCAATAGGGTCCTCTAGTACTGTAAATCAATGTACTGCTGCTGACTTTGCAGATAGCATTCAGCCCAAAGTTAATAATGCAAATTATTTTGGGACAAATCAGAAAAATGTGATCATTTAGGGCAGTGAGGATAATTAAGAACATGTTTTTCATTTGACGCACTGCAAAGCATTTTCTAGTGTTCAAAATCTCTGTTTCATTCACAGTTTATTTTTAAAAAACATATTAAGCAAGCAATGGAGAAATTTTGCCCATATCACATCTATCATGACGGACCCCTGTGCTGTTGCATTTCTCTTACTGCCAACAACCAAGGGCATTTTATCTGCCAGCTTTGGCAGCAATGACGTGGAGCAGTACATTCAAACTACTTTGTAGGTCATATGGCATAAGGTGAGGTTATAGTTATGTGGATAAACCTGTTTTAAAGTCATAAGGCATCTGTTTTATTTGTAATTCTGGAATTTGCTCTCAGGACTAACCTTAAAAATGCACTCCATTTTTGCTGAAAGGAAAAGATAAGGAGAGTTCCTTTCAGAGCTGCTAACTGATATTTTGCTTTCCAATGGCAGAAGTTCTGCCAAAGACCTCAAGACATTGGAAAGCAATGTATCTGGTATGAAGGTCTTGTACTTCTGAGCAGAGATTAATTTAATGTAGGGGACTTCAAAAAGCTTTTTTCTCTAATTAGCATGTTTTGAGCTCAGTTCAATGGTTTGGAGTCTTTCTTCATTAATAGTCAAGAGAAAAATACATACATACATACACACACAAAGCACTATCACAGTCCTAACCTGCTGGTGGAGTACTAACTGAAGTGTCATCTTCATCTGTGAAAAGAAATACAAATAAAAAGGTACATATAGAAACTGAAAGCACAGACGATCATCTGCTTTAAAACAACTATGTGAAAGTGTAAAACCTGCAAAAGAAAGGGAAAGAAATTGTAATAGTCAGGAGCATTCACAATGGAAGCTTCAAGCTGATGAAGAAAGCTTTGTGTAATTCAGTAGCTGAAATGGTAAACCTTAATCTTTCAAGCAAGTAAAAGAAAAATGAGATGTGGACTGTGATCTATTATTAAATCATGAGTTTATATGAAAGCTGCTGAGTGGTTCTGTTTGTTAGAGATGTAATCCACAGTAAATACAAAAAAGCCACAATGAAATCAAGGTCAATCACATATCTAACCTGAGAAAGATGCCATTTCTCTGATGTCCATGTCTGCAATTAAAATGTGCACCATATACGCATTCAGCATCATTGAATCAATATAGGCAACAGCTAAAAAGTCCCCTGTATTTATACTTTGTAATTTCTGTATTAAAATATTAATTTAAAATGCAAGGAATAAACAACTAGGTTTTTTTCCCATATTATAAGAGAATATTTTAAAATAAGGATAGAACTATTATCATCACACTGCATTTTTCTTTTAATCACACTAAAAGCTGACTATCATCAGGTATTAAATCACTACAAGCAATTGTTATCCAGGTATTTTAAAATGTTTAATCTCATAGAGTACATTGATGTAAATATTTATATAAATCAAAAGCCTAAAAAACCATGAAACTGGCATTAAACCTGAAATACTGTAGTCATGATTATTAGAAAAACAGAATAAGGTAAAGACTATCTTTACAAGACTCCTACATCTCTGAATTTTAGATGTTGACTAGAAACCTCAGACATATCAGTTTCTGATAAAAATATGCAAAAAATCTTAGTGTCTTAAAAGCTTAATGATAAAAAAAAGTTAAAATTACCAATGTAGCATTTGAAAGGCTAGAATAAAATAGATATATTTAGGATTTAATACATATATAATGTAAAGATAGCATGTCTTTTATACTTTATCAGAAAACCATGTGGAGAACATTTCAAAGCAGAAGAAAAGACAGTGGAATAAGAAAAATTTTAATTCTGAAGTTATCCTTTGATTTTGACCTTAAAGTTATAACTTGCCTATATTTTCTCAAGGACAAATGTAAGAACTATGACAAAAGCACATATAAAATATAGTTGCATTTTTGTAAATACTGGTCATATTAATTTTTTATGCTTTCTTAACCACTGAAGGCTAATTGAAAGTCTGTTAGTAGAATTTAAATAATTAGCCATAACATTTTACTCATTCCTTTTTAAATGATTCATCAAACTTCTTTTTAAAAATCCCTTGGGAGGAGGATGTCAGTTGTAAAAGGTAGGCCTACACATGAAGGATTAATGTGTTATCTTACAAAAATGATTTATTCATAGCAAAAAATAAAATTCATTTAGTGGAAGAGTTCTCACCACCTGCATCATCCAATGGCATAAGCAGATGTTGAAGATGTTGATTTCCAGTGAAACCGTAGTAATGATGAAGTCACGTCAGATGTTTTAACTTATTGTGCTAACAACTACATGAATGCAAGGCTAAGTAATACCACTGCAAATCTTTCTCCATATTTCATGGAAGTATAAAGTGTACTTTCAGCTCTTTTTGTCAATAATGTCACCATTGTGGTTGATGATGGCTTGAAGAGGTACAGAATATGCTCTCTGGTCAGAAAAAAATAATTAAGATCAATCAGCACAAAACATCTGATGTGATGCACCCTACATGATGATGTATGATAATCACATTATTAAAGGACGACTCTATTTGACTTCTATTTTCTTTAAACATTTGAAAAACTAAACCAACAAAAAGGTGTTATTAGTTTTTGCAGAGAGATTGCTGAAGCTTCTCCAGGGTAATCTATCATTTTTCAAACAAAATGTTAACATCAAACACAAACAAATCAAAACAAGCAAACATTTCAGAAGTATCAAAATGAAAGCACAATTGAATGTGCTGTAAATTGAAAGAGCATGAAAACAATACATGCCAGTGGAATTGTTCTGACAAATGGGTAATTATCAATCCATCATTCCTTATATTTCAGGCTTCTAGGACGAAATGAACTGACTATTGAATAAAGATGAAAAATGGTTCAACAGCTGCTTTCTGTGATGAATGATTGTTTATATTAGCAGTAAATTCTATTTAAAGATAACAAAAATCAAAAAAATACCAGACTGGGTGGTAGAACTATGATCATTAGTTCACTATCATTATCTTCTGCAAGTAAACCTTTAGTGGAATGTATTTAGCAATCTTTTGCATGAATAAGAGCTGGGTATGAAGAAGGCAGCTGGTCGATAGGATGTATTACTCTGTAGAGATTTTTGTTCTTTGGCTTCTATTCATCTATGGCACATTTTCATTAACAAATAGGGTATTTATGTTTATTTCCTTGTATCTAAATGATCACATTAACTGAGGAGCAGGCCTCTTGGCGCTCCATCAGGAGTAGAGTCTTGTGGGGGGAAAGAACACTCCATATCTCAGAAGCTAATGTAAAATTTTTTTATACTCACAGCTAGTGTAATCTCAATATTAAAATTTCTGACAGCTGAGACAGCAAGAGTGTAGAAAAATCTGTCAAAATACAAGTAATAACTACTGATTTATATATGAACTGCTGATTTAAAGAGTTTTAGACCTTCTGCTTTCCCTTGATTTGAAATCTACCACACAAAAGTGGGAGCTGCTATTCTTTGCCATGTCACATTGTTGATAAACTCAATGTTTTGAAGAAGTGGAAAAATCATATCAATCTATTCTTTTATTTTTCTATTTTTTTACTGTTTAAAAGAAGACTTGAAAGACATGCGTCAATGTCAAAAGCCTGGTGCTACAGAACTGAACAGGGGAATTTTGGAATTGACTCCACTGGAGCAGCATCTCTAACCTGATTTAATCAGCTAACAGAGCTGGTAAACTGATTAATCTCTCTTTGTTGTTCCCTGCTCTCACTCACTGATGACCATGGGAGCTGGCAGGTGATACAGGCAGAGCAGTGAACGGGGAAGAGACACTGTTTTGCAGCTGCAGGTGACTGTGCTACTGCACCCTGGAACAAGTGTTCAGGGCTAAGGCAGGAGGTAGATAAACACCACAAAGAGTGAATGAACCATTGTCTTCATGGTACATAAACAAACACAGAGTAACTCAAGCAATTGGCTGAATCATCTTGGTTTATGCTGAAATTACTGAGCATAGTTTAACCCTTCTGAGACTGGGAATTTAAAATTTAGTTGCCTTCAATTGCCCATCTGATTTTCAAAGAGTATTCAAGCAGTCCCATAGAGGGGACTTGGCACTTTGGAAATGGTAAATGAAGTACATACATACAGAAAGTGAAGTTTTAGTAGAGAGGTGAATGGATAAGTGAAACCTGGAAAAATACAAGGATGAAATGTGAACATTTTAGTAGATGGTTGGATGGAACCTAGAGAAAAAGGTATCAGTAAAACATGCAGAAATTTTAGTAGCTCTCTGAATGGCTAGGTGTGACCTAAAAAAGGAATGAGCAAATTTATATTAAAATTCAGCTATTATTCCAGCAAGTGGGAACACAATTATAACAATATCCAATCTGTAAGATAATGCTAAAATTAAAAGCAAAGGCAGAAGAATTTAAATTGAATGAGTATGGGATAACATAGTAAATTTGGTGGGATTTCTGCTGAATCACTTTTTTCTCTGCAAATAAAATGGATGATCATATATATCCTAAATTTTTACAACATTATTTCAGATGTTTTTGAAACTAGAAATCCTATAAAAGATTTTTCTATGCAAGAGCTACTGATTTACAGCAAAATAACCACAAAATAGCAGACTTTATCACACTGTCTGCCATTACTTAACTTTACAGTGAACATAAAGGAACATAAATATGTAATTTCACACAGACAATAACTACTAAAAAGAAATAGAACAGTAAAACAGACACACAGATAGGTATACTCTGTCTTCCTAAATTCTGCTGTTAACTTTGTCTTAGAAATGAGGTGAAAATTATGGACTACACAGTTTTCGTGGACTATCGCGCTTTCCTTCCTAGATGCCAGGCTCCAGCACAGCCTGACTGTGCTGCAGAGAGGGATTTTCCCAGGTTACTATGGTGTGCTGCTTCCTATAAGTTATCAGCAAATAGGTCACAACTGCTAACACACGGGTATTGCAGAATTGCTGTGAAATTAGATATGAAATCTTTCCCATCTCATTCCCATTCAGGGAAGTACCCAACTCCCATTGAGGGAAGTACCCAAATATGTTACTTCTCAAGCTACAGAAACAGTTTTATAAATAACTTATACAAAAGCTAACCTCTAGCTGGTTCTGTCGTCATTTTCTTGTTGAACTGCTCAATTTCTAATCTAAATGACTTTGGACATATTGGAAAAATGGAACCTTTTCCTGTTTTGTGAGTTATGCTCACCATTATAAAGATTTTCCTCTGGCAGAATGACTCTAAGAAAATATACTTTCCCTTACTTGGTGATACTCTGTAACAAAACAGGAGCTGATAGGCACTCTACCTAATTAAAAAAAAAATGCTACTGAGTGTCTGGCGATGACATCTACATTGCTTTGCAGAGGTGACAGTTTCACCCGAGCATGGCAGAAGGTCATTCTTCCTACATACTGGTATTCAGACTTTCACTAGAATTCTTCCTGAGGTGGCTGCTGCCACCATGGACTGAAACAGGAAACACTTCCTATATTAGGATCTCAAATATTTTTTTGGTAGTAAAATCCTCCTAGACAGTGTAAGCACCAAGAAAGCATTTTTCCCCTTAGAAAATAACTGTGTTCTTCACTAAATTCAAAACAGAAACATAATAATGTATAAAAAGATAATAAAAGTATTTGATAAGATACCTACCATGTTTTCTTTTTTATTCAGTAAAATGTAGATATGTAAGCAGTGGGGAAAATATCATTCATGTTCAGATTGGGAGCAAACACTTCTCTCATATCAAAGTTAAAGCAAGCAGAACTAACTGCTGGAATAGCTTGAGGCAAGGCCTTAATCTTTTTTTCCTGTCATTAGGCATGCAAATTATTCTTGAACTGTGTTTCCATTACCAAGATGACAGATTTGGTTACTTACACGAAATGTTGTGTGTCAAAATAATTGCTCAATGCAAAGATAGCTGGCAAAATAA